>NW_022589722.1:12436228-12811041 GCF_004348235.1 Phoca vitulina | reverse complement strand
CGGCGGGGGGCGCGCGCGCGCGGGCCCGGGGAACTGGCGGGGAGAGCCCGGCGCTCGGCGCAGCGCGGCGCGGCGCGGCCAGGCTCGGCGCCTCTCCCGCCCCTCCTCGGCGCGCTCGCCCTCGCCTCGCCGCTCGCTTTCGCTGGGGGCGCCCAGAAAGATGCTCAGAGGCAACGGCTAGGGGAGCGGAGGTTCCAGCCACATGTCCGCGTCCACGGGGGCCAGAGCCCGCCAGCCCTCGCGGATCCCGGCTCGCAGGCAGCCCGCGGCCCCTGCCGTCGCTAGTGCCGACCGGCTCGGGTGAGTAGCGAGGTGGCAGCGGGCGGCGCGGGGCACGGGGCACGGCTTCTCCCCGCTGCCCACGGCCCCTGCTCGCCAAGATGCGGTTGCGAGAAGTGGGGCGGCAGCTGGGGCAGGAAAGGAAAAAGGAAGCTGGGTCGGAAAATCCGGGAAGGCTGCGGGAAGGGTTTGCCGGGGCATTTGTTGCAGCCCAGGCTAGCGGTCTCTACTGTGTGGGCTTTTTTTTTTTTTTTAAAAAACGTGGTTTGGTTATTGGTTTTCCCCCACCTCCCACCCTCCGGGTTGGGCACATTTTCCCTTTCCTCATCTTCGCGGTTGCGAGGAGTTTGAAGCGGTAAATTACTGGAGGTCTCAACAAATGATTTGACTTTCACGAGTATATATTTTCCAAAGGTCATTTGTTTTCAAAATTAAAAAGCCAGGACAACCCATGTAATTTCCAGGTGCGCTTTGAATCACCTTTGAGGAGTAGCAGGAAGAATAGACCCTGGAAGGGTTGGTTTTGAGCGTGCCCTCTCTCCTCGTGTTTTTTATACATCGATTAATCGGAGGGGGACGTGGACGTGGACCTTCCAATGGAACGCCTTGGAGAGCAGTAACAGAGCAGCAGAGACTGCAATTTGCTGCTTTCGTGAAGGTCGGGTCAGCATTTCTATTGAAATCCCAATTTCCGTGGTTGTAACTTGGACGTAATTTTACTCCAGGCTAAAACTTGCCAAAGCGAAACAAGGACTTGTTTTTGTAAGGATACTGCCCCTGCCGCGTGTTGTTTTTTTGTTTTGTTTTGTTTGTTTTGTTTTGTTTGGGTTGGTTGGTTGGTTGGTTAGTTGTTTCTTTTCTCTCCAAGAATACCAGCTGTCTGCAAACATAAGCCCCTAAAATAGGCAGCTCAGGAAGGCTTTGCATTTTCGGAGATTGACCAGGAGGGCTAGTACTCACTGCAGTTACCATTTCTCCTCTCCCAGTGACTGAGATGTTAGTTTTAGAAGACTAAAAATTCAGTCCCCGTGCTGCATATATATATGCCCAATATGTTGTATCTGTAGAATGGATGCGTAAGAACTTTGAGGTCTTTAATGACTTAGATACTTATATTAGTATACTTGCTATATGGGCTCTTGCAGCTGGAAAGACAGAATTAGAAGAAATAGTGTTGGAAGGGCTACATGAGGAATTTAGGTACAACTGAAGACTTTTCTGAACGTTGACCCAAACTACTAAGGGAGTCTGCAATTCTCTTCTGAGAGTCTTTACAATAGGGTAGATTCCTGTTGAAGTTTGGAGCCAGAAGGGAAAGAGGAAAGAAAATTAGGAAACGTCTCAGAGGTTGCTTCGAAACCTGTGTGCTCTTTGTACTCCGCAAATGAGCTTAGGCAAAGAGATGCCAGTGGTGTCTGGGTTATTTGAGTCCATACTGTTGATGGCTCTGTGACAAAATAGGCTGTAATGACTTGTGCTGGCTTTATTCCACCGTAAAGCCTTCTTCAGAAGTGTTCCGTTCTGTTGTTCTGTCAGTCATGAGTAACGCTTGGTGTGTTGATGGCAGTGATCCTCCTGGACTCAGATGGTAGAGAAAGGAGTAACTGGTATAAATGAAATTAAAGCAGATGCGTGCTACCTAGGAGACTTAGTGACAGTGATATACAAAAAATTGTTACAAAGACTTTTTGAAAGCTTCAGAATGCAAAGGGAGACACGATTTTGGGGAAAAGCAGTGAAGAATTAGAGCTCCTTGTTCAAGGATGGGAACTTTGTCCTGCAGTTGCTAATTGCCAAACTCAATTTTACTGCATTGGAATTACTTTGCTTGATGCGCTTTGGCACTTTTAATAGAAGCAATATTTTTTCCTTGATCAGTGATAGTAGGGTAACTATACATCCTTGTATCAGGAATGAGAAACCTTATATATTGTTACAGTTCTACTAAGGGGAACCAGAGACAGAGAACAAAGTGTTTTGCCTCTACTGGGAGATCAAATCTCCATTAAAATAATTTTGAAATATAGCATGGTGCAGTATTAAGTAAGATACTTTGGGGTAATGAATTTTTAACAGAACTGTATCAATGCATTTATTTGTCAGCAATTTAAAGTGACAATCGCTGAGCAGTTGCTAACAATCTAAAAGTTTGCAGGTGTAACCAATTCTGTATACGTGTATTGAATTCTGATACATTTCTTGCTAATAATTTACTGCAAATGGTACAGTAGGTATGAAATGTTAGGGAACTGCTTTCTTTAAAATAGTAGTATTTGTTTAAAGTCACTCTACATGTTCCAAATAGAGTATAAACTAGTAGACAGTACATTATGCAGGAAAGACATTCCCAATAATCATTTGTGATGTTATTATCCTCTTGTAAATGTTGGCAGATATTTTCCAGCTTATTATGAAGTCATTCACATTGCATCATTCATTGAGTAAGCATTTTTGAGTACCATGGGTTTTAAAGCAGGCTTATCCTTTCTCTAAATGTAAGGCAGACATGTTCTCCAAATGTTTTATTGAAATAAATGCTTCAGTATCATCAGTGTTTATAGCACTGGCAGAGTCTGTAGAGATACCGGGTAGAGTTTATCGATGTCCCTATTTCTGACCAGATGCTGGTGTCAACATATGTCCCAGGAATATCCATCAAGCCAGTTAATGTCCCGGGAGGAATGAACAATTAGCAAAATTAATTTGGAGATCTGCTTGATTAAAGTCATTAATGGTCATGCGTAAAACATTTGTATTTCCATAGATATGTTTGATTTTTACATATTTTAGACTTAGAGCAGTAACTCAGATTTAGGATTTCCAAGTGCCAATACCAGTAATCAAAGTACTAGGTCTTTCACAGGCCACGAGTGTCAGCATTTCTCCATGACAATGGAAGTGTGAACAGAATCCAGATTTACCAATTGGCTACCTATTTTTTTCCTTCCATGGACAGTAGACAGGAACAAAGCATAAATGTTTACCATTGACTTTAATAGCAATGTATATCAATAAGCCTTGGAAAAAAATTGTTTCATACGTATTTCTTTGAGTTAAAGATTACATTAGCTATGATGTCTTTACACTTATATTGATATTTGATTTCTTTAAAATGATTGTTTTCAAAGTACAGTACTGTCAATATATTTAATAATTTGCTTGAGAAAGAACATTTACATGAGTGCATTTATCTTCCCACAGAACTGTCAATAATGCATTGTTCCAGCAATCTATTTTTATGTAGATGTAATTTTCATGTAAAAATTAACCTTTCTTATAATTCTAGTGCGAGACGAAAACCATTCTTGTTCATCTGATTTCTACTTTCTCCTCATGCAATCATGAGATGGTTTTTTTTGGAGTCAAATATGATTAAGCTGAGTCATTTTTTTTCCTTTAAAAAATTGTGAGGATAGATTAGCTTGTTTAGATTAATTCCCTAAAAATTTGTGTCTTTAGCACATATCTCCTAGTTGTGGTTTTTACAGAGCAAAGACTTAGGGACTGTTTACTGGTGGTTTTCTCACATGAGAACAGGAGGAAATGCAGAGAAGACCAAAGCAAAACTTGAACTGGAAGAAGCAAAAATGCATGTTCTGATCCCCCTTGGTTACCAAATACCTGATAGTACAGTTTTAGGTAAATCTCAAAACAAAGTTGTTCTATAAATGACTTTTATGGATACATCTCTTTGGGGTTTGGAATAAATGTAACTGAATGGAGACTACTGACCTCACAGGACCAACCACAAGGACACACTCTGGAAGATCAAGGATTGCGTTGAGATCTTCCTGGATGCCCACATTTGCATGCTCTGGCCCCTCTGTCACCACAGACAGCTGCCTTTGCAGAGCATGGGAGGACTGGTAGAACCAGTGGGTGCCCCGAGCATTATCTGACTGCCCCTTGGCCATATGTTTAAATGGTACTCGGGTTAACATTGGTCAGAGTTAGGTTTTTGTGGCCATTTTAAAACCAAGACTCTTGGCAAGAGAAAAATTGTATATTAAGACTCTTTGAGCATCCTCTCATTTTAACACATATCAATTAGAATAATTTTTTGGTAACTGTAAGTTTTGTGGTCGATTTTGGTTTTAATTAAGGCTTCAGAGTGACTCGCATAGAGTTGTAGCTGCAACAGGTTGTATGTTTTGTGTTGTGTGATGTTCATAAAAGTCTCATTTCCCTGTGTTTAGAAATCACGACCATGTTGTAGTTATTTTTCTAGAAATATAAGATGTAACTGTAAAAATAAGCTGCTTCTCTTTATCTCCATGATTCACTTCTCCAGAAAAGACTTGCCGACCATATGCAGTATCTCTTGGCTCTTAATGCATTTGTTTTTTCTGTCCTAACTGTCAACTTAGTATAAAAATAATTGGTTCCAATTGTTTTCTTGGAGTATAGCTTTCCCTCCAGAATGGAAGGTCTGGCATTGCCTCCCAAACATCTCCCAGGGGTTGGTTGATACTCCTGATATGAATGATGCTATTTATTTCACCCTACTGGTAGATTAGTCATAAAAACTCATGCCAAACCAAATTTGGGACAAAGCTTCAAATTAAAAATATATAGTCCCTCCCAAGTTTCAACATTGTTTACACACTGGCTCTTCCTTCTTTTACCCACCCTAAAGTACTCCGGTCGGGAAAGCTGTCTTGGAATATGAAATTTCCTCATAGCTAGTGGGAGAACCTCTTCTCCTCCATCATCTCCTGACCATTCACTACTGACTTTTTCTCTCCTCTCATTCATTGCTCTTAGGTCAGGTAGCTTTCAGATCACACACACTCCTTAATCTCTTGCCTTGGTCCCCTCTCCTAATGCCTCCAGAATACCACTCTAGTTTTTCCTGTTTTACATTTTTGATACAAACAGTGACCCACCTCATGAGCATTCAGGGTGGTACTAGTGACTAATGATATGTCTGTTATCAAAGGAGCCCAAAGCTCTACATTTTTAAGTGAGCTTATATGCAATAAAAAACCAGGACCAGAAAGCTCTCCAGCCCTTGAAAATGCTCTGAAGTCCCCTTCAGAATACCCACAAGTGTCTCCACCCTCATGAAAGATAAATAATAGTTGTCATTTGTCCATATTTAAATAAGTTAAAATATTTCTTTTTAATTGTATATTATGCCAATGATAATTCATGGTGTTGATTTTCTTGTATTTTTGTTGCACATACGCAGAATTTTATTCCACTGTGGGTCCAGTAGACTTTTGTGGGCTAACTTTGATATTTAATTATCATTTATACTGTAGTTTATTTGAAGGAACATGCATTCTGAATTCTAAGCAACTGACTTAAAAGACAGCTTTGCAAATTCAACCCTTCCTTTAAAGCTGAGAAACAATCTCTGTGTGTATTCATTCACTTGAGAAATATTTATTGGATGTCTGCTATCTTCTAGAAATATTTATTGAATGTCTGCCTGCTTAGGGCAGGAGATATACTAGTGAACAAAATAGACAAGGTTCTTGTTTTCTAGAGCAGATAGTTGGGAAGGAGTGACACAAAACAAATAAGTCAATAAATAAATGGAGAAGATAATCTCAGGTATTGATAAGTGCTATGAAGACCATACTGCAGGTGAAGTGCTTGAGAGTTTCATGGAGGGGAAGGATGCTACCTGAAAACATTTGCTCAGAGAAGGTATCACGGAGACGGTGCCTCTCAGAGACCCGGAGGGTGAGCAGGAGCCCGCCACGCAGAGATGCTGGGGAAAGAGCGTTCCAGGCAAAGGGAAGCGCATGTGGAAAAGCCTTTGGGGGAACAAGAGCAGTGTGTTCGGGCAGCAGAGAGTAGTCCAGTGCGGTTGCAGGTCAGCCTTCCCAGGCATGGCAAAGAGTTTGTGTTTTATTCTAAAAACAGTGTGGAGCAAATGGAGAACGGAAAGCAGCGGTGTGATTGTTGTACCTTTGAAAAGAATCCACTGGCTGTTTTAGGAAGGCTGGATAATACTAGGGCAGGAATTGACACAGAAAGACCATGTAGAAGACCACTAAAGTAGGTCAGGGGAGGGGCGCCTGGGTGGCTCGGCCGGCTAAGCATCTGTCTTCGGCTCAGGTCATGATCTCGAGGTCCTGGGATCGAGCCCCACATCAGGCTCCCTGCTCAGCAGAGAGCCTCCTTCTCTCTATCCCTCTCCTGCTCCCCCTGCTTGTGCTCTCTCTCTCTGTCTTTCTTTGTGTCAAATAAATAAATAAATCTTCATAAATAAATAAATAAAGTAGTCCAGAGGAGAAATGACACTGATTTGGACTGGGCTGTGGCCGTAAACAAAGAAGAGATATGTGGAAAGAGTCATGATATCATAGTGGGAAAAGCTTTTTGAAATTCTACAAATA
The DNA here is from genome assembly GCF_004348235.1 of Phoca vitulina. Lineage (NCBI taxonomy): Eukaryota > Metazoa > Chordata > Mammalia > Carnivora > Phocidae > Phoca > Phoca vitulina. Next base: position 12,804,412 of record NW_022589722.1, on the reverse strand, counting down.
CAGGAAAATACAAAGAAGAAAATAACAATTCTCCATAGCTCACACCACCCAAAGTAACATCTGTTAATATCTTGGCATTTTTAAGGAAAATAATCACTGTATTGTTTTTGATATTTTGATATGTGACCATAATTAGGCAGTGCACACAAAGCAAATACTAAACTCTTCAGATTACCCTAAACCCCACCACCCGGAAATAACCATTTATAACATTAGACTGAAAATCATTGCAAACATCTTTCTATGCATATATGCAAAGGGAATGATAAATGGATGCATGAATAGAAAGAAATACTTTTATAACAATGGCAACAATGGAATCATACTGGAAATGCTCTTTTAAAATAAAAAGCATTAAAATTTAATTTCTTTATATTTAACAGCAGAAAAAATGGAGGTAAGAAGAAGTAAATAATTGTTAAACTTTAAGCAGAGGTCTCTTTACTACAAGAATTATTTCCTAAAAGTTCTCCCCTTATGCTTAAGAGAAATGGTTATAGAAAATGCTAAGCGGTTTGAGCAGGAGTGAATTGAGATTTTGTGGGACTTGAGAATTGAGAATTTGGGACTCCTTTTTAAGAAAATGGAGTATAATTCAATGGAATATTACACAGCCATAGGAAGGATGAACTCTTGTCATTTGCAACAACGTGGATAGATCTAGAACGTATGCTAAGTAAAGTAAGTCAGACTGAAAAGATATTTCACTCATGTGGAATCTGAAAAACAAAACAAATGAATAAACAAAAAGCAGAATCAGACCTATAAATACAGAGAATAAACTGCGGGTTACCAGAGGGAAGGGGTTGGGAATGGGTGGGGGTGGGGAAGATACAGGCTTCCAGTTACGGAATGAGTAGGTCCCAGGAATAAAGGCACAACACAGGGAAAACAGTGAATGATACTGTAACAGTGTTGTACGGTGACAGATGGTGGCTACACTTGTGGTGAGCCCAGCATAAGGTATAGAGAAGTTCATTCACTATGTTGTATCCTGAAACTAACGTGACGTCGTGTGTCAACTATACTCAAATATAGAAAACTAAAAAACAAACAGAACAAAGTCACTGGTAGTGCTAATACCACTTTGGTTTGTTACCAAAGTCATGATTTTAGGAGTTATGAAACTTAAATAAATTTAAAAAATAAAAATTTTAAAAAGGAAATAAAGTATATTTTACAAATCGTACAAAAGCTTTATGAAAGCTTTGCTGTGGAAACCGGCACCCCCCCCCCCCCATACACATACCCCGTGGCCTGGGAAAAAGCAAATCACCCAAGTAGGTGAAGGGTCTTGGAACTCAAGCCTCGGTAACTTTACTGTAAACCCAACCTCACACTTGGAATCATTATGTTTTTTAAACTACATATTCCAATTTTAAATATGTTAAATTGATTCTGCGTATTGATATTCAGTGTCTCAGTATATTGACTATAACATTCTTGTGTTATGCTTTCTCTCCCTTATAATTTTGGTTTACTAGCATTCACAGCTGCAGTGCAGTCTGAGACCACCCTTTGTAGATGCTTTGCTTTTCCTGCCTGGACCCCTAAAAATTCTTTCTTTCTCTTCATAGCTCAGTAGCACAGCTAGGATATATCCAGGTGTTGAATGTTCTGTGTCAAAATTTTCTGCATTACAGTGTGCTCTTTAAATTTGCTGATCTTTGTCCTATCTTTGAATATACTTGCTGTTCTATTTGTATTGTTACCTACTTCAGGGGCATCAATTATCCTTGTTTTGGATCATCTTGGTCTCTCTCCCACATTTATTATTTCTTTATAATGTAATCTTTTTTTATTTTCATCTGCATTCACAGTGAGTATGAAATTCCCTTCTTCTATGTCAGTAATTCCATTTCCAGAAGTGTCTCTTCTGTTTCCTGATGTTTCTCATTTATTGATTGATTCTGAAATGATGCTCTTTGTTCCCTGTTTGTTTCCTTCAGTCCACAGTCTCTTTTCATCCCATTCAGTTGTTTCATCATTCTGTCAGTAAGCTTCAGTTTTTACTGAAACTATTCTTCTGGAGTAGAAAGTTTATGTGAGGATTTCCTTCTTTTTCTTTAAATAAAGTTTTTCTAGATTTAGTTCCTTAAGCTGTGACCCTTACATTTTATTTTCTTCCCTTCCTCGCTCCCTCCCTCCTTCTTTTCATCCTCTCTTCAACTACTCTTTCCTCCTTCCATGCATATTGACCATGCTGTTTTTCTTCATCTTGCTGGTGTTTGGGGAGCTCTGTCCAGACATGGTGTAAGTAACTTCTTAAATCACTTCCCAGCTCTCTTGAGACCAGTTTGCTTCTTTCTTTCCTTCTTCCTTCCTTCTTTACTGCCTGGGTCTCTTCACTTTTCTGAAGTCTGAAGAGATTGCAGCGTGGGGTAGAAATTGTAGAGAGAGGTAGCTCAAGCCGTATGCAATCTTAGTTTAAGATTTCCTGGGCTGTGCTTTCTCATATTTTGCTGAATGTCCCCATTATCAGTCTTCTTTTCACCAAACTGGGAGGGAGAGGGTGGGAAATACCAAGGACACCCTTTTTTTGGGCGGGGGGGGGGTTCCTCAACTAAAGGGTTCCAGTTGAGCTAGTAGCTACCCTGGAGATAACCTGCAATGTGGCGGGTTTCCTCCTTACTGTGGGCAGCCCTGGAGTCTTCATTTCCATAGAGTCAGCCCTTTGCTCCCATTCTCCCATTTCACACGTTTCCATTAGTAGAGAGAAGAAACAGATAAGGATATTCACTGACTGTGCTTTTCTCTAAATTTAGGATTACTAGTGAGAACTTTCAGAATTTTATTGACTCACCTCTCTGGGTAGTGAGAACAGGATTAAAAGCCAAGCAACACTGTGCCTTTTTTTTTTTTTTTAAATCCTGCTCCAGAATCTTCTATTTCTTTCCTTGGCTACTGGTTTTGAAATTTGTTGATCTGTACGTGCCTTTCCTTGATTGATTACTGTTGGGTTTTTTTGTTTTGTTTTGTTTCCTAATGTTCACCGTTTTCTTCACATTTTGTTAGGTATTTATTTAGGAAGCGAAGTTCTGTGAGGCAATTTAAATTTTCCATCTTAAATCAGACTCTAGGATATATTTTGGAGATAGAACATAAATATCTTACTGATGATTTAATTTGAAAGATGAAGGAAGGGAAGGAGCTATGAATGAGTCCTAAATTTCTGGTCTTAGCAACTGGGTAGGTGAGGAGCAGATTGGGCTAGCATGGGGGAAGGAATCAAGAATTCTGTTGTAAGCTTTTTAAGTTTGAGAAACTTGACATCCGGGTGGAAATGTCAAGCAGGTGGTTGGATCTACTGGTCTGAAACTCAGGGGAGAGATGCTCAGCATATAGGTAGTATCTAAATCACCTAGAGAGAGAGAATATAAACATGGGGGATCATATAATGAATATGCACTAATCCAGATGTGTTCATGTATGAACTCTTTAGGCTTAGTGGGAACTGTTCCTAACATAACAAACGTCTGAAATCTTTCAGTATAAACCTATCAGGTTAATGATTGGTATGAATTAGTGAGAAATGTAGATCTGAGAACATTTTAAAGATGGGAAATTTTATACTTCTGGATCTACACAGTAACTAGTAACTGAAGTGTTGCCTTTCAGAGATCATTGAAACTTGCTTTTAGCTATTATCACTTTCAATTATATATAATTTCAATTATATATAATATATAATTATATATAATTGAAAGTGATAAAGATTTGATTTTAAATAAAACGCTATAAGCTATTAGTTATAAAGGCTCAATTTTTTCTGTTTTCAGAATGACTCTATATATACATTTTTATTTAATCGGTTTTATAATTAAAATACAGCTTTTGTTCTTAGAAGATGTATATTATAAAGAATTGCTGTATTTTGAAATAACATGCTTAGTGAAAAGACCACTATTCCAGAAATTAGGAAACAGATTCCAGATCCAACTCTTGCAGTAATAATTACAATAATAAAAAAAATAACAATATCAAACACACATAATCCTTTCATGTGACATGCACTGTTCTAAGCACTTTGCATATATTTACTTTTTTAAGAAGTTGTAGTCACACGGCTTCCAGCTACTCAAATCTCTCCGGACTTCAGGCTCCTCATTTGTAAAGCCAGTCTTCCCTCTAGCTCTAAAATTCAGCATAATGTATCTTAAATTGTACAATTTATATCATGAAACATAAAAATGTTTTAATAATCTTATTAACCAAAGCAAATGGAAATAGACTCTTTTTATAGGGAGGGGAAGATGAACCATTATATAACAAAGGTTAACCAGCATAAGGAGTAAATTATGGAGATTTTGGTTGACTAAGACCCCATCACCACAAACATCTTCCCTTGTGCTTTTGCTCATGCTGTTTCAGATCCTTCCCTTTGTTCCAGGTCATGTTTGCCCCTCTCTCCTTGCGGCCTGTCAATTAGAAATAATCCAGCCTTTCTCTGAACTCCCAGTTTTTTGTGCCTTGTTTTCGGGTATTTGCATACGTATGTCCTATTCCCTATGAGCATCTCAGCTATTTGAGGGCAGGGACAATAATCTTTATGACATCTATTCATCACTTTTTAAATTCAGTTGTCTCTCTATGGACAGAGTACATAGAGCGAATGAAATTCAGGCTTATTCTCTATAAAGTGAAATAATTTTATTCAAACTGAAAGCATAATATGTTATGATAGATGTTGATCTGGGAATCAAGACATGAATCCCAGCTCTGTTGTTGACCAGCTTCTGTGGCCTTCAGATGGGTCACTCTCTTAGCTTCGGTTCCCATCAGTCAAATGGCGATACTGGTATGTCTGTTCCCTATGTTACAGAGCCATGAGCATTGAATGAGATGATATATGTGAAGTAAGTGTGGAAAAGAAAAGCACTGGAACCTGATAAAACACTTCCATGCTTTTCAAGCAAGACGTGGGGCACATAACCAGTTATCTTCAACCAATTCCCTGAAACATTAGGGTTTGTGAACTGCTGCCTTCCCCCAAAAACCCACACCCCAAACTCAGATCGTTTTCTGCTTTCCTATTGATTTTGAGTAAATATGATTTATTTAGCACACTTAATGCAGATTACTTCTCAAATCAAAGAAGATGAGTTTCCTAGTAATGTGAGAATGAGTAAAATCCAATGAAAAGAGTGTAGTGGATTTCACTACCAAGTACTTAATTTATAACTTCATTCTGTTTTTAATTATGCTTCTTTATATTAATTCCATGTAATCATTTGAAGAGTTTTTCATTGTGTCTCTGTCTGTACAACCATAAATGAAAGCATAACATACTGTCAACACAGGAGTGCAGCGTAAGCAATGGATTTGAAGTACTGTGAAGACCTTGGCAGTCACCACCATGTCTGCCCAGAGAACATTCTCTGCTTGTTGCAGAGCCCCTGGCACACAGTTTCTTCTCTCTCCCATGACCACCAGCATGCAGGCCATGGCCAGCCACGTGCATTGCACACCAGAGGGAACAGCTTTCACTCTGGGCCTTGAAGACTGGCCCTGTGCTGTATTTTAGAGACCTAAGAAGTCAGATGATATAATTGTCACAATCATCCAGTGCTCTTACAGAGAGATTTTGTGTACAGACAGCCCAGAAATACAGATTTTTAGCCAAATTAAAACAGAACTTCGATTAGCTGGCAAGCCAGACTCCCCCAAATGATAGAAATTTAATGCATTAAGTTGTTATACGAAATGTAAGAATAATTGGGATCCCTGACAGTGAACTAATTACTCAGAACAGTTTTATTATATTTTAAACAAGCAAGCATCACCCATTCAATGAATAGAAATCTATACGTAGAGCTTGTTGGAAATCCTGTATCTGTGAAACAGTACAAATAAAAAATTAGTGATGTATGGTGATTCTTAAAAAAAAACAAAAGCAAGAACTGTGCAGGGCGTTGTTGTTCATGACCAGTTCAAATAATAGATCTAAATACTGACCATTTTCATTACTGCATCGTATTTCAAAACGTAAGCCGTGGATGTCTCTAATAGTTAGCAGTGGTACCTTAAGATATACTTTGACCTTATCAGCATCTTTATGTGGAGTCTTCTGAACATCCTTTCTACCTAAAAAATGAGGATTTTTTTTTTTTTTTTTTTTTTTTTTTGCAGTATGGCAGTTACTTGCTCAGTTGCTAGGTAACAAGGCAGATCTCTATAGCTTTATCTGAACATGCAGCGCATGATTTTTTAGTGACAATTATTTATATCTAATATATTAAAGTATGCTGTATTGATAATGATTAGATAAACTGTTGATTTAGCTCCTGTGCATTTGCAAGAAAGTGTGCAGTAATTCGCAAAGCTAGTTTTGTTCTAACCTTTTTTTAAAAGTGCTTATTAATATTCACTCCTAAGAATGATCAGTTTTCTTGCAAAACAGCAATAGCTAGATTGTTGATTTGATAATCCTTCCAACTGGCTGATCACAATCAAAGGCATTACCACACCTTTCTGACTAATTACATTGCACATCATCTGGGAAGGGGTGTTTTGTTCTTCAAGGCTGTCCGTTCAAAGGTTATAAAGTTTGAATTTTGTGAAAATTGTTATTATATTTTTATTTATTTAATATATTTATTATATATTTTTTATAATATATTGCTTTATATTGCTTGTCATTCCTCATACTATAATCGTCAGGAGATCTAGCTCTATCTACACTGAGAGGTACCAGTTGATTTAGAAGGTATTATTTTAAAAAATTAATATTTATTGTTTTATTTTTTTATCTTGTGGCACGGAGCTGAGAAACCACAGCAGCATATCATCAATGTTACATAATCAACAGTGGTGTCTTGTTAGAGATCTTTCAACAAAAGTTACCATTAAAGAAAAGATCTGCAATTTAGAATTATAACCTATGAATTTCCATAGTAAGGAAGGGAAAAAATAATCCCTTTATGGGATTATTTATAGGTTTTGCCCATAATAATTGCCTTTCATCGAATGGATTCATTTGCTCAAATACTTCTTCATATATGCCAGGAACCATGAGAAGTAGATGTTTATTCCAAATTCATTTCCTCCTGTCATTTGTGTTGGTAAATTTAAATCATTATTAGATAGAATGCATGCATTGAATTAATAGCTATTTGTCACAGTCTTTTTCAAATAAAGTCGAAATGCTCTTCTATACTGTAGAGGGAAAAAAGTATCTGTTGAACTTTGCAGTTTTGTGATAGAATGGCTGTAATTAGTCCATCAACCATGGGATAATTAGAAGTTACGGTGCAGTTTCCTTTATAGCATAAGAAATGTCACAATAGGTAATGTTGGTATTCAAGTTAGTTTTAAAATATTTAGTTTATGTATTCAGCCGTAAAAAGAATGAAATCTTGCCGTTTGCAACAACATGGATGGAGCTAGACAGTAGCAAAATAAGTCAGTCAGAGAAAGACAAATATCATATGAACTCACTCATACGTGGAATTTAAGAAACAAAACAAACAAGCAAAGGGGAAAAAGAGAGAGAGAGAGACAAACCAAAAAACAGACTCTTAACTGTAGAGAACACACTGATGGTTGCCAGAGGGGGAGGTAGGTAGGGGGTGGGGGAAATAGGTGATGGGGATTAAAGAGTACACTTACCATGATGAAAAAAATAAAATAAAATAATTTAAAAATTTAGTTTATAGGACAGTAACATAAGAAAAATCTTGGAGAATATTTGTTCAGAAATTATTTTTTGATGACAGCAGAAAGATTGCATTCTCCTGTAGAATCAGAAAACACAGAGACAAAAATGCGTTATTACCTGTATGTTGTGTGAACTGAAGATAACCTGTCTTTACAAGTCAGCATTCCAGGAAGCTAGTTTATATAGACAATAGTTTAATATGGAAAATTGCACTTTACTAATACCTACTAATTAAATGCCTGCATTCAGCAAAATTCAGCCCTCACTACTGTGAAAGCTATAAAAGCCAAGTGGAATGATTGATTACTCTGAATTTCTGTAGTCTTGAGTAAACCACAGGCAAGATATATATGTTATTGACTATGGACTGAAGGCCTAAGCAATTTACAAGGCAATTTAACAATAATTTATTTGACTCTTTGCGCTACACTGTTCAGTTATCACTGTGGCATTTAAATACCAAAAGTAAAATGGAAATCAACCCTCTGGTTTCTTCTCCACTTTCCATATTCACAGTTGACATACAGGTTTGCCTAGTTTTTAGAAAATGTGCTGTTATATAAATCATCATTTATTATAAAAATTGTTTAATCATTTCTGTCAGGGAGTCAAAGCAGATGTCTGTTTGCCATATAACAATATTTCTCTCCGGGGCACCTTGGTGGCTCAGTTGGTTAAGCGTCTGCCTTCGGCTCAGGTCATGATCCCAGGGTCCTGGGATCGAGCCCCGCATTGGATTCCCTGCTTTCTCCCTCTGATCCTCCCCCTCCATGCTCTCTCTCTCATTCTCTCTCAAATAAATAAATAAAATCTTAAAAACAAAAAAACCCACAATATTTCTCTCCTTAAAAAGGGATTTACTGGAAGATTTCAATAATTTCTTTCTCTCTCTCTCTCTGTAATTAATGGGGGAAAAAACTGTATTTATACAGAAATTTTTAGGAACCTATCCATCCTGTGAAGCTAGGTATACTTGTGAATTCCAGTTAGGATTGATTTACTTTATATTTCTTATTTCCAGTTGGCATATTGCTGTGGAAACGCAGCTCCATGTGACTGTTCCCTCGCTTTGTGTCTTATTTTAAATGCTTATTATTTAAGTGGATTTTCATCATCATGGGTGTCTTTTGTGGTTGTTGTTGCTAAATCATTTTAAATGATTCTAATGGAAATCTTTTTTTTTTTTTCCCTCTTGATACCTGAGCAAGTCTCCTGTAGAGAAACTAGGTAATCCTCAGTATGAACCGTTATTGTCTCACTAGTCTAAAAAAAGTCTCTATGGCCATAGAAAATAAAACTTACAGATTTGTCAGAAGGCCAGCATCCCAGGATGTGAAGGCTACATTCTGCAAAGTAATGGAGATGGTTTTGTTTTGTATTGTTAACATATATTTTATACTTTTAATCATTATTTATCATACTGTGCACAAAAGAAAAAAGCCAAAGAATCTCAGCATTCAGCTCCCTTTTTGTTTATCCAGGCATTGTGGAAATCTTGGCTGAGGGTGAGAAGAGTATTGAATAATCATTTCAAAAGCAAATGTCATTTCTGATGGAAAACAAATGATCCTCTGTGTGTGTGTGTGTGTGTGTGTGTGTGTGAGTATGAAGATCCCAAGAAAATTTATTTGTCCAATATTCAGCATTCCTGAAAGCCTAAATATATTTATCCATATTATGTAGAATAAAAATTCTTTAAGTATTTAAAGATTATTTTATGGCACTTTTTCTCATAAGACCTGCAGACACTGTTTAAAGAATTTCCACCTATGGTTTGTCAAAGGCCACAAAAACATAGGAAGGATAGGAATTGAAATTGGGGACCGTGGTCGGGAGAGAAAAGAAGCAGGAGAAATACAGAAAGTAAAATCAGGAAGAGCAAAAAGGTCACATTTGTATAACATTTCAACAGAATTCCTGGTGCATTTCTCCAGAGGAGTGGGGAGGAGAGGGATTGCTTACCAGACTTCTAGTTGCATCTTAACTCCACCACCCATGAGCTTGGAGTGCTTTGGGGAAAATCACCGATCTGAACTTTCCGAGCCTTGTTTTCCTCATCTGTAAAACAGTGATGATGTCCACCCTGCACAGGTTTTCTGAGGACTACACTTAGACAGGGAGACACAGAGCCCCTCTGATGCACACTAGGAGCTGAATCAACACTAGCTCCTCCTTTTTTTTTTTTTTTTTTTGAAGGTTCCTCTACTCATTACAGACCTTTTTCTTTCATCCTCAGCCCCCAGATATCAATACATCACCAAAGTTAGGACCACTAACAATGCTTTCAAACCAACAGATCTGAAAATTATAGCCAGGGCGGGAACTGAGAGCCCGAAGCAAAGCTGGAGTGGCTGACTTTAGCCTCTGCACAGTGCCTGGGGCTTCCACTCACACAGACAAGATGTGCACTATCACGCCTCATTTATGAGATCTTTGATAGTCTCTGCTTTTCTTTCAGTTTTTTTAAAAACGTTTATTTGAGAGGAAGGAGAGAGAGAGGGAGCATGAAGGGGAGGGGCAGTGGGAGAAGCAGACCGATGCAGGACTCGATCCCAGGATCCCAGGACCACCACCTGAGCTTCACCGCTTCACCGACTGAGCCACCCAGGCACCCCTAGTCTCTGCCTTTGAAGAAACATAAAAATCAAGGCATGAAAAATTTTTGTTGTTGTTCTAAAACTACCTAGATTTTGAAAGTCCCCTTGTATCAAAGAGGGTGTAAAACAACTTGCTTGCAGATTTATTGGCTAAGCCATCATCTCTCAAGGGGGTGCTCTGGCCAACAGCAGAGTTGATTGAGCAATGAAAAATATTTGTCATCATATCAATTATGTCATCTTCATGCCTCCAATCTGTTTAGTTGATTTTGTTTCACCAAATGATTATAGTAATTGTTTCAATAAAAGCATCAGAAATGTTTGCCTCCAGCTTTTCCCCCTCTCTGCCTACTGTCCTGTCATTGGGTCTTCTTCCCCACATATTGATCCTGTATCTGTGATGTGCTATGGATCAGTCCATATTAGGCATTAGTTCTAACAACTGTACCTGATCTGTGATGTGCCTCAGTCCATATTAGGCATTAGTTCTAACAACAAACAACACAGGGTCCCTGCCCTCAAGGAGCTTCCTCACCGCTGGGGGGTAAACAGATAAGTAGGCAGGCAGTTATAATAGACTTTGTCATCAGCACAACCCTCTGTTGGCCTTTCCACAGGTTAGACAGTGGGGCTTTGGAAGTGTCCACAAGCAGGACAAGATATAGAGCTACCCAAACTGGGATTTTTATTTCTCAACTTTTATAAAATACCTTTTTCCCCCTTTTTACGCAAGTAATACATCGTCGTTATAGAAAAAAATGAGAAAATACAGAGAAGCAAAAAAAATAATTTGCTATCCCTCTACCAGAGAACATTTTAATAGCATGTATCTTTCCAGATTTTTATATATATAATTCTAATTAAAACATTACAATTTTCTGTTTATACTCAAACCATTTTGATGTAGAAGATAAAGATTGGGTGACAGATTTGGTTCTTCCAGTAGGCTGTATGTAAGCTGCTTAAAGACAGGTACTGAGTCTCGGCACCCTTCATGTTCTATATTTATGGTCAGTCAATATGTGTGGGATACGTCATGTTGGGGATCGAGGGATGGGTTTGTAAATAGCTAGATTGCTTTATTTTTCACTTAAAATTTTAAGATTAAAAAATGTCACATTAGCAAGTGTGATATTCATTGGATTCTTCTTGATAACAGTAAGGGTAATTTGACAATTCTTGAAGGATGCCTTCCTGCTCTTAGCTTGAAAACTTTGGAACGTTTCCATATTTTAAACAAGCAAACAAGACCAAAACCACCCCCCCAAAACAAAACACAACAATAATAATAATAAAAAAAGATATAACATTAAAAAAGAGATAACATTTTTTGTTTGTGGCCTTATTAATTCCCTCAAGCTTGCCACATGTAAATCATTGAAGAAGGAGGAAGAAAGCAAATTTGGACTTCCTTGGTCACTAGTTTTCACTTACTAAATATTCCATCTGTTGGTGCTACCTGAGTGAAGGGACAGGAATTATTTCCTCAAGTTGCTTAAAAATAAGCTTTCATTAATGTTGTTTTCCTGTTATTTCTAGTCATGGAAAGTCAACCTGATAATGTTGACAGCAGTATGTTTGGAGAGATTCCCTGTCTCATGAGGAGTTTGGGATATTAAAAATCAAGACGACACCTCAGCTCCTTCTTGGGCAGAATTTCTAGGTAATCTGCCCCATCTGAGACGTTTCTTTCCATTATCTCTCCAGTCACAGGAGGGATTCATTAAGCTATAGGTAGACCACAACTCAGTATCCTTGTAGTTGCCTATCACTTAACTACATAATGTTCTTATGAGTCACTCAGACCCAAATCGGCCCCATTAGATTGGCCGTGTTCTTATTCTGGTTAATTGCATGTCATCTAATTGCATAATTTATGCTATATATGCACTTGGCCTCGGGTCACTATGCATGATTTGCTACATATGCATAGTGACCCGAAGGCCAAATGCCTTTCTTTATTGTATACTAAAGTCACAGTGAAAATAGGACTTACATACCCGTTGTAAAATACCACTTCTAAAAGGCTGTTTTTGGCTCTTACAATGCTTTGATGCATTTTTAAAGAAAGCAATCTAAAAATGTCATGTGATTTCTACATGCACCCTAAAGCCTTTAAATAATTATTTTCTGTGATTGCTCTTGTCTTCAATTTAATTAACTAAAAAAATTGGTATTCCCATAGTTTCTGGTTGTGAAGGTCTTTCTGCACATTCTTGATCATTTTAGTTCATTCTAATGATGTTCTCTATTGTCAAGTGAAACAAAAAAGATTAACCACCTTAGCTTTTCAGGCTTTATTTTTTTTTTTTAAGATTTTATTTATTTACGAGAGAGAGAGAGCATGAGCAGGGGGAGAGGGAGAAGCAAACTCCCTCCTGAGCACAGAGCCCAATGCCGAGTTCGATCCCAGGACCCTGAGATCATGACCTGAGCCAGAGGCAGATGCTTAACCGATTGAGCCACCCAGGTACCCCTTCCCAGGCTTTAGATAAGTGTTCTCTTCCATGTGAATTCAACAGATTCAATTCATCATGTAATCTATTGAGTTCTGGGATGGGTATTATGCTAGAATCCTAGAATACAAAGATGTGTGAGGCCTGCCACGTGGGGAAGGAAGAAGCACGTCAATAGACAATCTGTTCAGTGACAGGTGCATTGGAGTCACTAAGGTGGCATACTCAGCTCTACCTAGAGAGGGTCGTGGAGGACTTCTCAGAGGCAGTGACAATTGAGATGAGATGTTAAGAATGGTGAGGAGCTCACCAAGAAAAGCTGAGTGGCAGAGTCGGTTGAGCATCCAACTCTTGGTTGTGGCTCAGGCCCTGATCTCAGGGTCGTGAGATCGAGCCCTGTGTCTGGCTCCGTGCTCAGCATGGAGTCGGCTTGAGACTGTTTCCCTCTCCCTTTGCCTCTCTCCCCCATTCTCCCTCCCTCCCCCTCTCTCTCTCTCTCAAATAAGTAAATCTTAAAAAAAAAAAAAAAAAAAAGCCGAGAAGAGAAGGAGAGGAAAGGGCACATTCAGTAGAGAAAAGGGCACGTGCAGAGGTCAGAGAGACATGCACCATGTGGCCCCTGGTGGGAACCGCTAGTAATGCAGTATGGGTGGGGGTCAGGAGGAGAAGGAGACCCAGGGGGGCTGTTAGACTTCAGCCTTCCAGCGAAGAGAAGCCACCGAAGGGATCTTGAGCAGAGGTGTGGTGTGATTATATTTGTAGTTGGGGGAGGTCAGGTGGTGCCATGTGCATTCCTCATCCCCTACCCTGTTGTTTATATTTAAAGACCATCCCATTCTTCAGTTTTCATTATCATTCCCGCAGGGCTTGATCCAAACTATCACGTTTTCTAGGCCAGTGAGCTGAGGAAGGCTGAGTTTAAGGGCCACGGGCCAACAGGTGGCCTACCCCGGTTACCTCCTGGCTTGTCACAGCCAGGTTGAGGTGGCGTCCTGTCGCCCTTCTGTGGGCCACTTCTTCCTCCTGCACACGGCTCACAAAACCAGTGAGCTGCGGATCACAAGCCTAGGCTTGCCGTGACAATGGATGCAGTCCCTGAGTATGTGGATGGTCTGGGTCCCTTCACTGAGACACCTGACGGCCCCCTGTGTGCCCGGGCTAGCATCACAGGGGAGCGAGACATGCCTGCCACCATTTGCAGACACGTAAACAGTTCTGATCGAGTACAGTGACTGTCACAGGAGAGAAATGAAAGGAACAGAAAGGAGGGGAGAGAGACCAGGAAGCCCTCCTGTAGGAGATGGCCTCTGTACCTCCCAAAGGAGGAAGCAAATAAGGGCAGAAAGGGATGTCCAAGTGCAAGGCAGACAGACAGACAAGCTGTTAAGAGCTGGAAGTGCTTCAGGCCCAAGGTGGAGAAGGAAGAGAGAGCTGATAGGAACCAAAGAGATCACAGGGGCCCTGAGCCTCCAGGGCCTGCATGCCATGCCACCAGAGGGTTTGGAACAGGGAGAGTTAACACAGCCAGCTTTGCAGACTGTCATGAGAGCAGAGAAAGTGTGTTGGCGAGAGGGTCAAGATGGAGACGTGGAAGCTGCCTCTGTTTCCCACTGTTCCTGAGCTCTGACGGATGCTGGCAGGGAATGAGGAGCCCTGTAGCAGAGTTAGTGTCTGTGGATCCGAGAGACACAGATGGGTCTGAAAGAGGCAAGGAGGCAAAATCGCAGGAGGTTAGAGATTCAGTGGATGTAGAGATGTATAAGAGGGCAAAGTCAAGGATGAAGAAAGATGGGCCATCGTCCACAGATGACAGTGTTTCAGGGCATGCCACTGTTGTGAAACGGGGTCACACTTCTGGCTGGATTTGAATGCCACACTGCAATCATACCCTTCATGTGTCTCTGGTCCTTGGCTCGTTTTTATATCTGATCAAAAAATGAAACTATTTTTGGGGGCACCTGGGTGGCTTAGTCAGTTAAGCATTCAACTCTTAAATTCGGCTCAGGTCATGATCTCTGGGTTGTGAGATGGAGCCCCAAGGCAGGCTCCGGGCTCAGTGAGGGATCTGCTTGAGATTCTCGCTCTTCCTCTCCCTCTGCCCCTCTCCCCCATGCATGCTCTCCACTCTCTCTCTCTCAAATAAATAAATCTTTAAAAAAAAAATGAAACTCCTGTTATAAGTCCTGTGGAGCCCTGCAAATTGTTTTCACCTCTTTTTTTTCCTCCAAAACCTATGAGGAAGTTTAGACAAGTGGCTATATTCTCATTTTGTAGATACAAATCAGTCGTGTGCAAAACACACAGCTAGTGTGGCAGAGTAAATCTTCACCCCATTTCTTGCTTCTAGACTGCATCGTCTGCTTTGAAGATATGTCATTAGATTATGCAGTCCTAGCAAAATGGAATTCCTTTTTTAGTTTTCAACAAGCAGCCATTGATGAGCATCTTCAGACAAACATGAAGTTTTTCTCTGAAGCTTATGTCTTTTAAATGTTTATCTGCTCACAGTGAGTCTATTTTGGAATAGCTCACATTTATGGAAGGTTCACTGTGTGCTTCACATAGTATTAATTCATTTAACCATTCAATTCTGTGAGGTAGATACTAATATTATCCCCTTGTTAGATGAGTAAACTAAGGCACTGAAATAGTCAGTAACTTGTCCAAGGTCACCCAGCCACCCAAGGTCATCCAGCCACAGGCATTTGGGCCAGAGTTTGAACCTAAGCATAATGGCTTCAGCGCTTCTCACTTAGCTTATAGCAAATACATGACGAGTACACAAGTCTAGGACATGATCATTGTTTTTCGGAAACTGCTCAGGAGCATTTGCTTAAAGGATTTTTTTTTTAAAAAGATTTTATTTATTTATTTGACAGAGAGAGACAAAGTGAGAGAGGGAACACAGCAGGGGGAGTGAAGAGGGAGAAGCAGGCTTCCCGCGGAGCAGGGACCTCGACATAGGGCTCGATCCCAGGATCCTGGGATCATGACCTGAGCCGAAGGCAGACGCTTAACGACTGAGCCACCCAGGCGCCCCTTTCTTTTTTAACTTTGAAAAGAGATTTCTGAAAGCAACACCAAACCTTCACAGTGGCATTCTGGATCCTTCCAGAATTGATCATAACTGCACTAGAAAAGGTTCACTTCCCCAGAAATAGTTGCAGCCATGCTGGACCTCATTGAGGAACAGATTAAAAGCAATACAGCCTCTCAGAAACTGGATGAGTTGTCTCTACACCAGAATAGTTCATTTAAATTGTTTTAGTAGTTTTATTACTAAACTTGAGGGTTAAGATTCATAATGGCAAAACCCTAAGATGAGTAAAAATCAGCCCTTTTGCACCTAAAATAATATTTTGAGGCAATGTCCGTAATGTCTCTTCATTATGACATGGTATATAAGTCATTAAAATCTCTGTTTTGAATCTGTATTACAGTTCAAATATACAGCAAAGAACTTCTAGGTATTTTTCAGTGTTACTAATTTCTAGATTCTCCTTTTATGTGTATATTTTCACAAACATTTTTCCAAATATATTTACTTTTTTAAGTGTATAAAAATATTTATTAGCCTTTATTTTTCTCTGTGTTCGGATCATTTTAACCAAGTTTCTCACCCCTTTGTCCAGTAAATCTCCATGTATCCTGTCTGCCACTCTGATCCTTCCTTTTTCACACATCATTAAAAAGAATATTCTATCTACCCTAAAAAGCAGGCGCCCTTGTGTCACCTCTTAAACACCTTCTTCCTAATGAGATTGATTGCAATGTATTGTTACCCTTCATTTATTATCTCCTCAGTCCACGTTCAAGCCAAAGTCACTTAGTTTTGTGAAGGAAATTGTGTGAGACGTTCTTCCAAATGCTCTAATAAAATTCAAATATATCACATCTGCTCCATTCCCTTAAACTAGTAATCTTGTAATTCCATCAGAAAAGCAATCAAATTTGGCATGCCTTTTTTTTTTTTCTTCATAAAGCTCAGCTTCTTATTACTTTTGGGTTTATTTCCTCTAGATGTTAACAGATTTTTTATTACTCTCACAATATTGCAAACTTGCCAAATTACAATTTCCAGGGTCACTTACATCGTTTGAAAATCAGGGCTCTCTTTTCCTTTTGCCTCATTTTGTGGCACCTAAATATTTGGATTCCTGTTGATTCCCCACATCTTACCTTACCCAGATACAGTACTTCTAGGGGATGGTGGTCCAAGGGAGGAGGAGTGGGCAGAGGATGACCTCCCTGCTGCTGGCTATCAGAAGCCACCTTCCCACACCATTTCCAAGTCATCCTGGCATCATCTCCTTCTTACTAGCCAACAGATCTCGGCTCCATTCCTGGGTTCTGTGATCTGTAACCTGCTTCTCCTTTTACATGTTCTATTCACATTAACTCATCTGCTTTTGCTGTCCTTTATTTTTTTCTAATTAACATATAATGTATTGTTTATTTCAGGGGTACAGGTCTGTGATTCATCAGTCTTACACAATTCATAGCACTCACCATGGCACATACCTTTCCCAGTATCCATCACCCAGCCACCCCATCCCTCCCAGCGCCCTCCACTCCAGCAACCCTCGGTTTGTTTCCTGAGATTAAGAGTCTCTTATGGTTTGTCTCCCTCTCTGGTTTCGTCTTGTTTCATTTTTCCCTCCCTTCCCCTCTGGTCCTCTGTCTTGTTTCTCAAATTCCTCATATCAGTGAGATCATATGATACTTGTCTTTCTCTGATTGACTTATTTCACGTAGCATAATACCCTCTAGTTCCATCCATGTCGTTGCAAATGGCAAGATTTCAATTTTTTGAAGGCTGCCTAATATTCCATTGTGTGTATATACATCACATCTTCTTTATCCATTCGTCTGTTGATGGACATCTAGGCTCTTTCCATAGTTTGGCTATTGTGGACATTGCTGCTATAAACATTGGGGTGCATGTGCCCCTTTGGATCACTACATTTGTATCTGTGGGGTAAATACCCAGTAGTTTTTGCTGCTCTTTAGAAGAGAACTCATACAGAGTTCATTTTTATCTGCTTGGGTTCCATTCTTTCATGTCTCTGTTTATTGGCAAGTAAAGTTATTTTTACCTCCAGGCCTATGACTGTCCTTCATGGAGTATTGTTTGAATGTTTGCTTTCTTGTACATCATTATGAGGGCATTGTTTTTAGGTTGGGTGCTCTAAAGCCTGGCTCAGAACAACTGCCCCTCTGATTCCAGGCCTAACCAAGGCTACACCCCAGTGTAGCCCTGTTAGATTGTATTGTTCTGTCCTAAGGTCTCTGCTTCTCTTTTTCCATTTGCTCATGCTTAATTACTTTCATCACCGTTAATAAATTCATCGATAGGTACTTTCTTTCTGTAGATTTTATTACTTTATTTTTTAGCTAGGTAACAGTTAAATACTTTTCTTCCCTAAACAAACAAATATAACTATATTTCAAACTGTGTTGGGGACTTAATTATTCCATACTTATTCCTGGAGGCATGGAGATCTTTTTATTTCATTTATTCATTCATTGATTCATTTATTAAACCAGCATTTAATGAGTACCTCCTAGCTGTCAAATACTGGGCTACAAAGATGATACCTCCTTTCCAAACATTCACAAGGTCGTGAAGGTGTGGGCAATGGAAACAGTCCTAACGCGGTGTGATGGGTGCTGTGATGGACGTGGATTTATAAGGTCTGGTAGGGGGTCCAGCCTGAGGAGATGAAGGCTCTGAAGAAAAAGAATCTAATTGTAGGTCTGGGGGAATCAGGATGAGTTTCATGGGCAGACAGAGGAGAAGGGAGATGGTGTTTCATGGGAAGATATAGTCTTACAGGATGGGCACTCTCAACTTATCCTGATTCTTCCTTCCAGATCCACCCATCTTTGTATTATTGGCAGATCAAGAAGAAACTAAGTCTGTGCGAAATGCAGGCACAGAGACTGGAGGGGGAAAATAAGTACTAGGTTTGTGTATTCGTTTATAAGGGCTGCTGTAACAAAATACCAAGGACGGGGTGACTTAAACAACAGAAATATATTTTCTCACAATTCTGGATGCTCAAGATCAAGGTGACAGAAAGTTTGGTTTCTTGTGAGGCTCTCTCCTTGACTTGCAAATAGCCACCTTCTTGCTGTGTTCTCACATGGCCATTTCTCTGTCTATGATGTTTATGTCGTAATCCCTTCTTTGTATAAGGACATTAGTCATACTGGATTAGGACCACCCTGACAACCCCACTTTAACTTACTTAATTACCTCTTTAAAGGCCCTGTCTCCAAATACAGTCACATTCAGAGGTATTGAGGATTAGGGCTTCAGCACAGGAATTTGGTGGGGGTTTGGGGAGGAGACACAATTCAGCCCATAACAGTTTGTATTTAGGCTTTGGTAGTATTTGAACCAATGGCATAACTGGTTTTCAGAATCACTTGACTTAACTAAAAGAATATATGATGAGCTGTTATCTGCTGAGCAAAGCTATTTAAATGTTTTAAATTTATTCTAAATGTTACTATAAATATCCTAGATTTCCCATGTAGCTCCATTTAGAATTAAAATATTACAGAAGGCATACCTCATTAAATAGTAAACTTTGTCCCTAAAGGCCCAAGACACATGACAGTGTATGAACCCTTTCAAGACTGCCTTGGAAGCCACATCACATGTATAATCTCTGATAAAATGATTAGGCTCTAAATTGCTTAATTTCCGGTAATTTGTTCCCGCTGTAGAGATAAATTCATTTATCTTGATTTAGATGGATCATTGTATAGAATTTCAATGTAGATAAGAATATAGTTTAAGAAAGAACAGCTCCTCAAAAAATGTAACTGCTTCTTGGCTCTCCTTTATGGGAAAAAATACATATTTTGTGAGATATGAAAGAATTTGAAATGTCTTTGCATTTTCAGACATTCATAATTTTTCTAGTGTTGCCTTGGTGGTCTGACAGGAAAAGCTGTGTAATGATCAGAAGATGTCAATTCTAATTTTAACTGGGACACTCACTCCTTCATGATTTGTGCAAGGCATTTAATTTTCCTGAGCTTTTGTTTTCTCCTTGGTCAAAAGCAGACGATTAAATATGTATATATGGCTTCTTTTTTTTTTAAAGATTTTATTTATTTATTTGTCAGAGATGGAGAGAGAGAGCACAAGCAGGGGGAGTGGCAGGCAGAGGGAGAAGCAGGATCCCCACTGAGCAGGGAGCCCAATGTGGGACTCGATCCCAGGACCCTTGGATCATGACCTGAGCCAAAAGTAGATGCTTAACCGACTGAGCCGCCCAGGCGCCTCTATATCAAGCTTATTTCATCTTTTACATTCTTGTGCATTTTTCCAGTGTAGGAATTATGTTATTAAATTAATATGCAAGACAATACTTAGATTTTAAATATCAGGGCTTATTTTTAAACATTAATATAAATTATGTGTTAACGGTGGAAGAGAGAAAATTATGGATGATAGTATTTATATGGGCAGAAAGTAATAATGCCTTGCCAAGAGGGAAGTGACTTAGAGAAAAAATTTTGAAATTCAAAAGGTGTAAGATATAAGAAACTTTACAGGTCACTTACATTACATGAAGAAACAGTTAAAAAATTTGACCATTAAAGTCATCCTTAAGGTAAAATGAAAAAGATGTCTTTGAGGCAAATTTTAAAAGGGGAAAAGACCTGGGCCCAGTTCAAAGAGGTGGGAGGAAATTTATTTATTTATTTATTTATTTATTTATTTATTTATTTATTTATTTTATTTATTTATTTTGACAGAGAGAGAGACAGCGAGAGAGGGAACACAAGCAGGGGGAGCGGGAGAGGGAGAAGCAGGCTTCCTGCCGAGCAGGGAGCCCGATGTGGGGCTCGATCCCAGGACCCCGGGATCATGACCTGAGCCAAAGGCAGACGCTTAACGACTGAGCCACCCAGGCGCCCCAGGGTGGGAGGAAATTTAGATCCATTGAGGAAGGGAGAAATGGCAATACCTTCACCGCCCCTCCTCAAGGCTGGGTCATCAAAGGAAGGACACAGGCAGGCACAGGGGAAGTCCCCTCTTATAAAATCTCCCAAAGGGACCCTTGCTGTTATTGTCCTGCACCAGTTGTGCGGCACAGCCTTGAGCACAGCCCTGAGGAGGTGGTGGTCCTGGTCCTGCGTCCTGGGTACCAACCCCTATGCACAAGCATATGATGGATGTCTGGGCTGGTGGACGCTGACAGCCGAGCCCTGTTAGTAATGGGCAGTGGAACTTGGTTAGGGGCCCCCCACTTCATTTCTAGTCAACTGGGGAAGATTGAGTGGATGGGGTCGAATAGCAGGGCCTCAGCCTGGTTCCTCATCATCTCACGGCTGGACTCCCAGCTGCCCTGACGTCTCCTCCCAGGCAGTCCTGAGTTCTGTGGCTTACTTAAATAGGAAAGGGAAAACAAAAAAGGAAGGAAGGATGGGAGGGAGGGAGGGAGAAAAAGGAAATAACACATTCCCCGAAAAGCTCTTCTATTTGGTTCCTTTCTGTCTGGCAAAATGACTTCTGGGACAACCACCCTTTGTTGGATTGTGGGCCTGGATCTGCCCACCCTTCAGCCCAGCCTCCTCCCGAGGACAGAGGCCAACAGTCCTTTCTGCTACTCAAGAAGCATGTAACTGGCTGGAATCGACATCTGTGTGCTGATCCTGAATGCAAGCAATAATAACAGCTCACATTTTTTTTTTTTTTTAAGTGTTTTTCACATGCTGGGCCTCTTTGAAGTGCTTTAGATGGGTTCTCATTGAATCTTCCTACCACCTCTAGAAGCTGTGTACATCAAAGAAACCAAGGCACCAGCTCTCCTAACCTCCCTTGAGAGCACAGGAGGTCCGGCTCGGGCCGGGGCCTGGAGTGTCCCTCTTAGTTATGTACCCACAAAATGAAAATGATAGATAAGCAAAGCCCTGCTGCTGATAAGACTACTTTCTGGTTTTCTGGCTATTTTAACATACTCCATCATGAGCTCTTCGTATGAAGCAGAAGGTCATATTATCCCAATTTTACAGAAGGGAGTGATGCTCAAAGGAGTTAAGTGGCAGTGAGTGGCTAAATAGCTGGACTATTAGACCAACAGTAATGGGCAAGGTTTCTTTTTGTTTTAAAACTCAAATTTCCCACAGAAGACAAATGTTGGCAAATATATATGTGTGTGTTTGTGTGTGTGTGTGTGTGTGTGCACGTGTGTGTTATTTGGTGCTATTTGTAGCTCAGAATCAGAATATTGTGAAACTTTAATTAGACTGA
Organism: Phoca vitulina; assembly: GCF_004348235.1. Classification (NCBI taxonomy): domain Eukaryota; kingdom Metazoa; phylum Chordata; class Mammalia; order Carnivora; family Phocidae; genus Phoca; species Phoca vitulina. Next base: position 12,782,428 of record NW_022589722.1, on the reverse strand, counting down.
TGGTTTTTAAACCTATTAGAGATGGTTGTCACAATTCTGGAGACATCTAGAAATCTGGGATTTTAGTTATTTTAATTTTTGTCAGAACCGGGGATTAAACACTGAACGACGGGCCCGCAGACATGGCTTCAACACATAACCACAAGCAGAGTCTCACAACTCCTCCATCCTCTGGGCTGACACAAGTCTCGTCCTGACTCAGTCTTTCGATTCCCCAGTCACAAACTTCTCCCCTCTGGGATGTTTGGGTTCATGCCCAGCCCTCTTAAAGGAAGACCTCCCTCTCACCTGGATGAAAAGTGATGCTGGAGTCAGAAATCTCCCCAGACTCTGAGTCTAGTCATTTCTCAGTAAATATTTATGGAGCACCAAGCACGTGCCACGCACCATGGAAGACACTGGGGGTATAACCAACAGTGACGAGACACATGAAAATTCCGGTCCTTGTGGGGCATATGCTCTGAGTGTCTCTGGGGACATGACACGGGAGAAGCAGAAAGTGCAAGAGGTAATCTGCCAAGGAACAAGCCACTGGCACCTCTGTGTTGTGTACCTGGAAGTAATGGAACATCAACTATGCTTCAATTAAAAAAGAGAGAGAGAGAGAACAAGCCACTCTGGGACAGGTTGAGTGGGGCTCCTGACCAATCGTCTTTGTGCCCTTGGACACACTTAGTCTCTCCAGAGCCTGTGTGTTTTCCTTCTGTGAAACAGGTATACAGTATGTCTCTGAAAGACCGTAGGAGATAAGAGCACAGCACACAAGCTGACAGAGCGCCTGAGGCATACAAGGTGTGGGGTCCAGGTTAGGTCTCTTGCACGAAGAGAACTTTTTTGTTAGGCCTTTCCTATCACAGTGCTCAGCTCATAGGAGATTGGATAAATAGCAATAAATCATCAGAATAATCGCCCCCATTCGTCAAGCATTGATCATTCGGGACCGGGCCACATGCCGTGTGTGTCGGCTCTGTCATCCCATTCTGCAGATTTACCTTTGGTAACTTTGGCTCCGCTTGGGTTCTTCTCTTCCTTCCCAGAGATAACCAGCACATTCAGGGAAGTATGTTTTCCATGTTTTTGGTATTTTTTTCCCCCAAGGGACAATTAGTCGTGTCATCAGGATTTGAGATAATGGGGGACACACCTTGTCTACACAGCCAAAGATTAATACCGGAATCCTCTATGCTTATTTAAAGCCAAGCCATCAGAGGGTTTTGGGGGGTTGTTTTGTGAGGACTTCTTTCCTGACATGTGCACCATGCAAAGGATTTTGAAACGATGTCTCTGCAATATGCACCATCCATGGATTCATCCACCTCCAGACAGCTGGATTCCTAGTCTGTAACATGAGGCGAGCCACTCCTGGGACGTTCCAAGCAGCCCACACCTAACACCAGTGTTCCCGTTCCATGCGCAGCCCACACTTGGCGCCTCTCCTCCAGCCCCCTCAGGCCCAGGGTGTGCTCTGCCATGAATTACAGTTTTATTTATCTGAGCCTGAGCCTTTTTCCCTCTAGACTCAGAGCACCCAGAGCTGCTGAAACATCAATGCAGGATGCATTTTAATCAGTGGTGTGAATGGAGACAAAAGGAGAAGCCTTTCAAACTGAGGCGTCAGGGGAAGGTGTTCTGCTAAGAGAAGGTGGGCTCTCGGGAATAAGACACCCAAGTGGGACTCAGAGGCTGCTTCTCACTCGGGGGATGCAGAGAATGCTTGCTTTGCCTCCCGTAAATGGCAGAGGCATTAAGAAGTAATATCCGGAAAGAAAACTGACTTACAGTCCAGGAGACGTAATTTGCTTTAAGAAGTTTATGAAAGGAATGAAGATGACATCTGCCTTTTTCCTACTGGTGGTTGCTGATTGCATTTGGCCGTATTTCATTTTGATTCCACTCTTTCCTGTCTGTATGATACTACCGTTACATTTTTATGCCATTTCAGATTTTCTTTTTTTGTCACGTGTAGGAAATGGATTACATTCTTCTTGTCTGTGCAACCAAAGAGATTGTTTTGCTCGGAGATGATCTCACACTGTGTGGACTGAAGAGTACAAAAGAGATCAGGTGCCAGAAAAGTCTCTGCTTGAGATGAGGCTTATTGTAATGGCTCTAAGAGGGATCAGGGTAACCCACTTGACCCGAAAGCTCATCCTAACCCATGATGGAAGCAGCACAAAACATTACCCCGCTTCTCTGGTTGGCTGCCCCGTGGCTACAGCCCCTGCTTCTGTAAGAAATCCCTTGGAGAGGAGGTTAGATGCAGTTTCTACATGTATTGTTTCCCTCTCTAATCCACCTCTATGACCTCAGCTTTCCACACGGGGATTATTCATTAATTCAACACACATTTATGTCGCTCCTCCTATCTGTCAAGCCAGGTGCGAGGTGCTGTGATATATGTGGAGGGAAAAAAAAAAAGCACGATCCCCACCTTTGCTTAAAACCTACTGGGGAGACGAAGAAATCACGAGACCATGGAGCCACGGTATGACACTGCGGCGGGCGCTGTGCCCCAGCTCCGGGGGAAGCGGGGCGGAGGGCACCTCAACCAGAGAGAGGACGGTCAGGAAACACTTCCTGCAGGAAGGGACACGTAGGCAGAAAGCGAGATGAGGCTGAGCTGGCCAGGTCGTGCTTCTTCCCTAGTGGTGAAGGACGGGTGTTCCAGGCGAGGAAGCAGCACCCACAAAGGCACAGGGGCCAGAGAGAACACTGTGTTCAGTGAAGCTCATGGCGGGTCACGTGGCCAAGCCCCGAGCGTAGGTGTGACACCTGAGACCTGGCAAGAGATTACTCTGGAGCAGTGGGCTGGAGCCGGGTGGGAGAGGGTCCCTAAAGCATGCTTGAGGACTGCCCGCACCAGCCCAGAGGCAGTGGGGAGCCATGGAAGAATTCTAGGCTGGCAACATCTGCAGTTTTGAAAGCTCATTGCAGTTGCAGGGGAGGAGATAACTGGGGTTAGGGTAAGGCTGGACATAAGAAAGCCATCTGGAAAACTGTCATGTTAACATCGGTGGGAAAGGACCAGGGCCTGGCCTGACATAGCACTGAGATGGGCAGATTGGGGTTTATTCAAGTGCTGTAAATGAAGGAGCATGGGGACTCTGCTTGAGCCACACTGGCCTTTTGGCTCCTCTCAGACACTCCCGGGATGTTCCTGTTTGGGCCTTTACGCTAGCTGTTTTCTCAGCCTGAAGAGATTTGCCTCCAGATATCTGTGTGGTTCTCTCCTCATCGCCTCAAATCTTGGTTCCAATGCCACCTTCTCCTTTTTTTTTTTTTTTTTAAGATTTTATATATTTATTTGAGAGAGAGAGAGAACACGAGCAGGATGAGGGGCAGAGGAAGAAGCAGACTCCCCACTGAGCAAGGAGCCCGATGCAGGGTTCCATCCCAGGACCCTGAGATCACAACCTGAGCCGAAGGCAGCCACTTAACCAACTGAGCCACCTAGGCATCCCCTCAATGCCACCTTCTCCTTGAAGCCTACCCTGACCACTCTGTTTAAAACTGCACCTCATCTCCCCCCCGACACACCTGAATTGCTGTCACGCTGCTTCTCCCTGTGTCATTTATTCCCCTCCTGGTACCCTCTGTAAGTTTAATCATTTTTATGCTCATTGTTTATGATCTTTCTCCCCTGCTAGCTATAGGCTCCGTAAGGGCAGAGTGCTTTTCTCTTGTTTTGTTTTGTCAGTCTGCTCTTCCATCCCAAGCTCTAGAACAATGCCACGTATGTAGTAGGCACCCAACTAACATTTGTTGAATGCATAATTGGATGGATGTCAGGACTGAAGAAGGGAGAAGAGGCATGGATAGTGCCCAGTTTTCTTCTGGTTCAGGCAGATGAGGGGGGAGAGTAGGTAGAGAACTCATCAAAATGGGGGAAAGAGAAGAGGAACCGGAAATGGGGACGATGACGGGTTCCTCTTGAGCCATTTGCCAGATGCTAAGACCAGGCACCTCAAGGTAGAGATGGAAGAGATGGAAGAGGACCTGAGGAAGAGCAGGGAAGGTTTGGGGTAGAGGCTGGGGGCTGACTGAAGACCACGAGAGGTGCTCCGCGTGGTCTGAAGGCCCAGCCCCAGCTAGCCGTCATGAATGTGTAGTGGCTACTGGTGGGATCTTCCCCCCAGCTGAAGGCAGCACTGTGGGCATAGAGAAGATGCTTGATTTGGTTACAGGCCCAGCGCTTGCAGGCCAGAGCAGACAAGGGAAGTAGTAAGTTGGAAATGTAAGCAGCCTCGTGGAGTTTATCCTAAATAAGGAAGGAAGGGAAATCATGAATGGGATAAATGACAAGGAAGAAAAGGAGGAACTGACGGAATGAAGGTCCAGATGAAGTCTAGCAGCCCATGTACTGAGAACCAGCGTGAGCAGTGGAGGGATGGAAGAAAGTGGCCAGTCATTTTCAGTCGTCAGTCAAGAGATTTTTACTGGGCACTCTATTAGTCAGAGTGCTCCAGAGAAACAAAAACCAATAGACTGTGAATATATAGAGATTTATCTTAAGGAATTGGCTCACATGATTATGGAGGCTGACAAGTCCAAAATCTGCCATCCAAGTCCTAGGACCATCAGGCTGGAGGCCCAGGGAATCGTCCATGTTTCAGTTCATGTGCAAAGGTCATCTGCTGACAGGCTTGCCTCTTGCTGGAGGAGGTCAGTCTTTTGTTTTATCCAGGCCTTCAGTTGATTGGCTGAGCACCCCACACACACCTTATGGAGGGTAATCTGCTTTACCGAAGTCCACTGATTTACATGTCAATTTCATCCAAAACACCCTCCCAGAAACATCCAGAATCATGTTTGACCACCTCTCTGGGCACTGACTAGGAACCTCTTGTCTGAGAATCCATGGATGGCACATCTTGCAGAGACATAGTCTCAGAATCTTTTGTAGGATGCACATGTTAGGAAAGAAGTCCTTAAAACACCACCACCACCACCTCTGCACGGAGCAGCCAGATAGTAACCTCTGACTGTGTAGACAAGGTGTTGCCCACATTATCTCACATATTGATGGCATGACTAATTTTCCCTTGGGGAAAAAAAAAACCAAAACCCAAATTCCTGAAAAACAGACTTCCCTAAATATCCTAGTTATCTTTGGGAAGGAAGAGAAGAACCCTAGCAGAGCTGACACTTAATATTACTCAGATGACACTGAAACTATTGGGGGCACCTACTGCCAGAAGAGCTGTCACACGGGAAGGATAGGATGGTTGCTCCCTCTGAGCGACGTAGAGTGTGTGGGGAGGGAGGTACTGGCTTTTGTGGCCACGGAAGTGAATGACAGCACGGGCATGCAGCTCAGCAGGCTCCCAGGCCGCCTCCGAGAACGCAGACTCCTTCTTATGTTTAAGGTAAATCTCGCACGACTCATGCACTAGGTCGGTAACGCAAACTATTCACAGATACTTATCCAGCGATTTCGTGTCATCCACATTGCAGTGAACTTTCTATCAAGATGACCATTGAGAGAGAATTCATTAATATATATGGACTATTTCCCTACCCCAAGAATTTCTTCAGGTACACTTTAGAATTCATTCCTCACTTGCTAATGTCCCACTTTATTTTTGTCCTAGTTAGTTGTCACTGGTCCCTAGTTGATATGAGAAAACAACATGGTTGGTTTATCTATCAATCAAGTTGATGTAAAGAATAACAGATTTTATTTATATAGAAGAATGCCCTTTTCCCCTCCTCCTACCACTGAGCCTATACGACTAGCACGCTTTGTTCAATCCCTCTTATAGAAAAACATTAACAAATAATGTTCATGCACCCCAGAAGGGGATTAAAAGTGTGTGCCATAGGGGCACCTGGGTGGCTCAGTCAGTTAAGTGTCTGGCTTTGGCTCAGGTCATGATCTCAGGGTCCTGGGATCGGGCCCCGCATCGAGGTCTCTGCTCAGCCAGGAGTCTGCTTGTCCCTCCCCCTCTGGCTCTCTCACTGCTTGTGCTCTCTCCATCTCTCTCTCAAATAAATAAATAAAATCTTAAATAAAAAAAAAAAGTGTGTTGCCATAATCAGACTAACCAGGATCGCCACCTAACCAGGCGTGGGGGGCTAGAAATGCCTCACTTGGCCCATATTCAGAGCCATTAGGGACTCGCAGCCTGTAAGGAACATCAGTACTCTAATTTGCATGCTTGGCGCCTCCTGAACATTGCCTGTGGAGAGCCCGTTAACAGCAGAGGTCACAGAGGCTGGGGTCCCGCAGAGCTGCAGGAAAACCCAGCTGTTTTGTTCTTCTCAGGTGAGAGAAGACAGAACCTCTTTATCATGGTTATTATGGTTAATAAGCATTTACTAATAGGATGAGGGGGTGAACTGCACTCACAGACCATAAAAACTTCATTACACAGGGCAAGACTGGAATGGCTTATATCCCCGAAAGGATCTAAAAAAGCCTATCTTTGCGATGAGGGTCTCACAGACACAGATAAGTCAAGGACCTAAGAGTTGGTGAAAACCCCCAGTGACATGAATGGGTTTCAGACTGCGTGGTGTACTGCAAATGTGTTGGACTGGAGGTCATGTTGAACGATCTGTCGGTTTTCATGTAGGGACTATATTGGGTCATTAAATACAACTGTCTGTGGTCAAGGTTTATTATTTTATACTGTGGCCAAAGAAAGTTCTTTGGGAACATATTCTTATCAAAATGCTCACTTTGCACATCACATTCCAGAACTCTGAATGAATCTTGAGTGTGAATTACTGTATATAAGATGTAAAGCACAGTTGTTCTGAACAGTTTTTGGATGGGGAGAGGAAGAGAAGGGCATGTGCATTATTGATTCATGCTTGAGAGTGAGAGCCTATACTCTTGGGTTGTTTTTTTTTCTTTTTAATAAACAGGTTTTCAGACTGCCACATTTGTTCCTATTAATCCATTTCCCCAATATCTACAAGTCAGTCATTCCTAAGTGACATTATTCGAGCAAATGATTTTGTGTAAAAGTGTCTATTCAGTTTTAATGATGAAATTTCATATTCTCATAGTTGTGAGGCTGAGTTTCCACTACTAAAATAAACAACAATTGTATAAAATTATTTGTCAAATTTTCTTTTCTAACAACAGTAATGAGAGCAGCTGCTAGTTGGGTTGAGTACTTAATCTGTGCTAGTCCCATTAGCATGCTTTGCAAGGATCAGCTCATTTGATTCTCATCCAAACAGTCCTTTAGGATAGGACTTATTATTATTCCAACTTTACAGATGAGCAAACTGAAATGCAGAGGGTTCTAGCAACTCTCCCACACAAAAACTGCTGGGAAGTGGTAGCACGGGGTCTGAACTCAGTCCAACTGACCCCAGAGTCTGGGCTCTTACACCATGTCAAGGTCAAGTCATCAATTGGTTTTACTTTACAAAAAGTAAACTTAAGATCAGCGTAACCACACCAAAATCTTATTACGCTGAGGAACGACTCAAACAATTTAGAATAAAAGAGAATTGACACAAACTCTTAACCTTTAGAAACGGATACAGCAAATTTGTCTCTCAAAAATCATTACTGAATTTTAAAAAGAAAAAAAGAAAGTGAGATTTAAAATATTAATAGCATTTTAAACATGTGGGAACGGGAAGGTCAAGATTTTTTTTTAATCATCTGGCACAAGAGAAAGGTAACCCCCAGATGACAGTGTTACTTCATGTCATTCTTTTTCAAAGTGCAAATCTCAGACGCTGTGATTTGCAGCAAAAAAAGCGGCATATCAGAACTCAGAAGCCCCAAGATTCACTCCTGGCTTTTCTGTTAACTCTGGGTGACCTTGAACACGTCACTCAGCCCCTGAGTCTCAGTTTCCACAAAGTTAAAATCTTTTTCTTCTAGTAATCACCAGAGTTTGTGCCAGCTCTAATATTTTATGAGTATCTTCAGACTAGAAATTACTGTAGAACTTTTATATCCTGTCTTAGAATCAAAACTAATTACACTCTTTTCTAAGATGATTAATGTGGGGTTTTTTTTTCCCCTGATGAGATCAACAGCTGGGCAGACATTTTTTTCAAACACTGTTAATTGGTCACATGAACCCCACCATCACAGTGGATCTTTGGTCATTTGCTGAAGATGGGGAGGTGTTCTCATCCTCCTCCAGAAGATACGGTCAGATCCTGCACACAGTACAGAGCCATATGGGAACCATTAGAACAACAAGCAAGGAGGATGATCTAGTAAATAAGCAACACCCTCTCTTCCTTCCTTCCTCCTTTTTTTAAATTTTTTCCAGAGATACTAAATCGGTTTCCCTTTATATCAGAAATTAGGCTCCAAGAAAGTCCTCCCAGAAAATTGATAAGAGAAATGCCAAAATCAAGATATGGAGCCTGATCCAACTATATTAACAACATCTTCACTAAGAGCTGGAAATTATGAAATAGCATAAACTCTGAAAGAGAAGCTGTCTTGAGGTCCCTGAGACTTTAGCGTAGCTCTAGGAATTTAATGAGACCTAGTGTGAAGATACAAGGTCCCTCCCACCTAACCTGACCCTGGTGATGAGAGGGGTTGGGAACGGATAAACAGTGAAGTGAGTCAGGTTTCCACAGATCTGTCAATAACCCCTTTATGGACTTCAAACCACTCTGTTCCATCGCCCCTTCACCTCTGAAAAATAACATCAAAACAAGTAAATAAGTAAACTGATGTCAACGAAAGGGAAATGAGAGAGCAGTTTTCGTTTTTAGGGCCTTTAGTGGAAAAGCAGTTTGAGGAAGTCTTTGTCCCTGCACCATCCACAGCGTGACTCTCTTCTCCCTTTGAAAGGCCTGCAACATCCTGCTCTTTTTCTCCCCTTCTAATTTTGTGCCTATTTTTTTATTATTAATTTTATTATGTTATGTTAGTCACCATACCTTACATCATTAGTTTTTGATGTAGTGTTCCATGATATTTTGTGCATATTTTAAGTGAGGGCTGTAGTGTGCTTCTTGATCAAGGTTTAATTAAGACATTAGCATTCATTCAGGAAGCACAAGGTGTGCATGAATCTCTGAGGAGCAGAGATAGACAACAAAGGGTCAGACTTACTGAATAAAAGTATGGCATCTTTTCTTGCAATTTTCTTGCAATTCGGAGGCCCCGAGTTTGGCATTTATGTGAAGAGGTACCACAGGACAGCCTCGGCATACAGTGAGAAATCCACCGCCCCTTGCAAATTCCTTTGTTCATAGAATATATTTCAGTGTGTGCAGCATCCAGGTGCATTAGGATACTCAGGACTGTAAAAACTCATAGGTTTTTAAATCTTCAAGACTGCAGAAATTGCATGCATACATTAACAGGGCACAGGTTTTCAAAATCATCTTGGAATGAGGGGAAACGTGAGTAGCCTACGAGAAACATATGGTACGAACTGTTCATTCCATTTGCATTTGTTTCTGAGAGCTGTACTTATTGCAGCTTATAAAATCAATTCAATTTAGCTTTTGCTTCTCTGTGCAATAAATTATTTTCTGTGTAATAAAGAAAATATGAGCCAGAAATGTGGATCTGAAAATGGTTTTGTCACAAATCAAGGTGTCAGTCTGTTGACCCCAACGTAAGCAAGACCGAAAGTCTCCCTACAGAAAATCCAAAATATTAGGGAGCTTTTTCCATTTTGCTTACACTGATTTTAAGAAAAATTGAATATATAAATGTCAGTTGTTGAGAAGACCACATAGCGTATAACTTTCACATCTCCTGGGCTATACTGATCTAAATGTTGCCTCATACATTTATCAATTTGAATTCGATCAACTACAATGCACTGCATAAAAGATTTATTTTCCCTATTGTTGCCACCGAAAACATTGAATCAACATCCAATTTATACTTTTCTACTAAAATTCTTAATCTAACAAGTCCTTTCTGTTTGTTGTCATTCATAGCTTTACTTCTGATTCATTATTAATCACAGCTCATGTGTTCAATTGCTATAAACTGTTCATAATGGCTTCTTTGTAGCTCTTAGATTTCTCTAATCTCCCCACAGTGAATTACAGTAGAACTCAATTCATTTGTTGGCATTATTAAATAGTTGATTAATGCCCAGGTTTTAAATTGTTAGTCTTTTCTTATTTTTATAAAGAACTAAAATCAGGATTTGCTGTTCTTGCCAGAAACCAGTGAGAATTTTCAAAATATTTCTCTTTGAAGTCTTGGGCTCTGATACCCTCACATATGTGAATGTTCTATTGAAGTCATTTTGGTAGCTTGAGCTCCCATTACTGTCTGTTCTTACTTGTCAGGTTAGAAGTCCTGGCATTAGACCCCAAAGCTCTTCTAGAATCCAGCCATTATTTTCCTCAGGAACCAAATCAGTTCATGAGAATGAGAATGTCTTCAGCAAAATGTATCACAACAAACTAGACCCAACATTTTTAGCAAATAGAAAGTCCATGAAAATAAGCATTTACTCACTTGCTGGAGATCCCAGAAAGAGATAATAACTCTAAAAGAAGCTGGAAGTCCTCTTAATATAATTGGATAATATATGTTCCTCTCTTATCCCACGGGAACCAGATGTCTCACAAGACTCGCTTCCAGAAGGAAAACTGGGAGACGTGCTAAGGCTGTGTGTGTAGTTAGATCTGCCAGAGAGCCCAGGTCAGACATCACAGTTTGAAGCAGTGCAAAAGAAATTTCTCATCCTTGTTTCATGGCTCCTTCCTGCCCCAGCGGAGTGAGGGTCAGATCCCCTAGCAAAGCATTAAGACACAGAGTCCAGCCCCAAACTGTTCTTCCAGCCTCACTTCTCAAAGCGCCTCTAAAAGGTGCTTCCTGTCTTCCATCCAACTGGACAGCTTTTCCTCCAAACACAGCGTATACAATCCGGCCACTCTCTCCTATTCTGAACTGTGCTTTTTCGTTGATTCCGGAGCTTTCTTTCTCAGGCCTTGGGGATGGGGGTGGGGGGAGCACGTTGAATTACTAAAACTGCCCAAATCTGTCTGTGCACCAAACACTGTCAGGAATCTGAATACAACTAAAAATGTAACTATTGTCACATAGGCGGGTTTTGGTATTTTTTAACATTAAGAGGGGAAAGCACCATAGTGTATTCTGCAAAATGTAGCTGTACACGTTTACGCACGTCTCCCTTTCAGCGATCTTATTTTATCAACCATTCTTCAAACTTCCTGTTTTTAAAATAGGTATGATGGGGGCGCCTGGGTGGCTCAGTCGTTAAGCGTCTGCCTTCAGCTCAGGTCATGATCCCAGGGTCCTGGGATCGAGTCCCACATCGGGCTCCCTGCTCCGCGGGAAGCCTGCTTCTCCCTCTCCCATTCCCCCTGCTTGTGTTCCCTTTCTCGCTGTGTCTCTCTGTCAAATAAATAAAATCTTAAAAAAAATAAAAAATTTAAAAAATAAATAAATAAATAAAATAAAATAGGTATGATGTCCTTAAACATGTCCTCAACTGACTTGCAAATACCTTGCAATCAGAAGTCATGCCTTCATTCATTTCATGTTTACTGGTCCCATAAATAGCTCTTCAGCCCTTACTTTACGCTTGTTAACCCCTATGCTAGTCCCCTTCATTCACCCAGTCAATGGCATTGCCTCTCACCACACCAAGAGCAGGAAGGGAACCAGACATGTTCTGTCAGAACTTACTGCCAGAGGGTGGGAGGAAACTTGGGGAGGTGATGGACAGGTGTATAGCATAGATTGTGGGGAATGGTTTCACAGGTGTGTACTTCTCTCCCAAGTCATCAAGTTATATACATTAAATAAGCACAGCCTTTTGTATGTCGATCATGCTTCAATAAAGTGGTTTAAAAAGAAAGAACTTACTGTTCCTCCAGCTCTAGACATACCCACGTGACACGTAGACTTACCTGCTCGGAGAAACATGTGTCCCTCCTTCTCTCCAAAGCCAACCATTCTGTCTGTGCTCCGGGTCCATCCCCCTTCCCCCTCTCCGAAATCCATCTGTTCTTGTCTCCTTCTTTTAGCCTCAGGCTCCCTGCAGTGTCACCCCATCTCCCCACTGCTGAGATCACTGTGCTTCAGCAATGTCAGAGTGTCTGCAGTTCTCTCAGCCTCGCTCACACCATATCCCGTTTCTAACTTGTGCAGGTGCATCAGCCTGCAGCATGCATCCCTTCTCCCTGTGGACATCCTACTTCTCCCCCAGGACCTAGCTTACACTATCCTTACCTCCTTGAAAAACGTCCTTGGTCCTCTCAGAAAACAACTTTCTATTCTGTGCTCCCATGGCACGTTGTCTTTTAATATAGGACTAATCACAGCCTGACAGGGTAATTTCCAATGTACACACATGCTTCCCCATTAGATTGAGAACTCACTGCACGCAGGGGTTGTGTCTCATGACTCATTGTCTCACCATCGTCTGGCTTTCTCGTATTGTTGATATTTTAACAAATGTTTGTGGAATAATTGTGCTTTCTTTCGTCTCACCAGTAAATACTCGTGTCATATCATGTCATGTGTGTTCTCAAGTAGAATTTTTCTTTGATAATTTGCCTTCCTAATGATTCTTCTAGACGTAGAAAAAAATATACTTTAATAGTTGTTTTGGTTTTTTTCCTCTTTGTCCCTACCTAGTTGCAATCATCTGTCCTCCTAGGCTCCCAGAGATTACTCAGGATCTGCCTGTGGCCACCCTCCCCCTTGTCCTCATTTTCTGTGACCCGACCCCATGTAACCTCTAGAGCGAAGAAGCAAATGAGTGCACTGGCCACTGTCCTCACGTCATATTAATTAATAAAGCATAAGGAAAGGACCGTATTTATTAATCCTGCATCGAACGCATGCACACGTGTGCATGTACACACACAGACAAATCATCTCATTTTGTTAACATAGCAGTTTATAACATGTAGTCAATACACTAAATGCTTTCAGTAGATCTATGAAGGAGGTATTATCATCTTGTCCATTTCACAGATGCAGAAACAGAGGCTGGGAATGGTGAGTACCTTCCCTGGGATCCAGCTCTGAATGCTGGAGCTAGGAATCAAACTTGGGGCTGCCTCGCATCGAAGCCGAGGCATTCTGTTACTCAAACTGCTTTAAAAATAGGGAGAATCGATTTACATTAACGATTGTATGGCTTGTATGTGTGACTACGGTAGATTATTCATAGCTACACTGTGTATACATCATAAAAATATAAATTATTTATTAAGCCATGATGGATCAGGCTTCATGTATGTTCCTAACTGCTAATATATGCACCTCACAGATAAACAGTGTTCACTGAGGAATTATTTATGTTTGCAGCCTTCCTCTTGAAGGACACTCCATAATTCAGATAAGAAAATCAAGACCCAGAGAAGAGCAGACCCTCCCCAAAGGTCAGAATGCTAGAGGCCCAGAGCATAACCCCATCCTGGACTTTAGAGTATCAGTCAGACTATATGTACTTTCTGAGAAACACAGTGCATCCACCAGTTTGTCATGAAGGAGCAAAGTTGACACTCCCCATACCTAAGGATCCCAAACAAGAGACTAACTTGGAAGGGACACCAGGTTCACATGACAATGCCAGTTATAAAGAGGAGATGGAAAGACAGCAAAGGCATTTTGCAGTTCAAAAATATTTGAAGACCTTTAGTCTCTAAAAAGTCACGGGCTAGGAGCCTGTTTTGAATTCCACATCCCCCTTTCCCAGACTCTTCATACTGATTGTATATTTATGTAAACAGTCCCAGCTTTTAAGCCAATGGAATGCTAGAAATTTTATATGGGTAGGATTATGAAAAAAAAACGTATTATTTTAGCCTTCATTTATTTTCTTCATGTAGTTATATACCAGGTATTTCATATTGTTTGGGCGAAGAGCCAGAAGTGATCATTTTCAACACCAGAAAATTAAATGTGTTCCAAAATATGCTTCTTCTTTCAAAAATTGATGAATCAGCACATTAAGCAGCAATAAATGATGTGTGGGGATATTTAAGGCAGTGAAGCCCTTCGGGATGAGCAGATCAGCAAAATGCAACACCAGAAGAACAGGTTAGGGTACCATAAATATGGCTGCTGTGCATTTCACCTCTCCTGACGACTATAGCAAGGTTGTAGAATTCATGTACCTATCTTTAGAATTGTCAGAGAAGGTATTTACTGAAAAATAAGTATTTTGCAAGGAGGGAGTTTGTAAAGAGATCGTCTCTCAAAGACAAGAACTGTTTAGTAGGATTAAAATCATTCAGTGGGGGATAGGCGAAATCTTCCATGACTGCCATTTTCGTTAACCCTGGGGAAGGAAAACCACCGTTCCCCTAATTCCATTTCCAAATGGAAAATGCATCCCACCACTTGGAAGCCACCATTTTTGCAAAGCTCTTATGCCATCAGAAATATATTCCTGGTATCTAAAAGGTGCATCAGAAAAATGTCAGAAAAGCCACTGCAATGTGGACCTTGGAATTCTAGTCTAAACAGTCACCTGGCTTTGGCTCCATGGTAAAGAAAGACTCGGTTGCTTGCATAACCTCCCTAAACCTGTTTCCTCATTTGTAAAATAGGGGATAATATTACTTTCCATCCAGGTTGTAGGGATCTGATGCGATAAATTATGCATAAAGCCTGACCTGTAGACTAGTTTCATAGGGCTTTCCAGCCATATCACTCTAATCATCTACTCGTTGGAAGCCTTTACGGTTTATTTCAGTGGTAGACATGCAGGGGAACAATGCAATTAAAGCACCTCTCGTACCCTAAAATATGTAAATTGTTTCCTACGGTACCATTTCCTGGAGTAGTTTCTCTTCCCACCCCTGGCGCATTGCTGACCCCCCCTGGCAGTCACACCACCCACGGAATGGTTCAAACACTCTCCCGGTCTACTTTGAGCAACTGTGAGCCCTTCTGTCTGCACAATTATTTTTATATGCCATACATATTTAATTAGGAGAGCAAGAAAACTACTCCAGGGTTGAGGAATAGTGATGTGTGTGTGCTTCTCCTCGGGGGCTCGTGTGTGGACCAGGTTGGTTGGCATGTCTTGCTGATGGGACCAGAGAGGTGGCCTCAGTCCACATGTAAGCACACCCATGGCTTCATTTCTGGCCCCGGATCCTAACTCAGCGTAACTGTGGGACACGGTCCCCTGGGGGTGCTGAGCGGCCCTCTGTCTGCCTGTCACTAGTCTTACCATCTCCAGGCTAGCATCATTTGTTCGTTAGAACAACGCATAGCTTCTAACGGCCTACAAGATGCCAAGCCCATGCGAGGTGCTGGGCTGAATCAAGTCATCATGATCCCTGCCCTCATGGGGCCTATATCCTAGTTTGAGAGGGAGACAACAGATAAGCAGACAAGTAAATATAAATTCTAAAAAGAACCATGTGAGAAATAATAGAGTGCAGTGACTAGGAGTAGAGGAAGGAACTACTTAAAGAGGGTGGCCATGGGGGCGACTGGGTGGCTCAGTCGTTAAGCGTCTGCCTTCAGCTCAGGTCATGATCCCAGGGTCCTGGGATCGAGCCCCGCGTCAGGCTCCCTGCTCAGCGGGAAAGCCTGCTTCTCCCTCTCCCACTCCCCCTGCTTGTGTTCCCTCTCTCGCTATGTCTCTCTCTCTGTCAAATACATAAATAAAATCTTAAAAAAAATAAAAATAAAAATAAATAAATAAAAGTCTAAAAAAAGAAAAAGAGGGTGGCCATGAAAGGCCCCTCTGATGGGGCAGCATCCGAGCTCAGACCTGAGTGGGGAGAAGGAGCCAGCCCTTTGAAGCGTGTAAACACTCTAAGTTTCAGTGACCTACAGTGGGCCCCTCATGCTGGGTGCTGTGGCTACGAGAACGTGGCCTCTGCTCAGCCTGTGCCCGTGGTGATAGGACCAAGAGACACGTTACTGTCCTCTCTGTGGGTCCTTGCTGATATCGAGAAGCTTTGCCCAGCACAAGGAGGAAGCGCATCCTGCCCAGTGGCCGCTTGCTCCCCATCCAGCGACCACCCCACCCAGTCCCCAAGGGGATTTCGCAGACACAGGTGGTATGAATTTAGGCTTATTCAAGAACCACGCGTCTTTGAAAAAGCATTGAAAGCGGTAAAGCTCAGCTTTGTGACTTTGGAAGACAAAATTCATTCTTTTCCTGTACTTCAAATCCAGATTTTCATGTTTTAGGAAAACGGACCCATACAGACAGAAACACAGCTCAACAAGCTCTGTGATCCATGGGTGAGAAGATGCCTTTGCCAGTCAGACGGTCCTCACACAGCATCCACCTCCCATTGCCTTTTGCACTTTTCTAGAATTCTTTAACAAGAATCTGAACATACTTTCCTCTTGGTTTTTTTTTTTTTAAGATTTTATTTATTCATTTGACAGAGAGAGAGAATGAGCACAAGCAGGGGGAGCGGCAGGCAGAGGGAGAGGGAGAAGCAGGCTCCCCGTGAGCAGGGAGCCCGATGTGGGGCTCGATCCCAGGACCCTGAGATCATGACCTGAGCCGAAGGCAGACAGACGCTTCACTGACTGAGCCACCCAGGAGCCCCCCTCCTCTAGTTTTTTTTATTATATCCCCTTGTTTTTGTAGGATGGTTTATATTTTTCAGAAGATTTTCACATCTTTTCTGGTTCTTCATGATAACTCTGTGAATATTAATGAGGCAAAAAGTTAACAGAACTTATGCTTTGGTTTCTTTGCAAAGTATTTCCCCTCCCCAGCCATGAGTATTCTGTGGAATACGGAATATACCTTTCTTTTCATATGGAATGTATCTTATTTCAAATGTTCATTTTAACAGGGGAGGCAATACGACAGAGTGCTGAAAGCATGGGCTTTGTGACAGAAAGGCGTACGCGTTTGTGTGTGTGTGTGTGTGTGTGTGTTTAATCAGGGTACTGCCCTCTAGTTAATCTGCCATCCTAAGCCTCAGTTTCCCCCACTCTCACCCTCCACTCACACCCCCGTAAACAGGGATAACAACACCAAACTCACAGAGGGTGTGTGGGCAATAAACCAGGTAATGAGGGAAGCACCAAGTGCAGGGCCTGTGTGAGGGTCCTGTGCCCTCCCTGGGCCGCTCTTTCTCAACATTCAGGAGAGGCTGAGCACAGCAGCTGCGTAAAGAGTAGTACTCACAGAGCCTTGCCTTCCCCGCCAAATCCGTCCTCCTCCTTTCTGCAACACCATTCTCCCAAGCCCAATTTTCTGGAGTCATCCTTAAAAAACCGTCCTCTCCTTTACCACCTACATCCGATCCTCGCCATCCCTGCCCTTTCTGCCGCCCAGAGAATTCTCAGATCTGCTCCCTCCTCTCATTGCCATTCATTTATTCATTCAGTGACTGTTTGTTGAGTACCTACTACATGCAGCCACGACTCTGGACTCTGGGAACAGAGTAGTGAACAAGCCTTAATTCCTGGCACTCGTCCTTACTCAAATTATTTCAGTATACTCGCCTACAGACAGTTATCTCCTTACTCCAGTCCATTCTCAGTATTGACATCAAAATTATTGTTATAAGACTGAGCTCCGATCTCATCAATTCTGATCTCATCCTTTTCCTTTCTTTAAAACCTTGAATGGTTTCCCAAAGATCTCAACAGAATAAAAACAGCCCATATTTACTGAGCATGCACTGTGTGCTGGGCATTGTTTTAAGCCCTTTATATGTATTGTCTAATGAAGTTGGAAGACCACATGCCTTTAGAATACCCTTAAATCTGGCTGCAGCCTACCTTCACGACTTCCTGCCCGGCCACTCACACATGAATCCTTCCTGGCCAAACATAAATCAGATTTTAAAACCATAAACAGACATGTCATGTTCTTAGGTCCTTGCACGCACACCTCTGCTCTCTTGCATCATCTTTCCTCTGCCTGGAATTCCCTTCCCTTCGTTTTCTACCTGGAAAACTCCAACTCATCCCTGAAAGCCTTTCTCCCACACCAGCAAAACATCTGCAGCTCCCCCAGGCGCAGGGGGTCACGCCTGACCCTGCACTTTAAGAACATTGTGTGTGCCCTCCACAGCCTAGCGTCACTGACACAGTCCACCCCGCGTGTGGATTTCCTGATGAATGACTGCGTACTGCGGGCTGCTGCATGGTGGGGTCCTACACCACGACGGGACTCTCAGAGCAGAACCAGCCGGCAGGGACCTAGAACTGTGGGACTCTAACTGTTCTGTCAAGGGCACAGGCACCAACTTCTAAAAAACAAGCTTTCTTCCTTTCATGTTTTGCACTTTAAGGAGCAAAAGTAGTAGAACTCCGTGCTTGGTTAACTTTGTTCCCTTGTTCCGTGTAAGGTTGGGTCTTGGCTGGGCTGGGTGCTGTGAAATGGAAGTATCGGCTGGCTGGGCAGAGGGAGTTGGAGAGCATCTTTGTTTTTCCTCTAAAATGTTGCCTCTTTGGTGTCCATCAACTCCCATTTTGTGGAAAATAACTTACGAGCCTCCAAAGGAAACCTTCTGCCTAATTTTTTTTTTTTTTTAAGTAGGCTCCATGCCCAGTGTGGAGCCCAATGTGGGGCTCAAACTCATGACCCTGAGATCAAGACCTGAGCTGAAATCAAGAGTCGGACACTTAACCGACTGAGCTACCCAGGTGCCCCTGCCTAAATTTTAATCAGAGATCAAACTGAACGCTTGGAAAAGGAGTATTTGCTAAAGGAAGACCAGGCACTTATAATTTCTGATGTTTAATACCCAATTATCCATCTTCCCAAAAATCTCCAATTGTGGGGAATATGACAGTAGATCAGGAAGTATGGCAACAAGAAGCTTTTCTACTTCCTGAGATGTAATTCAGCAAAGACCTAAGCAGCAAAGAATGCTTAATGCTGACCTTTTGGAAATTGATTTTTTTTTCCATTTAAGTAAGATAGGGTTCTAAATAGTAAGTATGTCATGGAGTGTCTGTCTGTCTCATTTGGAAGTCCAGTAAATTTTCTGCAGACATGAAGATTTAATCATCAAGTAAACTGAACGATTAGACAAAGCCCATTTGTTCTGTTTTCTTCATGATAATTCAGATTCCCCAGCTTCCTAATAAATTGCTTGGCAGTCCATCCAAATTAACCAGAGATATACATCTACTTGACCTTGCATATAGACAAGATATTAGCCATGAGGCCATTGTAAGGAATAAATTCAAATTCTAACTTTAAACACTCTCGAATTTAAGCCTTTTTACATTGAGATGAATAGTTTATAAAACCTTTTCTCCCTACAAAAGTCCTCATAAAGGAGTGCAGTGTTACTATTTTAAAATTAAGCCTGTCTTTTTCAGCTTCTACATGACTAGAGCTTTTGCAAATAGCCATGTAAATGATTACAAAATAGAAAAAAAAAGCGTTTGAAAAGTTGCATTTTATTAAATTCCTAGCTAGATGCAAATTTTTTTCCCCTCTCAAATTCACAATTTAAATTATTCAGTTTTTGGTTTGCCCAAATGCAGTCTTTTTTTAGGAAACAAAAAATAAGCCTTACTTATGTAAGATTCAAGTGCTTCATAAAACCACCATGTTAATAATACTTGTTTTTTAAATGTTGTGTTTGGAAAGGTAGCATCTTTTTTTCTCCCAGCCTCCTTAATTAGCATTTCTCATACGTGACATTTTCCTAAGAGACACTGCAGTTAAGGAGCTAAGGATCCTGCAATGATTTTTACCTCTGCTCAGAGTTTCCCTCAGGGAGCCTTCAACATGTTCTGTCCATGTTCATGAGATATAAATACCATTCTTTATGAATCTTGGTAAGAGAAGAGATTAAACCTAAATAAAAACAAGAAATACTGGGGAAAGGAAGCCACTTTCATCTCAAAGAATTAAAATACGAGATTTCAACAGTTGAGGCATTTTGCCTGAAATAATGTTGGTAAATTCCTTTAAAAGTTGAGATTGGAAGACTTCTGTGGCAATCATTTTTCATATATTGGAAGTGAACTTTGGCGTTTAAATTCTTCATCAAAAATCCCAACTTACTTGAACCCTGTAAAGACTGAACCAAGGATTTCGATAGGAAGATTTAATTTAAGCTTGGGTGGGAAAAAAACGATGTAATCAATAGGTATGATAATAACATTGTGGCATTTTCATCATTAATTATGCATTTTATGGATGTCAAATATCTACTATGTGAATAACATTAATTAATTAATGACATGCTCTATAATCTCATCATTCTAGGGCAGTGTAAGAATAAATTACCAGTTTTTCATCATATATAGTTTTTGTGTCCAGCTTAATGTTACAATTATCTTGAAGGAAAAAATGAGTAATTCCTCACTGCATGAATGACATTATATGTAGGTAATGAGTTCAGTGACAATTGTATATTAAACTCCATTTTCTACCAAATACTAAATCACTGTTTATTACTTGATTTTCACTGGAGGCTTGTAAATTGTAATGAATTATATTGGTAAGTGGGGATATTACTTTTCTATTTGATAGTTCAACATCTATTTTTTAGAAAGCATTGTTGTTCTTTTTTGCTTTTTTGTCTTGAGCTCATAAATTTAATCAACAAGCTTACAAGCCTTACCCAAAATAAATATACTGTGCTTCATTTTTTATATAGTATACCAAGTAGATATTTTTTCTTGGAGCATAACTAATTTGATATTGTCATTCAAAGGTCTGTGACTATTATTTGTTTTGAGATTTCTCTGTCTGGGTCTGGTTTGGTTTAGTTTTTGAGCCACCTTCTAATATACTACATGCTAGGAATACAAAGAGAATAAGGCTTATTTCTGCCTTCAAGAAGAAAGATTTTGGCCTCAAGGAAACATGTAAACACCCAGCTATACTCAGTACGATAGGTGACAGGGATGGATGACAGGGGTGTTGGTAGAAGTTTCATCTTTCACAAAAGGAATATTTGAACTTGGTCTTGAAATATTGAAAGATGTGTAGATATCAAGGATAGAGAGGAGGTGACATTCAAAAAGAAGGTGCAGCTCGTATGCCTTAAAAACCTGAAGGAAGTGCCCCACTGTATCACAGATTAAGTGCTCTAATCCCCAAACACTCCTCCATCCCCGGAAATACCACTTGTTTACATGTCTTTATAAGACAGGTTACAGCAGAGGTTCTCCGCTCATCCATGGCGCAGTCAACCTGAGCGCTCACTGGCGAGGGCCATCCCTCGCCTGACAGTCAGGGAGGACAGGACCGGCACCGGCAGAAGCTAATGACTCCATCGTTTTAATGACCCTACTCTCCAGCTTTGTCAATCATGGCGACCCAGAGAAAATTGAAAGGAGTTCACCACCCCACAAAGGATTATTTTTTACAGTAAGCCTCCATTAACTAGAGCCTTTAGACAGCTGATGTTGTCAGCCCTTGCTTTCAGTGTGAAGAAACAATGACAAACAATGGCTCCTAAGTACTTATTAAAAAGAGCAAAACCTTCCGGGGTGTTGCTGCGGCCAGTGTGCATTTCTCGTCATCCATCTTCTGTGGCAGCACTGTGGCCCAGTGACAAGTGGTCTTCACAGAATATGACTCAGACATCATGCAGTATTCCAAATATCCAGGAAAAATTGAAGGACAGTCAGCAAACCACACTTAGGCAAGGGAGGAAAAAAATGTGTTTGTGTATGTATTAGGTATATATAGATTCTATATATATATTATGCCTAATATATATTATATTCAATATTTAGAATTATTCCTAAATATTTTTATATACTATATATATTAGGTGTGTATAGTACATGCATATACTATATACACACACACATAATATATTTAAGAAGAGTATGTATTGTATATTATATAAAATTTGGAATTCCAAGTATTATATAATGAATATAAAACATAGTATCTGTGTGTGCGTGTGTGTGTATATTTAAGAATTCCAATTCCAACTTAATCATAAGTTACACTAATTTAAAAAATTAAATTATGTGAAAATTTTGTATATTCTATGTGTGTATCATTATACTAAGGTTACTTAACACACCATCTCATTATGTAAAGGTAATTGAGGTTTTATCATGTAAATATGCAACATTGAACCACTAATGCAGCCCTTGAAAATTACCTTAATTAAAAAAAAAAAAATGTTTTCGTTATCTGGGAATCATTACTGGCTGAGGGAGGTTTCAGATTGCCCTCAAATTTCCCACTACCTTTTCCTGACCAGGGCTTCCTCTTCTGGCATTAAGGGTTTGGGAACAATAGTGAGAGTGAAAGGAATGGAAGAAAAAGTGATAGAATCATTCCTGTGGTAGTTATATTAATGAATAAACTTGAAAAGACTTAGCTGAACTGCAGGGCTCATACATATATAATAAATAAAATACCAGTCATGCCCTCAACCTTACAGTTAAATGAGTATCTGGGAAAAGATCAACAACTTGTGGGCCAAGCACCGTGCTAGGTACTTCTATTAAAATGGCCTCACTTGGGCCTTATGGCAACACTGAAAGTGAATATAAGGAGCATTTTGGAAGTCAGAACTGGACTGAGATCCTGGCTTTGTCACCTACTTTGGCAAGTTCCTAAAATTCCTTAGCCTCAGTTTATTCATTTCTAAAATGAATAGTTATCAACCTTGTAAGACTGAAATGATAAGGTAAATCGGCTGATCTGCATTCTCTGTGTGTTCTCAGACCCTCAGTCTTGTGTTTTCTACCAAACCTCCTCTTGTGTTCAACTGAGAACTCAGATATTTCTTTGCACTGTGAAAAAGTGATCTCCTTCCCCATCTTGAAACGTGCACAGTTGACTTCTTTTGGAATCTTAGTGAAGAACATTACATTTGTCCCTGTCGAATTGCATCTTTTTGGTGTCAGCGTGGCCTTTCAGCCTATTGAGGGAATTTTGAATTTTGCATTGGCCTATTACCGTATTAAATATCCTTCAAAGCTTTATGGCATTGAGAAATCTGATAAACGTTCCTCGTATGTCTACTTTGATGCCATTAATAAAAATACTGAATAGAGCAGAATCTGGAGGCAGAGACCTGTAGTATCCAATCAGTGGTCCCCCCACAGACTGTGACAGAGTCATTCATCATGTCTCTTGGGTATAGACGTACAACCAGCTGTGAATCCAGTTAATTTTTCTCTCATAGAGCCCACCATCTTATAGATAATGAAACACGTCATCGAGTGCTTTATCGAAACCAAAGCCACTAGATCTGTGGCATTCTCCTGGCCTGTCACCCTCATCCTAATAACCCTGTCAAAAAGGGGAAATTAATATAGTGTGACAAAACCTTGTTTTTAATGAGACCACTGAAGTTTGGAAAGAAGAGCGGCTGATGGCACAGGGGTTGTTCCCAGAGGAAAGACACCTGGCCAGTTGCTGAGAGCTTCTGGCTGTGGCGTTGCACGGATGAACGGACCAAGTCCAGGGAGAGGGCTCGGCCCTTCTGCTTCAGAAACCAGACTTAATCAAACACCAAAGTTATCATTTATTGAGATTCATTTTATGCCAGGCACTGTGCTAAATGCTTTCCCGGTATCTCATTTAATTCCTATATTAAGAGGTAACTACTACTTTTAACATTATTTTGATGAGTTAGGTGAAGCTGAAGAAGTTCAACAGTTGACCCAAAGTTATAGATAGTAAGTGCCGGAATCAAGGCGCACACGCGTGTCACTTTGACACCAAGCTCCGCCCTTAATCGCTGTGCCCTCTTGAGCAGATCCTTGTGCCTCGGTGGTGGTGATTTAATTGACGAGAGAACAGCGTATGGACAAGGTTTCTGATCTATTCACCTATGGTGGGAAGAAGTCTCTCATTATTGTCGGAGGCTCCCCACCACCCACCTTCAACACTTCCTTTCCTGGTATCTGGGCATCGAGAAACCTGATGACGTGATTGTGCTTCCCAGTGTCCGTGGTATTGGAGGAAAGGGAGCTCTTTACCAGGCCTGATGGAACAGGCTCCACCCAGTGGCAGAGAATACCTCTTCTGTAATCAAGGAGCTTCCGTCTCCAGATTCAAGCCCCCTCTCGAGCAACAGTGCTGCCGAGGCTGGGCTTTCTGGGTATCTTTTATCCATTGTTTCACTGTTTGGATCTGCCCTCCACGCTTGCTTCCGTGCCCACCCTACTCTGACACACACCTTCTTTGTTTAGCCGGGTGTCAGTATCAAAGATTAAACGATCGTCAGATTGCCAGCGTATTCCATTGGCTCTTCCCCGGGCCAGGAAGCCATTCTGTCTCCATTCACGCTGTGGGTGTGATTAATTTAGTGCTTAGAATGCAGCCCTGTTCCCGAGTGCTTGAGGGAATCTCATTATCACCACCTGTTAGCCCTACAGAATCTATTGGGGCTCCTAGTGATCACTACCTTCTCTTCAGACATGCACAAACTATTGCGGGAGCCATTTAGAAAGCATAAGCATTCTTACCCCAAAAATTCTTACCCTGTCTGACTAGGAGAATTAAGACAGTTAAAGGATACATATGGTAAGTCGTAAGTCCTAGTGCACTATACACCTGTAACAAAGAGTATCCTACTCGCCCAGTAGCCTAGAGGTAAACAGCCCAAGCACCCAGAGCAAAGCTGCCCTCTTGGTCACATTTCCTTTGAAATACACTGGACACCCTGCAGTTTATCGGTTGCCCACACTTTAGCTGGTTACTGGTACCTTCCAGGAGGACAGTGGTTTCTGTCTGACACAATCTGAATTACAGCCTTCAGGAATGGCCTGATTTATATACTATGCCTACTGATACTGAGTGCCTTCTCCCAGAGTTTTTCAGTTTTTTTTAAGATTTAAAAAATTTTTTTATTTATTTGAGAGAGAGTGAGCACGGGCAAGGGGGAGCAGCAGAGGGAGAGGTAGAAGCAGGCTCCGCGCTGAGCAGGGAGCCCGACTCAGGGCTTGATCCCAGGATCCTGGGATCATGACCTGAGCCAAAGGCAGACGCTTAACCAACCGAGCCACCCAGGCGTCCCACGTTTTTCATTTTTTTTAACAGCTTTATTGCAATATAATTACAGATCATAAAAGTCACCCATTTTAAGTATACAGTTCAGTGAGATTTAGTAAATTTGTACAATTGTCCAGCCATCAATGCAATCCAGTTTTAGCATACCTTCATCAGCCTAGAAGTTTCCTTCATGGCCACTGCAGTCATCCCCACTCCCGTTCCTATCCTAGGCAACCACTGATCTGCTTTCTCTAGAAACATTATATAAATGGACTCATACCACATGTATGGCCTCTTGCACCTAGCATACTGTCTTTGAGGTTCACCCATGCTGTGGCATTATCTTTCGTCTTTTCCTTTATGTTATTGAGTAGTATTCCATTGCATGAGTATATAGATTTTACTTATCTGTTTGCCAGTTGATGGGACATTTGGCTTGTTTCCAGTTTTTAACTATTGATGAATAATGCTGTTTAAAAATTCATTTACAAATCTTTGTGTGTACATGTGTTTTCCTTTCGCTCGGGTTGCTACCTAGGAGTGGACTTACTGGGTCCTATGGTAAGAAACTGGGTCATAATGTGAGATACTGGCAGTTGTCCAAAAAGTAGATGTGCCACTTTACATCTCTGCTAGCAAGACGGGGGTTCCAGTTTCTCCACATCCTCACCATCACTTGGTGTTGTCAGTTTTTTGTTTTTTGGTTTTTTTAATTTTAGCCATTCTAGTGGGTATACAGTGATTCCCAGTTTTATTGCTACGGGATTCTCCAGGAGATGAGGAAGCAGATGGAGGTGAAGGTAACAATGGAAGTAAGGGATTATTAAAAATCTGTCCCTCAGTATCATCCTGCTTTCTCATCTTGAGCCTGTCCTCGGGACCCACAACATCTACTTTCCCTAGAAATACTTTATTAAACCCCTAACATTCTTCTTTCCTCCACACATGGGCTGAAATAAGGTGAACACCTGATTCTAAAGTACAGTAGTAGCAAGCCAGGCTAAGTAAAATCCATGGATGCACTTTTTAAACCTTCATTTTAGCTAGTTTTAGGTAGATTTTTTTACCTCCTCCCACACCAAATTCTTTTATCAGAACTACTGACAAGAAACAGAATTGACTGGCTTGAATTCATTGCATCTTTCACTATTCTACCCACTGATGGAGGGTGTTGTGTCATTAAAGTAGCTACACAGCAGTTCGAAGGAGGCAGCAAAAGAGCAGAAAAGAAGACCATTTATAATCCGAAAAATGAATAACCTTCACTTACCTAGGATTGTCTCTTGAGGTGCAATTTGTCAAAACTTCTTTTTACAAATATGTATAGTCATGTATTTTACATATTTAGTTTAACGTATAATATGCAGGCATCTGTTAATAATGAATTTTGTTAAATATAATATCATTACAATACTGAGACCATGGGTCATACAATATTATAGATGATAAGTTTTATGATCTCAAAAATGGAACGAAAATCAGTTGAAAAATACCCTCAATAGCCATAAATTTCCCTCATAGTTAACAAAGTATAAGCCAGACTGTGGCCTCTCTACTTCTTAAGATGCAGAGCATTTTTATGTATTAATAATACTGCAAAGAGATTTGCAGTTTTCAAATGCTTTTAGCTCATGATCACATCTCCAAGAATAACTTCAGATGTGGGATATAGCACATATTTCCCATTTTCTTTTGCAACGAATTTTTCCCTCAGTAATCCCAACGATTGGGTTATTGAGCAATGCAAACCAAATTTCTCCTATGAAAACCTAATTTGCAGCAAGCTGTACTTAAAAGTAACTTACAGGGAAATTAGTTAGGAACTGATTGGTTGGTTGGTTTGTTTGTTTTTTTAATCTTCTGGAGCAATGTTTATGTGAAAATATAATCAGAAAATTAGTACCTTCATCAAGAGGTAATTCAGAGAGCTTTACAAATAAACCTAAGATTCTCATTGATTACAAAAGAAGGCTTTCTACCTCCAGAACCCTTAAATGCTCAGAGGCAATTATACCATTAAGGTCTCTCTTTCCATGCAAAGATTATCTCATTTCCTCATAATTAGCATTTCCTGTTTATTGAGACAGACTGTATTCGGAAAACATACGTTTCCCCCGCCCCCCCTTCACTCTCTCTGTCCTTTGCGCTCTCTGGGGCTCTATAACTTGGAACCTCTTTTCCTCCCCATAGGTTGGCACAGTCGTATTTTGATGACATCTATTATACAAACTGCTATGTGCTGATTATTTAGTAGCAGTTGCTATGAAAAGTATTAGCAGAAGGACAAGAAAATCTGGAAAACCTAGTCAGAGGGATTTTTTTTTTTTTTTTTTATGAAGTGTTAGAGGTAAAGCGAAGGAGTTCCAGATGGTAGGAAGTAAGTCAGATTTACATTACTCGTGGCAAGACTGTGTAAAGGAATTAGGTGCTAAAGCTCAGAAAGAATAGAAAATGAGAGTAGAAAGGAAAAAGCAATAGGACACGGATATTCTCTTCTTTTCCTCTTTGTCTTTCAGAGATGGCTCCCCTACTTCATTGTCTATGGCAAAAGGGATCAGATTTGAGATTTTAGGGACACCCCGCTAAGAGGTACTTGTGTGCTAGGTGCTCTGAGGGACTCCAGGATCCAGTGATGCCGTATCTGACTTTGAACGGTTAAGACACAGACATGTAAAAAGGGCTAGCAGCACAAGCCAGGATATACCCAGTGTCAGCAGCCCGCAAATACTAGAGCAAATCAGAGAGAGAGGTTGCAGTAATCCAAGGGGAGCAAGGAAAGCTTCAGGTGGATCTTGACTTCATCCTTGCAAGATTCTAATGAAAAGGAGAGCATGATATTCATAACTGTATTCATAGAATATGCGGAAGTGTTATATTTAAGCCAAAGAAATGTACATGGCACAGCTGGGGACCTGGAGGAGATGTGGCTGGAATTAAAGAAATTTTAGATTAACAAGAGAGAGGGCTGGGGAAGTGAAAGGCATGGTTCTTGATCTAAAATCTACCAAGATATATCTATAATAACACACTTAAATAACAAAGATAATACTAAAAATTCTGCTGATAGGTTTATTCAAGAATAGGGTAAAAAAAAAGTTTTGTTTCTGTTATACTTAAAGGAGAAATCATGCCTTGGGTCAGTGGTTTATGATTTCTGAAACTTCCTAGTCATTCCCATTCAATCCACAGAAATCCCTTTTAGTCTTGGCATGCTGTATAGACACATATATTTAGATAGATGGATGGATGATAGATATGTAGGTAGATGGATGAAGGAAGGGATGGAAGGATGGATGGGTACATGGATACATACACATACAGATAACAGACAGGAAGATATACACACCCATTTTTAAAATATTTTTTCCATGTACCAGATTGAGAGCCCTAGAGGACTGAATATTTTTTCTTCTTTGTGGCTCACAAATTGTGTAACATGGTCGTTATATGTGAAAGACATCCAATAAATGCTTGTTGCATAAGATTATTATTGTCCCTTTAATCTCACTCAACTTTAATATCAACTCAAAGATGTTAAAGATCACCTAGCTGGAAGAAGAATCAAGGGAAGAGCAAAATGTCATGATGTTCTGCTTCGGAGCTCCTTCTATCCACCATATTATAGCAGACATGGATTATCACAGCCCAAGAAATAGGTGAGAAAATGTCACAGTCAAAAATCAAATGCAAGTTCAAACGAGGCTTTCTGGTATTGTGGGAGTTGAAAATGGATGACACACAGGCACTTTTGCTTCGATGCTTTCAGGTGGAAAGTGTTTAGAAATTTTTACCGGGGAAGGTGGGGGGGTGGGAACTTTTCACATTTAATTGCAATTTTAGTTCTGCAGATGAGAACAAAGCAGGTAAACTTCCGCCTCAACTTCCATTCCGGGCATTGACGAACACCAGAATTCCTCGCAACACTTGCAGTTTTGTTAGGAGAGGCCACTCTGGGGCGCCTGGGTGGCTCAGTCGGTTGAGCGACTGCCTTCGGCTCAGGTCATGATCCTGGAGTCCCTGGATCGAGTCCCGCATCGGGCTCCCGGCTCGGCGGGGAGTCTGCTTCTCCCTCTGACCCTCCCCCCTCTCATGCTGTTTCTCTCTCGCTCGCTCTCTAATAAATAAATAAATAAAATCTTTAAAAAAAAAAAAATCTTTTAAAAAAAAAAAAAAAAAAAAAAAGGAGAGGCCACTCTGAAGCCAGATGCGCGCTCTGGTCTTGCTTAGTTGGAAAACATCTAGAAAAGGAAAAGGGGAATTATCTACCCTGTTAAAAGAGAAGGAGGGTTCCAAATGTAGGATAAAGCTGTTTCGCCCTAAATACCATTTCAACAAAAAAATAATCCCCCTCTAAATAAAAAACTAGAAATAAAAAGGAGGCAGTCCTCTGGCGGTGCTAAGACGAGTCGCTCGTGTGCTCCAAATTGCTGCATGTGTAATCCCCGGAGCATGCAGCTACATGTGTTAGTTCATGTCTGTCAGTGAAATCTGAACTCCAAACTATAACAAATGCAAAATGTGACACCGAGGAACATTATGTGGATTTGTGATTTTCCCTGGAGGACTTGGTCCAGCCGGCAATAAATGGATTGAGATTTCGTGCGGAACGTGGAGACAGACCGTCACTACATGACTTTTCTTCGTGACTCATGCGCATTGTCGCCGTTTTCTTCGGTGTTTTTTATATTGTGCCTATGCAAACATGGCAATGAAAATGGAAATGGTAGGATGATAGTTTTTTTCTTTTTTTTTTTTAGTACGTGGAATGTTTGCTATCCAGAAAAGAAGCACAATCTAAATTTCCAACAAGGAGAATGGTTAATAAATTATGCCATGCTTCTCTAAAGCAATAACCTGGTAATATGGAGTTACTTAAAATGTCTACTGAGAGTTGGATATGCAGGAAAGTTTTTTAGCATTAATATTGAGTGACAAAATGAAGGTGAAAATGGTACTTACGTTATGGCCATAAAATATAATCATGGGGACAAAATGAAAAGGAAGTATATCTATATGTTCATAGCCTATGGAGAACTTGTTCCCTTATTCAGTTTTCTGTATTTTCTGTCTTTACAGTGGGAAAGCAGTATTTTAATTATAATCAGAACATTGTTTAATTTTTTTATGAGACTTTTTAAAAAAATTTATTGTTATGTTAATCACCGTACATTACATCATTAGTTTTTGATGTAGTGTTCCATGATTCATTGTTTGTGCATAACACCCAGTGCTCCATGCAGAACGTGCCCTCTTTAATACCGATCACCAGGCTAACCCATCCTCTCACCCCCCTCCCCTCTAAAACCCTCAGTTTGTTTTTCAGAGTCCATCGTCTCTCATGGTTCATCTCCCCCTCCAATTTCCCCCCCTTCATTCTTCCCCTCCTGCTATCTTCTTCTTTTTTTTTTTTCTTTCTTAACATATATTGCATTATTTGTTTCAGAGGTACAGGTCTGTGATTCAACAGTCTTGCACAATTCACAGCGCTCACCATAACACATACCCTCCCCAGTGTCTATCACCCAGCCATCCCATCCCTCCCACACCAGCCCCCAGAACATTGTTTAATTTTTAAAAGCAGAGAAAGAAAAAACATGTTTCATTTACATCACGTTAAATTCACATCCAATTTATATCGTATTAAATTTAAAAAGAAGAAAAGAGAAGTGTCAGTGTGCTGACTCTCACAGGCGCTGTGACATAGATTCTGATGTGAGCCTGTTCAGTGTGAGGGTAAAGTCATGCTGTTGTCTAGGAGAATTCCTACAGCTAGACCCAGAAACGTAAAAGACGTAACATTACAGCGTTGTCACTGCGCACAGTTATTCTATTGCCAGGATTTGCGACGGGGTTTCTGAAGATGTCCTGTGTAATTGATGATACCGGAGAAAGCTCCTAGAGGCGGCTACTACTCTGATGAATGGATGCCAATATGAGGCAGGCCCGTGTTGGTTCAACAATACTCCTTGCCTTTGGCCCACATTTCTCATGATAGTTGTAATAAAAACCATTAAGAAAACATGCAGTCACTTTTATTCCTTATCTGTTAGAATTCAGCAGCTGGAGCCACATTCTTAGGCTCATGTGTATGATAATTTTTTCTTAGTTAATGGTTTGACTGTGTAGTCATTCATGTCCGGTTTCTCTGAGTTTCCTCTGTGTATTGCCAAATAATCCGTGGCAGAAACTCAATATTGGTTTTTGAATTGAACTGAATTGGCTCAATACCTTAGAATAACTAAATCCCCACTATATTACCAGTACTTTACCCCATTGTCCCCATTGGGTTCCTTTGACAAGCAATTCACTTACACCCGAGCAGTAATGAAAACCATACAGAAATCTTCTCTACCACAGTAATCATTGCTCTGGCTTTTTGAAAACCAAAGGTTGGCAAACTGACTGGTCATCAATTACGGTGCCTGGGATGATAGGATTCCATTACTACCCTGTCTGCTTACAACGATGATCGGATATTAAGTTGTTCTCATGCAAGGCAAACCCAATTGCCTTGGGACTTGACTTTTCCATAATGACTATCTTTGGAATAGTCTCTCTGTTATTGTCTTGCCAATCAGATCTCTTATTGTCAACTTGGGAGATTTGTAGTCAAATGTCACCCTCCCTAGCACTCTAATCTTAGCCAACTTGGATCGAATCTTGGGTTGATGAAGACTTCCTGTCCTTTGTCTGTATCTGCACTTCACAAGGAATTCTGTAAGGTACCCACCTGAGCTCTTTTGGCCTAGAGCTTTAACATTTCTATGAGCCTAGTCCAGAACTGAAACTATATTATTTTAATGGTTTCAGATGATCAAAACCCTATATAAATGCTTTCAACATGATAATTCAAAATAAAAAAAAAAGGCACCATTTTAAGAAGCTTCATAACATGTGACCAATAGTGTAGCTAAGGCCAAATGGTGTAGAGGCTGATGGCAAGAAGAGCGTGGTGAGTGGTAAAGAGCAGGTTAAGAATCAGGGGCACATCCCAGCCATCCTCCCGTTAGCTGTGTGATCTCAGTGTTTCTGTCTCAGGTTGTATCTCTAGACTAAGAATGATAATATTATTGGAAGGAGTAAATGAGATATTTGCACATACGTAATGCACTTGGCACAGTTTCTAGCACAACTAGAACATAGCAAATGTTCAGTAAATGGTAATCATCGCTATCTTCAGTAATATGGGATCATTTCTAATAAATAAGGAGTTACGCAAATGTTTTTGACAGGAATCATCACTGTGTTAATTTGTTCATTCTGTGTATCTGTCTGTTTACCTGATGTAGTTTTGAATGTAGGTGAGGTCTGGAGCTGAAGGCCAAGAAAGAATTCATGAGACGTGTTTGGTGCAAAAAGGTGGTTTTATTAAAGCACAGAGCATGGGGACAGGACCCATGGGCAGGAAAAACTGCCCTGGGGTCATGAGGAGCGGCCCCCTAGATACTTTCAAGTTGGGAGGGGGTTAGGGATGGTGTAAGCCTCCCAAGTATTTTGGAAACAAGGTTTCCAGGATCCTGAGGGGGCTAGCAATTGTTGGGAAAGGTCATTTATTATTGTTTAGCAAACCCTCAGTCATGAGACCCTTCAGATGTCTGTCGGTGGGTCATATGCTTGGAGGATGATTGCCAAGACGTATCTGGGGGGTAGAGATAAAGGAAGTTTCCAAAGGAATATGTTAGACTTATAGGATCCTGGGGGTGGGCTAAGATTGCCTTTTGCCCTTAGCAAAGTATTAACATCGAGGCAGCTGAGTCCCTAGAGGAAGGTCACTCTGCCTGTTCCGAGGACTTGTCAGTGGGCTGTAGGTAGTAAGGAAATGTAATAATTTTTCTTTTTGTTTTCATACCCTCTTCCAGGTAGTTCTGTGAAAGAGGAAGCAGTGGAGCTCCAGTATAGAGGAGTGCCTCAGTTTACCTCCTAGTGGGGATTAAATAGTATGCATGGGAGAATAGCATACATTCTTTTAGATTAGGTCCTAGTATTAAACTAATAGCTAGAAACCAGACCCATTCCTACCAGTACGTGTCACTTCAGTGGGAGTTTTTCCAAGGTTAGCCAAATCTCTGCCTGCAAAACACCAGCAGACTTGTGTGACGTGATTAACTTTCTGAAAATCACCAAGTCCCTGTCTTCGTGGGTCAGGATTTCTGTGCATCCTTAGAGTCCAGCCCACCGTGCAGGTCGCATCTCCTCTGTGCCAGGCCCTGTGCTGGTTATTCTCACAGTTTCACTCATCTTCCCAACAACGCTGGGATTCCCAACAGCATTAACTTCCTCACTTTACAGGTGCGAAAACTGAGATCAGAAGAGTCAGGTCACGTGCCCCAAACGGAGTTGTTGGAGAGTAATTATTGGAGAAGCAGCAGTGGGGGGGGGGGGTACTCCAGCTCCTTCTTACCACAGTTATTTGTTATTTAGTGTCAGTTATTTGTCAGAATAATTTTGAATGTCCTTATTAGTATAAAAACATTTCTTAGCAGGACCCAGGGGCCCAAGGTAGCAGCATGAGCATCAGGGCCAATTAGCTACTGGGAGTAAGACAGTGGGGATTTTACGTGAGGAATTTATATTTGATAGAAGCCTTTTGGCAAAGTAATTGAGAATACGAATAAAAGGGAATGAGAAAATGTAGTGTTTTTTAGAATTGCAAATACATTTGAAAAGGTTAATGTTGTGTTTTTCTGAAATGGAGGAATTCTTCGATCTTGAGGTTTTTTTAAAAAAAAATAAACAATGCAAAAATATCAGGGCATCTCTCTGGATTGTCTAAACAGTGTGATGGGCACTGCAAGTCATCGGCACTGCGACCACACTTACTTTAGCATATTTATAAATCATCTGAGGAGTATATGGTGAAGTTCCAGATTTGTGAAAACCACTAAACTCCAGGTAGTGAAATACCAAGCCAGCTAATATAAGTGCAGAAAGACAACACAGGGTTACGCAAGTAGGCCAAATTCTGGACAGCAGATGGGCTTCTACATGGACAACTGTAGGGCAAGGAATTTAGGGAGAAGTAATACAAACCATCCTTCCAAGATTAAAGGGCTTTGAACTTCAGCTATAACGAAGTCAGTGTATATTTTTGTCCCTAGTTATGCCTACTGCAGCTAAAAGGCCAGCCAGAAATCAGGAGTGCTTAGAAAGGGACATTTAAAGGGGGCCATTAAAAGCAAAAAATAGTATCTGGCTCAAATGTGAAGCCATGGATCACTTATACCTGGAATGTTGTGAGTCTTTTGTTTCACAAGCCTTAAGCAGCTCTGACAGGGCAGGAGAAGGTGCAGAGATGGACTCAGATGATCTGTGGGGAAGAGGAGCTGTTTTATGGAGGCCAACTGCAAAGATCAGGAGGAAGGTTCACAAAATCATAGGGATATGGCACATGTGGACGCTCACCTTGATTAACAGTTGCCATCCCCATCATCGGTAGACATGGGTCAGAGAGTAGATATGGAAGGAATAGAGCATACTGCTGGTTTAAAATCTGAATCAGTTTAGGCAGAAAGGCCAATACGCTAACTGACAAATAGGCACATAAAAATTCAAGGTAGCATGGGATGAATGCCAAAGAAATGCCTACCTCTCCCCTTTAAAACTCGAGAAGAGAGATTTTTTTTTTTTAGATCACTTACACTAGGGGTAGTATACTTTAGGAACTAGTAACCCAAATAGTCCCAGTTCTGTCCTAAAACTACAGATTGGCAGAGAAGAGGTAAATGCATTTCTTACGAATGGATTTATAATACCCTGTTTTAAAAAGTCAGTAATATTTGGAGATGTGCCCACACTTTGCAGTTTACCTTGGAATAAAACAAGTTTTGGAATCCGGCAAACCTGTTTCGAATCCCAAAGCCACCGTGTACTGACCCTTAGATAGGTTACTTAACCACTCTGAACTTTAGTCTCCTCTTCTGGAAAGCAAGAAGAACCCCTTCCTGAGAAGGATTTTGGGATGGTGAAAGGGGTAGCATTTGTAAAGCTCCAGGAGGGGATGGGGACTGAGGCTGTCTGCAAGTCTTGGTTCCCTTTGTCATCTCTTCCACAGTGTGCCCTTTGTAGCACCATCAGACTCTGGGGCGCCTCTGAGTCTTCCCCCAGGTGGGCAGTGCTTGATTCTCACCCTACTCTGCAACTTTCATCGACATTAACATTCATTGTGTCATATTCATTGAGCTCCTATTATTTCAAGCATTGCTTCAGGCATTTGGGAAATCATACTGATAAAGATAGACCAGGGCCCTGCTTGCAGGAAGTTTACCTGGGGGAGATGGGGTACACACACACACACACACACACTCTGAACCTCTAAACAAAGTCATTTCAGAGAATGATAAAAAGAGGATCATAGGGTAGAGTGGGACAGGGGTTGAGGACATGGTTCTTTTAATGAGAGGAGGGAAAAGGCTTTTGTGAGGAGACAACACTTGAGCTCCAGAGAGATGAGAAGGTGTCATCTGAAAATCTTGAGATGAGCATTCCAGGTAGTTGGACAAAAGGGATAGATGTCCCAAGGTAAGAATGAGTACGGAATGTTCAAGGAGCCGAGAAAACCAGTGTGAGGCAGAGGGCAACCAGCCCTATTGGGCTTTGGAGCCAGGTCAGGACTCAGATTTTATTTTAAGAGCAATAGAGGGGCACCTGGCTGGCTCAGTCAGTTAAGCATCTGCCTTCAGCTCAGGTCATGATCCCGGGGTCCTGGGATCGAGTCTCCTGCATCAGGCTCCCTGCTCAGCGGGAAGCCTGCTTCTCCCTCTCCCTCTGTGAGCTCTCTCTCTCTCTCCCTTAAATAAATAAATAAAATCTTTTAAAAAAAATAAGAGCAATAGAAAGCTATTGGAGAGTTTTCCGCTGGTAAGGGAAAAGACTTGATTTACCCTTTAGAAAGCGCTGTGGTTGCTGAGTGGAGAACTGGACTCTAGGGCAGCTCGAGCGAAAGGAGCAGTGTCTCTGCTCTCGTTTCCTGCCCCCAGGCCATTGCCACCCTGGCCTCTGCTCATGCCGTTCCCATCTTTCCAGACCCGAGGGCCCACTCTGACTTCACACCGCACCTCTCAGGGGGCAGAGGTAACAGCGCACAGCCCTTCACTCTTTCCTCTTTTAAGACATGTAAAATATTTTTTCTCAAACGAAATATTTAACCCAAATATATGTCGTTTCAGGTTTTAAAAATCAATTTGATTGGCCACAGGAAACGTATTTTGGCATCTCTGGGAGACAGGCTACACGACGATCCACCCCAGAAGCCCCCTCGGTCCATCACCCTCAGGGTAAGTGCCCAGCTTGTTCGTTTTGTTCTCCACTCTTATCCTCAAAAATTATCTTGTGCAATAAAATAAAATGACCGAAGCAACGGATCGGGAAGTTCAGGCTGTTTTCCATGTAGCTTACCTTATTTGTATAAAAAACAATCTCACTTTTGATTGTATTTTGTAAGATGAGATTTCTTTTTTCTCAATTGGTTAAATATCTATTTTTGAGATTTTTAGATGTACGTCTGACAAACCACCACCTTTAAAGAACCGCTCCCTCTCCTCCCTTCCCACACTCCCATCTGCACCAAGTGAGAGGAAATGAGTTTTCTGTCAAACTCCTCAAACCCACAGAAAAGAAATCAATCGAGGAAGGAAGGATCAATTTAAAGTTAATCTTAGGGTCTCCTGGTTTTCAGGCAGTGCAAGCTTGTCAGCTTTAGCCACTTCAAAAATTAAGAATAAAGAATCTAGAGAACTTTAAGAAACTATTTCAGCTACGTTTCAGGATTATGGGGCAGAAAAACTAGAGAGAGAAACCACAGAAGGGAGAGAAAACTAAAGTGGAAGGAGAAGGAAGGCAGGAAGGGAAGAGGAGAGAGAACAAGAAAACGAGAGCTGATCGCCAGCAAGATAGCTGAGGGAAGGGGCCGCCAGTAGGCATGGGTGTTCTGTGAGGCCTATTGGAACTTTTCAAAAACTCTGGATCTCCATGGCCGCTTGGAGAGTTCCAACTCTGTTCTCTTCAGTTAGTCCTGCACTTGCTTCTGATCCTTTTTCTGCACGTGTCAGCAAAGGTGGGGATAGCAAACAGTGCACAGGGGCCCGGCACTTAGGCGGAAGCCCCAGCCATGAAATGCCGTAGAAAGCCTCATCAGTGAGCTCCAGCAAACAGCCTACCGGCTACCGCCAGCACAGCGGAGGGCCGGGCAGGAGAGGGGCTGTTAAGATTTTGAGTCTGATTCCGTTTTTAAAGAAGAAGAAGATGCACAAGGATGTCAGGGAATGCAGGGGATGTGGCTGGAGGAGGGAACCAGGAGGAACATATTGGGCGAATTGGGACACACTGGGACATTTGGAGACTAGTTGGGGGCTTTGGGAGCAATGAAAGTAGAAATAGGACCTATTTTTCTTCCTAGTAAGGGAAGCCTCAAATAAGTTAGGAGGGAAATAAGGCTAGAAAGGGATTATTGTCTCACCTTCATTTCGCTACACGAAAGGAGGGAAAGATGTAGGTGCTATCAGTGCAAACATCCTAAAATGCCTCTTTAAACAAGCAACTCCTCCTACTTATGCTGCTCTCTTTCCTTCCCCTCCTGAACCTCTCCCTCTGTTTCCCTGGAAGAGATTTAGGAGAACAACAAACAGATCAAAGACAGAGGTTTCCCCAGAAAGAGTGCAGGATCTTAATCTGTCAAAGGAGGCCCAGAACATCTGGGGGAGAAGTGGCCTGGAGACCCAGCACAATCCAACCCTCCTCTGACTTGCAGACACTGGAGCCCAGCCTTCTGCCGCCCCTTGTCTTCCTTCTGACCAGTTTCCCTCAGCTTGAGTCATCTTTGCCGTTGACACGCATCCTCTGTCATTATATGCATTGCTCTGCAGTCCGCGTGTGACATGCTGTGTCTCCATGCTGTGTCCTCTTCCCTGCCCCATTGCCACACCACCTTTTGATGGAGAATCAAGACCCATTAGGTCCCACTGGGGCTCTCTGTTCATGTGTCTATCACAGTGAGGACACTCTGTCCACATGAAAACGTACTTCCTTCCTGCGTCCACACACGGCGGTAACATCAGGGGCGCCCGACCTATGTTCTGTCTTGCTCCCGAACTCCTCCGTAGCACTGGGTGCGAGAAAACATAGCCTGATTGAGTATCCTTGAAGCTTT
Organism: Phoca vitulina; assembly: GCF_004348235.1. Classification (NCBI taxonomy): domain Eukaryota; kingdom Metazoa; phylum Chordata; class Mammalia; order Carnivora; family Phocidae; genus Phoca; species Phoca vitulina. The sequence continues at coordinate 12,744,460 of NW_022589722.1, read as the reverse complement.
TGACCTGAAATACTTAGGGGGAAAAGTGTTGCCTAGATCACGCCATCAATAAAATGGCGGAACGTCATCCATTCCTTGGCAGTTGATTCAGAAATGACTCCCCCAGCCCCGCAATTTGTCTTGTCAGTATTTCACAATTGTGAAAGCAAAGGTTAGCCACAAGAACATGGTATTTATTTCATGATGTATTTCCATTCAGGATCCCAGTGGTAATCACACTCCTCCTCAGTTGTCTCCATCACTTAGCCAAAGCACTTACACCACTGGTGGCTCCCTAGACGTTCCTCACATTATCATGCAGGGCGATGCAAGGAGGAGAAGAAATGAAAACTACTTTGATGATATTCCCCGATCAAAACTGGAGAGGCAGATGGCCCAGGTAAGGTGTTAAAAGCCTCTGTGATGTTTTTGCCTTTCCCCCATATCAAGTAATGCGTTCTGATATTGAACCCTAGCTCACAGTGAGCGGATGCCTGTTGTCCACCCAACTGGGATTTTACCATTTTACGCTCTGGCTTTCATTCCCTACTCAACTTGAACCAGACCGAAACAGACCTTCCCGGGAATGGAATGTATACACAGATCCTTGTTATCCATTCTTACGGGAGAAATTGTCTGATCTCGTTGCACCCAGAAAGTCTTTGGGCCAAAGGGAGTCATACCACGTACGAATCGACTCAAAATGAAAATGAAAAATAAAAGTCTGGGTTATAAAATGTAAATCGGTTAGATGACAGAGCAGAAGTCGGAGGGAAATATTAGTGCCTCGTGATGTTGTTAACTTCCTTCCGAGTTAACATACTTGTACAGAACTGCGTCGTCTCGTATTGTCACCTTGAGGAGTTGAAGGTGATGATGCTGCCTGACACAAAGAACTGAAAAAAGAAACCTTTCCTGTTCGGAGCTTTCCACGGTTTTGGTAGAGATGTCCTTGTCTAGCCTGCCCTCAGACTGCTGCTCAGAAACCTGAGTCAGCCATGACCAAACGGCCGAGCTGTTCCTAACATCCATTCAGAGGGACAGCTGGCTCTAGAGTTTCTCTGAGAATCCAAGATTTGGATTTGTTCACAACGACTGGCAGAATCAACTCTTTCATCCTCCTCCTAGGTTCAGACTGGTGTGTTAAGAGGCTTCTCTCTGCCTCCCACACCTAAGATGAGAATCTTAAGGTGAAAATTCAACTGTAATTGCTTTGCTTTGCTTGTTAAATATTTTTCTGAACTGTTTGGTGAGATTCTGTTTTGAAAAGCCTTTGGTAAACATTCTATGCTGCCACTCATGAAAGAAAAATGTGAAGAGAATGTTCTGGAAACCATGGATATTCTGCCTGCAAATGCCCTGGAGAGAGAGGGTCTGGTATGCTGCAACTCCTTTCAGCTCTCTCAGTATTGAATTGTTCTCTGGGTTCTTTGAGCAGGGAATGGCAATGTTAGGGTTACGGACGATCTTTTATTGAAGAGAGATGAAAATGTACGAGATACAAGAAATGAATAATTTTCCCTTTCTCTCTTGTTAAGTATTAGCTTTTAACCCTTATTTCTGTTTTCACTGATGTTCTCTTAAAGAGTCTGAAAGCTTTTTCCCCAAGCTGTTCCGATATTTCCTGCTCCTTGTTAGTATTTGTGGATCACATATCTGGTTAAATTTCTCTAATGACAGCATTTCAGAGACATGGTTTGTTTTAACTTTGAGCCATGCCGTCTTTATGTATGAGTACAAACTGGGTCTTTTCTGAACCTTTCCCTTCCCTGGGTAAAGGAGGATCCTTCGCTAAAGACCATTAGCTACTAGTGACTCTGCCAACTTCAAAAGCGGAATCACCTATCTGAGATCCTCATATAATCTATGAAATTTCTGCACGTAGTACAGTTTTTTCAAAGAGGAAATGAATCCCTCCTCTGCCTGCGTGTGAACACTCACGGGTAACCTAGCAAGATTGCTTCCTTACCTTCTCTTCTTCATGAGATTCATAAGCTAGGGCCGGTATTGAATAGCCCAGATGTTTTTCCTGTCACTCCAGTCAGAAGGCATCCCTTTGAGGAATGGTCTCACCCTCGAGAAAGTTGAATGAACTTGTATCTGGCCAGGTGAGAAAGGTCCAGAAGCAGAAAGGGGCTGAGATAAGCGGGTGGATGGACGCGGTGAGCCACGGAGGGTCTGTGTGGACATGCTTCTTTTCCTCACGGGTATGCTTGCTGTGATCGAATGACTGGTGTGGACATAGGCCACTCGTGTCAGACCTTTCTGAAATCCTGCCGCTCAATACAGCACTTTGGCTGCAGAGAAAACAGGAGATGGCACTGCAGGAATCTGATCAATAAGGAAAAAGGATTCTGGGATCACAACTCTTTCGGTTGTGTTAATTGCAGTTTTTTATTTGTTTCTCTTGAGAATGTTTCCTAGTCTAGAAATGCCAAAAATTGTGGAGAAATGAATTTGTACCTTTTAAAAATAGTTTCAAAACTTTAACCTGTCAAAATACCAAATACTCAGTGATTTTGTTGTTGAACGGTTTTATTTAAGTGCTTTTCTACCACTCAGCCACTCAACTGATGCTTTTTCTTATCCTTCCTTTTCTGGTCATTTGCTATATGGTTTTTTAAATCCATTTGCTTTTTTAACAACCTGTCATATCCACTCTCGACCACATTCTTCCCTGAGGTTATGTGCTTAGCCAATAAAATTGAGTCTTCCTAAAGACTTGAACTAGAAATTAAAACTGCAGTAAGCAAGCAGCTAGTTATACGTCCCTCTAACCAGGAGCTCGGTCCCTGAAGTTCCTTCCCAGAGACTTTCTCCCAAGAGGCTTACGTAGCGTCGATAAGGCTTTCCTAGCCCGTCTGTTTCCCCCCAAACGATAGAAGTCCATTTTCAGGCTTTCTTACTTAAAGGAAAGGAAAATGCAATTAATAGAAAATCACCAGGCCAGATCCATGTTCTCAGAAACCCCTCTACTTCAAGTAGCAGAGTGATCTGGAATTCTAGTCATAGGCCAGAAACCTTAAGTTCTTGGTGGTGGCAGCAATTCAGAGGAGTATTGCCTTCTTGAGGTCTGCTCAGTAGATGTTTGGAAGTGCTTTGCTTCACTTGGAAAACCAATGCTTGAAGTTAAATTGAGATGAATTCAATGTCCCCTCCACTATTAAATTTGTTCATTGGCAAATGATTTTCGAAAGTAACACTAGGGTGATGTTTAATTACTTGTGTTCAACTTGAACGAATATGAAAAATACCTGTCTTGGAATGCAAAAGATTTTAACTATTGTGGCTATTGCTTGCCTTTATTCTGATATAAGCAATATCCTGGCATCAAATCATCTTAAATAAATATGTGAGAGACAGAATTGAGTTCAGTACCAAGAACATTTTTTAACTCACTGAACGAAATGATATAATCACATCTAAACAATGGGTTTCCGTCATGCTGGAAACATTGCTTTTCTAAAGTTCTAAATTGGACTCATTAGCTCAGAAGCTCTGCAATGCTCCCACATTGGCATACCTCTAATAAATGAATGTTGCACTCACATTTGTATAATAACAACTTAGAGCTTTTAAATTTTCAAAGTGCTTTCACATCTGTTATCTCATTTTAGTACAAACGAACTATCCCACACAACTACTCATGTGCATATTGCACACAGCAGATGAGTTTCTCAGTCCGAGTTCTGTAGAGATGAAAAAGCAAGTGAAAATATGGAAAATAGAACAGAAGGGGGACAAATATTTCCAGTATTTAGGGCCGACTCACAATCTTTGGAAATTTTCTTGAGTGATATTTAGAAGTCAGAATACTCTTGGGTGCCTGTGTGGCTCAGTCGGTTAAGTGTCTGCCTTTGGCTCGGGTTGTGATCCCAAGGTCCTGGGATCAAGCCCCACATCAGGCTCCTTGCTCAGCGGGGAGCCTGCTTCTCCCTCTGCCTCTGCCATGCGCTCTCTCTCTTTGTTTCTCATGAATAAATAAATTAAATATTAAAAAAAAGAATACTCTTAAAATGAATAATAAAGGAAAGTAATGGAGCTAATAAAGTCTAGAGACCACATTCCCCAAAATTACAAAGAAAGGAAAAGGGTTTCCCAATATGAAACTTATCACCACTTATAGGCCTTCATTTACAAAAAATACTTATGGAAAAATATAACGATGCTTCTATTTTCACAAAATAAAGAGGGCTCCTAAGTAGTAAGAGAAATACATATCTTTGCACAAATTTTTGCTTGATATTAATGAAGAAAATCCATCATGTAGAAGTCCTTGTGTTTGGAAGGCTCTCATCTAAATAAAAAGGTCAGTATTGGGGGGCACCTTATCTGATGCACACAAACCTGAGAAATAGACATTATCCACATTTTGAAGACAAGGAGACTGCGAAACCACATGACTTGTGTGCTCGGGGTCACACAGCCAGAAAGAAGTCAAATCAGAACTTGCCTGGGGTGTCATGTAAGGCACTGCAAAGGCTTTGGGTGAATTGCTCCTCAGTCAGTAGAAAGTTGATTCAGTTGGAACTCTAATGTTTCTTGATCCAAGCAGTATTACTTAATAAGTACAAGCAATCAGTTACTTCTTTATTTGAAAGCATTTTACATATTATATGAGTTCTACAAATGTCCGTTCTTTTGATATCGTTAAAAGAAGAGAAATGGAAACAGGGCCAGATAGAAGCCCTGCCGTGGCCAAATGCGTGCCCGGGAGTCCATGTGCTTTATCTCATCTAATCCTCACAATGGCATGTCCTGTGCTCGAGCAAGCCCAGGTGGGGGAGAGGTTTGCCACACGGCTGGCGTGTGGCAGAGCTGGGACTCACGCTCTGCCTACCTGACCATATCCTGGTTCCTCTATGGCTCTTGATACCCTGTGGTAGCTGTCTTAAATGATATAAATATTTTTACATGATATAAAACATGTTAATAACAGTTCAACGAATACAAATTTCCCCTATGCTAGAATAAATTACACTTACGTAGGCACAGCAAGCAGAATGAGGATAAAATCACTAGCAGTTTAGTGGAAACTTATTGAATCCGCTTTTTTATGTATCACCATAAAACCCTTTAATGCAAAAGTATAATGGTTATTTGTTGAGCCTTTTAGTGGAGACCCCTCTCTGCACATGTTGGCAGAGCTCTGCCCTTCACGCATGTTTGTGAAAGCTTTGCACGGAGGTATGGGGCTTACAGCGCATACAGAGACGTCCTTGGGTGTGTTTTCTGCAAACAGTGAGACCCTGTTTCCTTAGCGGCTTCTTCAGTCAGAGTTCTCATTTGCTTTCTTTCTGGCTGTGCGACCGTACCAAGTCATGTGGTTTCTCTGAACTTCAGCTTTCTTTCTTTCTTTTTTTTTTTTTTAAGATTTTATTTATTTATTTGATAGAGAGACACAGTGAGAGAGGGAACACAAGCAGGGAGAGAGGGAGAGGGAGAAACAGGCTTCCCGTGGAGCAGGGAGCCCGATGATGCGGGGCTCGATCCCAGGACCCTGGGATCATGACCTGAGCCGAAGGCAGACGCTTAACGGCTGAGCAACCCGGGCGCCCTTTCAGCTTTCTTTAAAATGTGGATAAAGCCTGCCTCTGGGATTTGTGTGTACCAGATAATTTATGTGAAAGCATATTCTAAACTGTAAGTCACTGTGTTATTAATACGTAGATGATATGACTCTCAATTCAGGTATATCACCTGTCAGTCCCTAATTCGAAGGTCCCTGGTTCATCATAGGGCCAGTCAATGCTAAAGATATTAGAAAGGTAAGTGCTCACTCAGACGGTTTAGCATTCTAAAAGACAATCTTTTTGTTCCAGCATTATCCATGCTTAGAATATATATGGACAGTGGAATTGGAATTTTGCTCTTTATTATTTTAGTTGCATAAATGTGAAGGCTGCCGAGAAGCATCTCTCATGATGGAGAAGGGGGTCTGTGCGGTGATCACAAAGCCAGGAGAGGCAGAGGATAGATGGAATAGTTCTCTACAAATTCAGGCTACAAAAGTATGTAGCACTCCTTAGTCCCCACCACCTGTTTAACCCGTCACCTCACCCCCCTCCCCTTGCGAGGAACACCAGGTGATGGATGGAAGTGTTGAATCACTACATTGCACACCTGAAACTAAAATGTTAACTAACTGGAATTTAAATAAAAACTTTTTTTAAAGTATGTAGCAAAGAATATACTAATGGCATGTTATAGTATTTTAACATGGTGAGTTAAAACATTAAGTGAGAAAGAGGGATTATTTTTCCTTAAATGAAATTTAGAACTTGCTTGAAATACACAGTCCGCAAAATTAGCTACAGAGGCATGGCTATCCCAAGCCATGAGGCAAATGCTTGCCATCCTTGGGAAAGAAGGAAGATGGTAATTTATTTTTTCACACTTTCCCCGGGGAAGTCTATTGTTTCTAGAAATTCTACCCACTGCTCTGGCATTATGGGAATTTACAGAATCAGCCTTCAGAAAATAGCACGACTATGCTCAAGGGACAGCATTTTACAAAGCGATTTTCCCCCCAAACTAACAAGTTTTCTTATTACTGTGTTAACATCAGATTTTTTTTTAAATGCTCCTAGGTTTATGGCTAGCTTTTAGTTTAGATTTTTATCACCTAACCACTACTCAGAAAGGCTCAGCCTGTCCATGACTTCAAAATTTTCTTCCATGAACGTCTAAAGAGCAACTCCTAATACTTAAGCACAGACAGATAACATATAACCAAAAAAAGAAGGTTAAGAATAAACTCAGAAAGCTCTTCCATCAGGAACTTCCAGTTTGACAGCTTGTCGGGTTGACAAGCTGACACGCCAGCTTCGGAGATAACTTGGGGTGTTGATGGTATCTGTGCCCTGTGTCAAGCCAAGAACTCTGGACCACCAGCCATCGATTCCCAAAGGCATCACACCAAGCAGAAGTGGAAAACGTTGCTTTCATAGTTGGAATTTAAATCTGATGTGTGTATACGTTGTTTATTAATGTGGACATTTAATTGCCTCTTCTTAAAATATACACTGGTCTCTCCCTGTGACAACTTTGGGGTGGGAAATTCCAATGTGATTAGTGTCTTTGGGAAACACTGAAGTGTCACTGTCTATCCTGTGCATCAGGTTTAAAAAAATCTATCCTGTGCACCAGGTTTAAAAAAATCACTCAGAGGGATTTGTTTTTAGATTTTGATACTCATCTTACAAGTCTGGATTATTTCATTCTCTGTCAAGTCCATCGGCGAGGCAAATTAGACGACCAGGAGTTTGTCCTGACAGATGCCAGTCAGACCTAAACACCTCCATTCATTTTGCTAGAGAAGCTTTGATGTCTCCACCTTCCCTCAGTGTCCTGGTACTTAACCAAAGTGAGTGTTTCCCATTAAAAACAGACCATGGATTTTTTTAAAAAATCAGTATAAAACTATTTTCAACTGAATAAATAAGAAATCTGACAATATATAAAAACCCTATTTCGGTAGAATTGACCTCCTGATACTTAGTGGTGCCTTAGGCTTGCTGACAGTGAGCAGCTTATTCACATAGAGGCACACCGGGCTATTTTTCCACTTGTTAAATCTTTGGAATGTTTCTCATTATATTCAGTCCAGTTCTTGGGTCTGCAGGTCAGAGTTTTGGCTGTTATAATCTGACCTTGATAAATTTTCAAGGGTAGGAGAATTCTCTTATTCTCCCTCTCCCTCTTCCTTTTCTTTTTCCAATGTAAAAAAAAAAAAAAATGAAGACAAGGTTTTTTAATGTCTAGAGGAAATAGGGCTGATTATGCGGTCCTTTCTCAGTTAATTCCATTTGTAGATGACTAAAGTAATATACCAGTAGGGACTCTTCTAGATACATGCAAGTAACAAAAATCCACCTCAGGGTGTCTTTAAGTTAAAAAGGGCATGTGTTTGAATCATTTCACTGTGAAGTCCAGGTAGACCTGGGTCCGGGTGCTCCTATGATGTCTTGCTCTTTGGCTCTTCATGTCTCAACTCTGCTCCCCTCTGGGTTGGCTCTTCTCCCAAACAGGCTCTCTCTATGAGGGAGTTTCAAATCCAGTTTCTATTCAACTTGAAACTACAAGAAAGATGGCTTATCTTTCCAGGAGTTCCCCCCCAAAAGTCCCAGGATTGAGTCCCATTTGTTCAGATCAGCCTGTTCTGGTTCACTTACCTGTCCAGAGCTAATTATAAAGGAGGGTGTGTGTGTGTGTGTGTGCGCCCGCGCATTATTTTTTGTGAGGCACAAGTAAAGGAGTAGTTATCAAAGTATTTTACAAACTCTAAAGTTATATGTTTGGGTTGTTTTATTAGAAAGTATCATTATTTTGAGAAAACTTCTACAGTATGCTTTTTCAGTTAACAGCTGGGAATAAATGCAATGCAAAGTAAAGCTCATAATATTTAACTGTGTTTTACAAAACTATTTCTGTTTTCCAGCTCCTAAGCCCAAACTAATACCTCTCCACTGATATGGAAACGATAGTTCTTAGGAGTTCAAATACTCCAAGGAGTTCCTATCTGTGTTATAACCCAGTTAGCATTGGAGCTCTTTGGAAAGGACTTATGGATGAAACCCCTATTTAAATACTTTTAAATACTTTATGAGTTAGCATACATCAAAATCTATCATTATATTTTATATTTAAACAAATTTTTTTCTCTTACAGTGAAGTGTATGTTGGCTATGTAGTAACAAGGCCTGACTCTTCCTTCATCATTTTAAAATTCCCTGTAATAAGGACTCTGTAAATACTTGTTGACCAGATTACTTTACACAAGGTTATAGGCACCACAAAACCACTGGTTTCTAGGACCCCAGATTAGACACAAATTGGGATGGTCTCAAATCTTCTAGAGAAACTGGAACAGAAGCATATCCCCTGCCCAGTAGATCTGGTAAGTTAGCTCAACACCATTATTGTCAGAGGCAGCACTGATTAATACGACTTATAGTACAACTTATAATGTATAATTAATACAACCCTCAAAGCATGGAGAATTTATGTTGCTTCCCCAAGACCACACAGATTGTAAGAAGTCGAGGCAGGGTTTGGGCCCAAGCAGTCAAGCTTCCCACCCTGTGCTTTAACCATGTGTTGATACACCTGCACTGTCTCTATCCAAATGGGGTCCCGGCAGACACAACACATTCTGCAAGTTCTAGAACCCCAAAAGTCTTTAGTGCAATGTTTTGAGTCCTGTGACAAACTATTAATAATATCTATCGTTTTATGAAAAGGCAAGATTAGTAGAGAATTGAACCTCCAAGGTAGCATGGATAAACTTTGTCAAGAAAATCCTTTGCTCTTGACATCCATTTTCTCATTCTTTACAAATCAGGAGCAGCAAACAATTGCTTCGTGTAAACAATTATGAAATGGCATGACCCCTTTTCTATAGGGGTCTCCAATGAGGTTTGAATGTAGCATCACAAAAATTTGCAGTAACTTTTGTTAATTACTAGAAGATTCTTCTGTGCTTCTGCTAAAGAAAAGCAGAGAATCTTAGGATGGGAAGGGCCCAGAAAATGTATCTAGTCCTGTGACTTAATGCAGCACTGCTTCTAATACATCCTTAATAGACAGCCACAAGTTTCTGCCTACCGTTGTCACTGGGAAGGTGACCCCGACTTTGTGAAGCAGTCCCATCACCGTTGGAAAAGTTCTAACTGATAGAACTGTTGCTTTATGCTGAATTGATATAAGCCTCCCTAAAACTACTACATAGTTAGTTTGGAAAACATGAAGAATAAATCTGCTCCCTTTTACTGAGAATAGTTCTTTAAGACTAAAGAGAATTTGATGTCTTCCCCTCACTCCTTGCCAATATCATTCTGAGAAGTGGGATGTGGACCCCACAGCATCCTCATTCCCCAGCTCTGGGCACATCTGCTTTGTTGATGCTCATGCTTAACATCAGTAACATCTTGTTAACTCCTACTGAGCTTTTCTTCATGAAAATGTCCCAGCCTTTACCAATGGCCATGGGCCATGCCTCCCTCCTCAGCCCTCAGCCTTTGTGTGTGTGTGTGGGTGTGTGTGTGTGTGTGTGTGTGTGTGTTTAACCTTAATGCAGGATTTTACATTTACATTATTCCTTTCCAGCTTTCCAGCAAAAACAGTTTTATCAAGTTGTTTACCCAATAATCCTAGTCTATCAATGTCTTGTTAAAGCTTGGTCAACACTCAATTTATCAGTGATCCTCCCCAACTATGTCATGTGCTAATTTAAAACGCTTATTCAAACAAGCATGTCTTTCAAGTAATTTCTCCAATGTGGTGATCTCAGTGTTGAACAGACAGAAATGAGGAAGAAACTGCAGTCTTCTGCCAGAGACCTCTTGGGTTGGCATCATTTAAGATCATCATTCAACTAGACCTCATTTTTCCATATTTTCCACACGCATAATATGGGGAAATAATGGGGTCTCAACATCGGTGAATGAATGGCCTTGTCCAATACCCTTTTTTTACCAGAGGCAGGAAGCAATGTTGAGCATCTAGCTTATAAATGGGTTTAAATAAAGAAAATGACAGCCTCAGTTTGCAAGAAAGGAACATAATGTATAAAAAGATGTTAAAGGCAAAGAGCAGTATTACTCTGCAAAATCCGGTTCCTTCGCAGCAATTCATGATAAAAAAGCTGATCGCTGCTTTTCTGAGTGAGTTATTAATATTTCTGCTTCTTAGGTGTTCTGAAAAATGTATCAGTAATGGTGGCATCCAAAGTTTGAGGTAGAACAAGTAAAACAGCCCATATTGCAATAAATAGCATGATCCCAATTGACTTAAATTCCCTGCAAGATGCAGGGAGCTGTACATTACGATCTCAATTGCACAGTGTTCCTTTTTTCTCTCTGCTTTCCTTTTTCTGAAGAGATCTCATAAATAATTGTGTATTGTCATTTAGGGCTACAACTGTCATATTAGGGAATGCAGGTTATATATGATCTCTGCAAATGAATAACAGAAATCACCTAGCCTGTATGTTCTCTCCTACCTTGGTAGCTGAGGGCTTATTGTATGTGCTGTCATTACCAGAATCAGTTGGGAGGGAGGAAGGCAGGAAGGAGGGAGGGAAAGAGAGAAACCTGTAAATTTGGGCAAGCAACAGGAATTTATCATCAGTATCTGTATCATGCCAGTGGACTTAGGATGGGACCAATAGTGGTATTTAGTTCTTCCCACTTTTGCTAGATTAATGAATGCCGATGCCATCAACAGTGGGTCACACAGAGAGAACTGTTGGCCTGACTCTTCACTTCCAGGGGAAGGTCACAATCACAAAGGTTTGATAGGACTGCTCTTCAGGGAGGTGGAGAAATGACAGGAAACAGCATCTTCTTGAGTCCAGCATTCCCTGCAAATGAAATAGTCTGAAACTTTTTTTAAAAGGGTCAGTGGCAAACATATAAATAAATAAAAATTTAAACAAAAACCAAAAACCCTGAACTTGAGACAATCAAGTGTAGTTGAAAAGAAGAATCCCATACAGTTGTTTGAGGGCTGTGTGCAAATCGCAGAGCTCACAGGAGGGGAGAGGAGGATCATTCCTGAATCCATGGCAGGGAGATGGCAGTGATCCTAGGCTGGCCCGCAGCCTCTGGGCAACTCAGGAGAAATCAAGGGTTTTGATCTTCTGATTTCCAGGCAGTATTTCCGTGAGTGCCCATGGAAGAAGAGGCTGTCACTGCTGGAAGAAAAGATGCAGAGGTGTTGGGTGCATTAATCCTTGCCTGAACCGAGTCTCTTTGACTCCCATCTTTTGACAGATCTCATTTTAGTCTCTGCTCAAGGAGCCGCTGAGTCCGCTGGCTGCTGACCAAGCCTTCCTTTGTTAGGGTGCCCTTTCTTCTTTTGTCTTTGAAGCTGTTTTGTTCACTCTTCAAGTTTGTTTTTGTTTTATTTTAGAAGCGCTGTCATCCAAGAGAAGGAATGGATTTCATTATACCTTTAGCATTCAACCCTGAACCTTTCCTGTTTCTTGTTGGATTCTTTCTGGTCAATTTTCGAACACCCCGAAGTGTGAAAAAATTTTGACAATATAAGGGAGAAACGGAGAAAAAGACAATTTTTTTTTCAGGGCTAGAACAAGGCAGAAAATTTCATCTTGGTAGAATCTGACCAGGGGACTCTATTCATACACGTTTCTTTATTAAACTAGCTACACAGTGTTGGCAGACTCCTGGAAGGTTTTCAGAGCCTAATTGGTGTTAGTGAGTAGATGGAGCTCTTGTCAGCTTGCTCCATTCCAAGACCCACCATCAGCCTCTGAATCCCAGTTTACTACTGGTCCTGATGGTGGAAAAGGGATTGTGTCCGTAGCAATGTGCATTCCATAGACAGCCACTTTGTGACCCATGCCTTGTGCTCAAAAGATGCAGTAACTATCTTGAAATGATGTCATGGTGCCAGGGAGACAGATTCCTATGTTCTAAACCTTTTTTAAATGTTCAACTTCTGCTTAAAAGAATAATCCTTTTACAGTGTGGAAAATATAGACTGAATTTGGACATAATGTGCTGGATGTTCAGGGAGGGCTTCTCTGAGATGGTGACATTGGAGTAGAGCCTGCAGGAAATGGGGGAGCTAGTCCCGCAGTAGCTGGAGGAAGAACATTTCAGGCAAAAGGGGAGACAAATGCAGAGGCTTGAAGCGGGAATGTCCAGAACCAAGTAAGCAAGAAGAATAGTAGGAGCGGAGGGCAGAGAGATGAGGCTGGGGCTGGGTGCCAGAGGATGGAGATGCTCACAGGCCATTGTCAGGACTCTGGATCTTCCTGTGGGTTCAGTGGAGCAGAGTGGCATGATGCAGCTTTCATTTCAAACAGATCATGTTGGCTGTTGTATTGAGAATAAGCACTAAGGGGACAAGGTTGAAAGCAACGAGACCAGTTTGCAAGCTAATGGAATAATCCAAGTGAGAAAAGGTAGTGGCTTGGACCAGGCAGTGATAGGAGGGTGAGAAGACTTTAGAAGTAGACTCAGCAGGATTTGCTGCTAGATTGGATGAGAAATGTGAGCAAAAGGATGTGGCTGGAAGAAGGGGTTGCTGTTCACTGAGACAAAAAGTCTTATGGGGAAGGTGAGGAAAACAGGAGCTTGGTTTGGGCATTTAATTTAAGGTTAAGATGCCTATTAATCATCAAAGTAGGGCAGCATCAAGAGGACAGCTGGGTATCCGAGTGTGAAGCTCAGGGGAGAGGTCTAGACTGGAGATACAAATCTGAGAGTCAGAACTGGGTGACACCACCTAATGTAGCCAGAGAAGGGAAAGGAATCGAGGACTGATGCTCCAGGGATCAGAAGATGACCACTTATAGGAACCAGCAAAGGAGGCCAAGAAATGGAAGGAGTGATCAAGTGTCAGAGGTCAAGGAAAATGAAGCGTCAGATTTGGCAGAGTGAAGGGTATAGAGAAAAGCAGTTTCTGTAGAATGGGCTCAAGTGAGGACAGGAAAAGAGAACATGGAGAAAGCACAGGCACCTCTTGGGGCATTTTGCTTCTTAAAGAAGAACAGAAATTGAGTAGGAGCTCAAGAAGGATGTTGGGTCAGGGGAAGGAGTCCATTTGCTTTTTTTTTTTTTTTAATTATGTTATGTTAATCACCATACATTACATCATTAGTTTTTGATGTAGTGTTCCATGATTCATTGTTTGTGTATAACACCCAGTGCTCCATTCAGTACGTGCCCTCTTTAATGCTTTTAGTAGAAGATGTTATAGCACTGTTTGAGAATGCTCCAGTAAAGTGGGGGAAAATGGATGAGGAAGAAGAGAGAATATATCATAAACTACTGGAATGCTACCAGTTGAGCAGAAAAGAAGTCTACCTTTAGAAAGAAAACCTTGAAGATATAGGTACTACGCTTTACATTTTGTCATTAGATTGGAATGCAGATGTTGTATTTTCTGAACTGAATTCCTGGTAACCTGAGGTACATGATGGTGACAAGAACGAGACGTGTGTTGTATTTTAAGAAAACATTTCCAGAGTCAGGAGAGAGGTCTGAACTAAAGATAACATGATATGCCTTTGCTTCATCAAAGAAATCCACATTCAATTATTGACTATATCTTGGTTATAAGACTACTATATCTTTCCTTAATCCCCATTTATTTGGATTTCATGGTAATTCAGGTTCAGATAAACTAAGTTAGCCTGAGAAATAAGCAAATGAAATTTGCAGAGGGATATTTAACATCCTTTTATAGAATTGTTTCCAGGCTCTGTACAAGGAGCCCTTTAACGCATAGGTATACTAATTACAAATGTTCCTTCTCTCTTCAACAAAGTGAGCAGCCCTTTGTCAGCCTTTATCAGGAAAAAATGAGAATCGTTCTAACAAGAAGTCTGCAAGGTTAATTTCTGGTGCCTTTACCAGAAATGTGTCAGCAGTGACCTCACTGACTAAAAGCACACGTGGCGATAACAAAGCAGACCAACTACAAATGATAATGAATAGTAGTAATTAATGTTCCTGTCGTGCTTTACTCTTTGTCAAGAAACTTTGAACACATTCTACTGTTCCATTGATTCAGTAAACATGCTTGATGGCCTTTTGTGTTCGAGGTGCTAGAAATTTAGCTGTGAAAAAGTTACCTCTCTCATGAAGCTTAACATGAGCTGCAGAACAACCTGACAAAATAAGTAAGTCAAGTACTATTATTATTCTTTACAGATGAGGACATTCTAAAGCTTAATTAAAACTTAGATTTAAATCACTACCGTTCTAGGAATTTGGGCTTCCGATGAAATCTTATCACCAGTATTTTCTTTCTCAGAACTGTTCAGAACTCAGCACTTCAATACAAGTTGTACCGTGAAATATTATCTTCATAAATATAATGAAATTCTGTGATGGAAACTCTTTTGCATTAAAAAAAAAACTCATTCCAGTACTCAGTCTAATAACCATGTGTCTAGAAGAAGAGCCATTTTATCTTATGAAGACACCAGTTACAGCTAATCCACTTAGAGTAACTGCTCTTTGAGCCTGATAAATTATTTACTGCCAAAAGAATTACTGTGATATCTGAAATGTATCAGCGTTTTCTTCAACAACCTCCACAACTAAAATACAACTGCCTTTATTTTCAACTCTTTTTTAAAAATCTGACTTTTTACCCTTTGTGTTGAGTCAATTAATTGTTGGAACTTATAGAAGTGTTATTGTTTTCTAAGTTTAAGACACAGTTTATAAATGAAAATAGTTATTGTAACATCTTTCAAATGTATATAAGCCACATACAAACTCTCTTCAGTGTATGTGACTAGAGGTAGAGTTTTTTTCTTCATTGAGAAAAATTTTATGCAAATTAAAAAAAATAAACTAAGTGATGTACGAGACCCTCTCTTCCCTCCTTAACTCTCTGGTAACTTTCTCTGACTGTTGGAAGATAAGATTCGTGTAACAAGACATTAAGTGGGAAATTTCCTGTAGGAACTAAGTACGGAGTATTCTCAAGAGAAAGTTGCCAATAATGGAGTCAGCTACCCTGTTTAGGATTGACCAGGAGGTGGTGAAACCAGGCGCCATCAGCTGCCTGTGTGGACAGGCAGAAGATTGGTGTTGGGGAAGGGCAGAGAACTGTCTGAGCCACTGAGGAGAGCGCATGGGAGAAGAGAGAGGTGTCCCCATGCACTTAGAGCCTACTCTGGAAGAGCTCTAAGAGGAAGGCTCATGCAGAGTGGGGGAACCTGCCAGAAGGGGAAACGGGCATCTCATTCCACAGTCGGACTTCTGATAGGCAGATGCACCAACCTGAGCTGCAGAAGAGAGAACTGGAGGGACATGTCCTGGCAGAGAGGGGAGTGGTCACAGAGCAGCCTGCCCTGCACAGCCAGGCTGTATGTATGTGTGATGTGGGCGGGCGTGCGGGAGGAGTCTGGGTTATACCCTCTCCCCTGTGTCCCATCCAATGGGTGAGCATGGGCTCTAGGAGGGCTGAGTAGAGGTTGGAGGAAGTCAGGCTTGGGACATATTTCTCACATCAGGAACTGTGCAGTGGGGACCCCATCCATCCCTACAGAGCCATCCAAAGATCTCACATAGAAACACAGTAGAACCTGTGTGGGGCAGGATGGTTGCACCCCCTACAAGAGGACACCGGAGGCCATTACTCCGGTGGAGCATTACTCTAGGAAGCAGTGCAAGCTGTCAGAGAATTCAGCCATAGCCGGATAAGAAAAGAGGCCTTTGTCCTTCTCCTGTACTCCCCTCTCCAACAAAGGGCATGAAGGAGGTAGAGCTTGGGGTGGGGGATATCCACGATTGACCATACCACCCCACTCCTCCCTACTCCTAGTGGAAGAAGGAAGGCGAAGAGGACCAAGTACAAATCAAGCCTCTTGTAACCACCATGGGATTTTTAAGCCTCAAGCCTGGCTTGTGGGGAGGGAGGGCAAGGTCTGAATCGGATGATACTGGGGTTTTTTTACAAAATGGATTCTTAGTGACTCAGAGTGACCAGGAAGTTATGAGGTCTGCCCCAAGTGTCAAGTGGCCTGGTGCCCATCAGGGAGGGGAGATGGGGCTGGCCCTTTTGGGAGTAACGATTGGAAAACAATAAACCTTTCAGGTATTTGACCCCTAGTGGAATTGCGACTGTTCCTTGAACTGGTGCCACTTACATGTATACTTGTTCCAGGGTCGGTAAAACCAGTTCCATGTAACTGGAGACTGCCTTTGCCTCCTTTGCCTTCCTGTGAGGTCAGTACTGTGCTGACACCCCTTCCCAGCCATCCCAGCAGGCCGACACGTGTGACACTCCCTTGTCACCTGAGCAAGCCACTTACCCTTTCTGAATGTCAGTGTCTTCATCTGTCAAATGACAAGTGGTTCCTGGGTTACTTCTAGCATTAAAAGTCTGTGGAAGTTGGGGTTCCTAGGTGGCTCAGTCGCTTAAGTGGCCGACTCTTGATTTCGGCTCAGGTCGTGGTCTCAGGCTGGTGAGATCGAGCCCCACATCAGGCTCTGCAGTCAGTGGGGAGTCTGCTTGAGATTTTCACTCCCTCTCCCACTGCCCCCCCACTCTCCCTCTCTCTGTCTCTCTCAGATAAATAAAATTTTTTTTTTCTAAAGTCTGTGAAAATTGTGAAAGAATGAGCTCAGAAATGTGATGAGAGTACTGGAAATATGAAAGGTATCCTCCTGCATGTCTGTTTGTGCCAGTTAAGATGGTCATCCCACCAAAGCATGGAGTTGGTATATTTAAATCAGGTGGCAGCTATTGTAGACGAGGCTGGAGGTTTAATGGGCACAAGACTTAACTTGCTAGAGATTGAATTTTTGAAAGGTAGGAAGAGGAAGATCCCCTGTGGAGAGAATACCAGGAAGTCTAGGGAGGGAACTGAGAGTAGCAGAGCCTGTTTAAGTGGGAGGTGGTTGCAGTTGCCTTCGGTCAGACCCCAAGGATCTTACTTCCTTAACGGAATGCCAATTACCTAACAATCTGTCCCCAGCAAGCCATCCAGATGACAGAAGGGATGGAAAGCAAAGATGTCTGGGGGAGAGGGGGGAATGCCACCGTCACTGGACAGAGAGATGTTAAATTTCTGGTGAGCGTTTCTGGGAGGGTGAAGGTAGGGAAAACATTTAGCCAGGGATAAGTTTCTTTTCCATAATTCATTTGCTGATGCAGTTGTTCTTTGCCGGGCTTCTAAACCATATTGTGGTTATGTTCTTATCTCCTTCCTGCATGATCTTTGTACGGCCTGCTTGTGAATTCTGGGGATGTTCACAGTGCTTACTGAGTAAGTTTAGGCATGCTGCCATTTTCTGTGATTCAATTTCATGGTGTCTTTTAGAATGATGGAATTCAGGAAAAGAACTCTATAAAGATCAAGCCAGGAACCTCTGGTTTATTTGGTGGTTTCTGCTGTAACTCCTAGGAGGGGGGGTTAGCTTGGCATTTGGTTCTAAGCAAGCAAACATTATTGCCTTTTAATAATTGTTAATTCTTAGCTTGTTAATGGTGTGGTGGAGAGTCAGGATGATGGAGCTGAGCTGACTCATTATAGCCTCCCCAGTGCTATTCCCCAAAGTGTCTGCTTCGGTAACAGACCCTGGCTTCCTGACCCCAACCCCTCCCTGCCCTAGTTTCCTTCCTGCCACCTCCCCTGCCACTCCCTTCCACTGCCGAGTGGCCAAATGATGCTTCCCCCCTTGTCTACCACAGTTCTGCCCTTGAGAACTCTGGAGGGAGAAGGATCTTCTAGGTTTATCAAATGGAGGAATGACTAAGTCAGGAAAGTCATTTTATTGCATTGTTTGCTTTTGGTCATTGAAGATAAGAAAACAAAAATATGTATTCTGCACTAAAGGCTTTTTCCCATCTCTCTTGAACTCCATGAAAATATTTATTCTCTGAAATGAATGATGTGAAGAGGGAAGGTATTTCTGTTGTCTTTGGCAAATGTAAAACACAGTTTGCTTTTTCCAAGATGTGAATTTATTGGTAATCTCCCTTGATATAAAACTAATGTCTAAATGGTCTTTTTTCTTTCCCAGCCAACCCAAAATGCTTTTAAGCAAAAGAATGAGTTGGAAGCCAATTATTAAACCTGGGCATCCTGAAACATTTTTTGAGTGTGTGTGTGTGTGTGTGTGTGTGTGTGTGTGTTTAAGAAATGTGATTCTTTGCTTTTTATTATTTTCCTCCTTCCCCTCCTTGAGACTACCTTGGTAGCTGCCATGTTCTAAATATTGACAAGATGAGATAGTTTTCTGTTTATATCAGCAGTCGTCTGTCTGTGAGATATGGACGAATCAGAACGCTGGATTTCCTTTCTCAGCCATCCATCAGGTTCATAATGTAAGGTTACAAATGGTTATTTTCTTTCCTGAACTTGCGCTATGTAATGTGTTGCAAAGTGTTGTCAGTAGCTGCAGGTACTGTGTCCTGGCAATGCAGACGGTCTGTGATGTCTAATGACTCCTGAGATCTTGTCTCTGATACTTCATTCACTGTGCCTTGTGACCAGTTGACGTGCAAACATTGTCCTAAAATGAGAAACATACCTGGTTTTTAAAGTCTGCAGTTAAAATCTGTTTCATGTGAGTTTTGGCTTTCATCCCAGGTGTCTGTGTTAACTTGCTTTTACAGGAAGAAGGAAAAGGGTAAATTGATATATATATATATATACACATGTATATATCAGTGTTATTCTTCCCCATCTTGTACTTCCCCATGTCCATGGACTAGTCAACCCATCCTGTCCAAAAGTTCTCAAAGGTTCATGTGCTTCACTTGTGAGAAATATTTGAGTCTGATTTGCATGGTAGTCTGTATCCCTTTTACGCGAGCGTGGGAGTGGTATGGCCGGAAGCGGCATCGTTACAGCTACAGAGTGGTTCTCAGCCTTTTTCCACTGGACAATACTGAATTGATCTTTGGAATGTGCGTGAAATCGTGACCCATTTTACTCTGAGCTGTGTAATATTCAAATGTTCACAGCTTACCTCTGCACACTTAAAAAAAAAACACCATTTTTGTTTGGGAAGTAGACATTTTAATGTTTGGTCTTTTCTGTTTTGTATTTTAAATACAATCCTATTTTCATATCCTGTTAAATTTTTCCCACCGGATAGCCTGCTGCCTGAGAGGTTGAGGCATTTGGTTGAGAATCACTAAGGAGAGCTCTCGGGGCGGCATGTGAAGGGCCTACTTTCAGGTGCCACGTCAGGCACACCGCTCCTGTGCATGGGACTTCTGGCTCTTGGGCTCGTGGGGTCTGTACATTGCCTGGTACTGATGCTCTAGTGACCCAGCAGTCCCTCCCAAACCCGTAAATGCTAACCAGTGCTTTTTCATGTTCAGAAGTGGCCATCTCTGCTCTTTATCATCCAAAGGAACAAATTTGGTATAACCAGCTGCATTTGACCAAACTAGCATTCTTGATTCTGGAAGATTTTTTAAAGACCTGCTGTAGCATCCTGCTTCCGTGTGTGTGTGAATGTTTGTAGGAGGCCCTTCCTTACATTCACATCCAAACCCATGCCTACATATTTATAAGCGTAGAGCTCTATGGAGCATTCTTCAAAGCCTCAGAGATAACAGAAGATAAATGTAATCACATACATCTTATGGAAGTTTGGGTAGCTCACCTCTGATCGATATTTGTCAGAATTCTTGAAAGTGAAGCCTTAACCTAACAGTCGTCATTTAAAATCATTTTTGTT
This sequence comes from Phoca vitulina, assembly GCF_004348235.1. Taxonomy (NCBI): domain Eukaryota; kingdom Metazoa; phylum Chordata; class Mammalia; order Carnivora; family Phocidae; genus Phoca; species Phoca vitulina. The sequence continues at coordinate 12,724,295 of NW_022589722.1, read as the reverse complement.
TTTCATTAAGTGTTCTGAAGAAATAGAGAATAATGTTTATTAATATTCAGATCTAAATTTATAAGCAGGTAGGTGGAAACAGTTCCTAGTAGAAAAGATTTAAAAGCTGCTATTTAAAAAAATCAATTAAATCCTAATTTTAAAAAAATCTAAAGAATTAATACAAGGCTTGGAAAATACCATACCTTTCTGTTCATGTTAGGAAGCTAAGTCATAATCCTGGCTTTTAATTATTTACTGACATCCTTAGGAAATGTTTTTCTCAAGAAGAAAATAAGGATATAGACGATGTTCCCTTCATATGCACAGAGCATAGAGAATATGTAGTATCTTCAGTTTCCATGTTTGGAGGAGAGAACTCTGCAATACGATGTTTTTGCATTTGCCTTATGTATCTGGTGCATATGAATGAAAAGTCATGCAGCTTTAGCACCTTTTGGAATAAAGCAAAGTTTAAAAGCTGCATTTTAGACTCTGCCATCCAGTAAAAACCTATCTGTAGACTTTTGTGAATTTTTTTCCTGGGCTATAACTAAATTCAGTTAGTGGTTTTATACTTTTCAGCTGGTGGGATAAAAGACATTGGATTTAATTACATCATATTAAGTATGGCCCCACCGTAGCCCTTCACACTCGGCCACACTGTGCATGCCGAGTTGGCAGTTGGTAAATACCTTTTCAACAGAATCAATTTTCCATTTAAAGCTCTAATCTCAAATTATATTATTCAAAGTTTAATTTTTATTTGAGCTGGAAAGGATACTTAATGATGTCCATTTTCCTTTGTTTCATTGATAATATCCTAAAGGAAATACATACATACATACCGCGTAAATGAGGTTTTAAGCCATGACCAAATTCTTGGAATATTAAAATCATTCAATACATGAACATAAAGAAAATGTTTAAGTATTTTAAATGCTCTAAAAAAGTAGCCTGAAGACATTTAGTAAGAGTGCCTTGAATCATTGAATTTCTCTTCTATAATTACTTAAGCATTTTAAAGAGTACTGCCAGTCAGTAATAGTTTAAAATAGAATTTTACCCCAACCTTTTCCTGTTTTGTTATTCTATTTAAATATAATTGCATCACTGTTACCTCTGTTTAGATCTACTGTTTATTAAGGATAAGGTTTAACTATAAACCATTCTTTGAAGCAAAAGACTTTTTAGGTCTGTTTGATTTTTTTCATATTTAACAAAATTTTTTTAAACTGGGAAATTATTAAATTAACTTTGTTAATTTACCTGGAGAACTAATTTTATTAATTTGCCTGAGGAAATACAGGTACCATCTCAATATGAGTGTACTATTTTACAAGACCTAACGATGGGCCTCCCAGTTTGGAATTATTTTATAGCTAAGGTAGAAACCCCAATTTACCTTTTGGTTTCTCTCACCAGTCTCTACAGTGTACTGCCCTACCCACTTCCTCCGTAGTTCCTTCCTGCTGCGGTCCAGCCTCCAGGATGGGTGAGCCCTAAGGCACCCTTATTCTCTCAACTCTTGTTTTTACTGTTGGTGGACCAGTTGAAGCTATAACCCACCCTAAGGCCTAGGCCATACCTCCCCCTGGCAGTAGGGTGTCACCAAATCTGTCCATTCTCATAAAACTAACTCCAGAGAGAAGACTCAACACCTGCAGGTGGAGTCATATAAATATTCTTTGGTCTAAAGTTAAACACAATAAGAATAAGCTGATGAATTTCTAGGAAGCAAATACATTTATTTTTTTATAACTTCAATCTTAAAAACACTTTGCCCTCCTTTGAAAATGAACGTCTGGAAATGGGCCCTAAATATGACAAAACTCAGTTCCTATTTCCAGAAAGATAGATTCAGTCCCTATCTACAGAATTTAAAAATGTTTGGACCGGAGCCATGTTTCAAGGCCACAAAGAACATAAAGGAAGGATTGTACTTCTCTTCCCTATACTTTCCTCCCCTCCCACCTAGCGCGTAGGGGAGGCCCAGTGCGATCACTGAATTCAAAGCAGGAGGCTTGTGATTTCTGGACAGAGTGGAGTCCTAGAAGAGCAGATGATGGCGCTGCCTAAACTGAGTTAAATGGATGTGCCACGCGTTTCTTCAAGTGGTTATCAAATAAGAGGCCGGGATGATTTCCAGACCAAGGTGGTATGTGCTGGGGCTTGTTCTTCCCAAAATGGCTGCTACAACTTATGGGGATGATGTGAATATTTGGATCAGCATTTGGCTGTAGTTCTGCTTTACATGTATGGAACTCACATTGAAGTTTAATTATAAAAGTGCCTGAGTTAATTCAACAATTAGGGAATGAGTTTGCATATGATTTGCATGCTTAATGTACTGACACCTGAAATGTCCCCATAACCCCAGCTTCATCCCACTCACGCCCACCCCCAGCCCTACCCCCAGCCTTTGCACCGCAACCCAGGGTGCCCCCAGCTCCTGCCATGTCTGTTCAGGCTGCTGTGAGAGCTGCCTGTTGAGCTTGGCCCAGGGATACCTCAGCTAAACTAAGACAGGGCTAACGCGAAGCTCTGACGCTTGGTCTCAGTTGTCACCTCAGCAAACACTGGATCGAAAGGTCTTTTAACGTCAAACAACTCCTCCTTTTGTATCATCCCACGGAGTTGCGTGCAAACTTCTGTTGTCCTGTTAACAGTGTCACCCGTGACTTAAATGTACAACACCTGTTTGCTGTGTTGTTGTTGCTTTATCGAGGGAGGGGAAGAAGGTGAATGGGGCGGACTAGAGGATTTGCTGGATTTGGGGAGAGCTTTTTAATTAAGAACTCCTAGCTGCATGTTTTCAGAGTTTTAACTATAGGTATTATCACTTAAATTACATTCAGCTTAAATTACATTCAGCTTCAAAATAGTACTGAAATCCACATTTTCTACATTTTCAATTTCATACAATTTTTTTTTTAAGAGCAAATCACAGCCAGTTGAATTAAAGACTGAGAGATGATACAGACCAGGTGTTTGAAAGAGAAGGAAAAGAAAAGATCATAATAGGCAGCCAGAGGAAAACTTTCTCCTAAAATTAATTGCAGTCTTTTTTTTTTTTTTTTACAAAATAAAAGTTATAAAGAGAAAACTCAAGAATGAGTCAGGGATGGGTCGTAAGACAGACAAAAATGCTAAAGTAATTATTCCAGGTAAAGTCTTACCAGTTTCAACAGACAGGAGATAAGAGAACCAAACCATATGCAAGTAAATTAACAACTAGAACAAAACTAACACAGAGAGTGGCTTAGACGAGGGCGTGAGGAGCTCGAGGGACTCTGGTAGGTCACGTGCTCCAGTGAGACGCCAATGAGCTCGCAAGATACTAACTGCGCTACCTGAGTCTGGGAGTGACTCATCTCGAGAAGAGCTTCAGGTTCTCTGCCTCAGTGAAAAGGCCCGTGCAGTCCTGAGGGGCTCTATAGAGTTTTCCTCTAGTTTTTCAAAGACAGAAAGTTTTCCTCTAGTTTTTCAAAGACAGAAACCAAGCAAAGCCTATGCCGAACACTTCCCAGCGTTAGCAGCCGCGGCATGTGCCACCTAACGTAAGTCCAGACTGCACAGAGAGAATTGGAAAGCTAGTCCTCTTCCCCAGAACACACGTCCTGTTTAAGCTCTTCCTGGAGACTTGCGGTTTTTAAGCTGTTGGAGTTTCTGATCCTTTCAAAGAATTTAATGAAAGCTGTAGACTTTTTTCTCCCCCAAAACATACACCTACATCCAAAATTTTGCTTTCTTATCCTAGATTCCTTGAAAATCCTCCTTAAGAAACCCTACAGTATCAACCCATTTGCTAGTACTTCTGTAGAACTTGGTCTCTGACCAAGGTTTTACTTGGTTTGGGAGCTCGTGAGACCTATTTATATTCTTCCAACTCCTGAGAAAGGTAATTCGTTAATTCTGCAAGAGCAGCCAAATCCAGATTAAAAGAGAGTGGCTTTGGAAATCTGCCTGTTGTCTAGTTTTTGTTAATGTCCATTTGAGAACAAAGAACTGAATTTTGAGAAATTAGAATCTTTTCCAGGGAAAAGAGTGAGAAATCACCCGTATATAATATCTAAATCAGACCAGAACCCAGAAAAGACCTGCCAACACCGGCCTTTGACTTTATAGATGCTCACACAAAGCCATTATAGTAATAAAACTAGTCAAGGCTAACCTCATGGAAAATGATAGATGGAAGGATGGGATGTCCTTCTGTCTCAGGTCTGTCTTAGTGGGCGTATGCATTAAATGATAGGCTATCATATGTGCATGTGCTTGTATTTGTGAATTAAGATCCTCAAGTACATGCATATTGCACATATGACCAAACTTGGTATTTAAATGTTTATTATTCATTTGTGCTTAAGGTTTCCTGAGAAAGGTAACTGAATACATCCAAGACCGTCATGGTGGCATTTTATCAATACAAGTGAATTCAGATGAGGGAAACTAGCCATCCATTCGTAAATTTTTCTTCAAAAATTTTGTTTAGAATCACACTTACACTGTCTTTTCTCCAGAGATCTAAAATCATCCCAAGTACATGGTACATGTCATATTTGGAAACTGAAATTCATGGAACTGTGTATTCTGAATGTAAAAGCAATTCAGACTAAAAAGTTCAAATAACCAAGCTTAAAAACAGAAGTCTTTCAAAGGTCGTATGTTCTTTTTCTGTTGTAACAGAAAATCATGAATTAGTGCATCATTTATGAATATCTCCATGTTTTATTTTAAAATCACTTAGTTTAGGGTGTCCTTCTAAAAATGGAATAACTCCTTTCACGCCCCAGAAATTAACTCAGCTTTGGGAAGTATGATGCTACCACATATGTAAAACCGTAATAAACAGTAAAAGCATTTCTACACATATAATACACCCAAATGCATTTGCCCATTCCAGCACACATGTGTAAGATGAACTCAGGCTAGCTGTAGGGAATGAGCTTTGCCGAATGAGCTTACCTCTAGAATAAATGTCATTTTCAGACAGGAGACTGGGGAGAACCTTCCATTACCTTGCGACCTCCAAATGAAGCCACAGCCTCAACTCCAGTACAATACTGGCAACACCACCCAGAAAAGCTCATCTTCCAATCGTGTGATTACAAAGCTTTTGTAAGTTACCATAAATTCAGTATTTGGGTACCAGTGGGGATGGAGGGTGTATTTCTGGTTTGTTTACTCTTATATTGAAAATAGACCAAAATGTCCTCGCTGAAGCTCTTAAAGTGTTCCCTTCTCTTTTTCTTAAAGTAACCTTTTCTATACAGAGAAAGTCCAAGTAAATAGAGCTTAATAATCCCTTTTAATCTTGTGAATTTAAGGTCTATTTTGCCTTCTTCTTATACAGTTGTATGTTTTAAATGAAATGTGATAAAGCACAATCTTAAAATGGAAATGAATATAAATATAACACGTAGACATCAACACTCACTCACCAATGATCTCAAAACACTGGATCTACTACCAGATTTTTTTCATTAGGATTATATTACTGGGTACTTTTTTCTAATAGGAGAGAGAATCAGGCTTAGCTGAGAATCGCAAGAAATATGAACAGGTGAATGTTGAAAAAATACCATAGGTTTGGGGACAGGTGGTTGTCATGACTACAGCAGGAAAAGTAAAATCACCTCTTTTAAAAAGAAATGTTTCAATTAGGACAAACTTCCCCAATAACTGAAAAGGCAAGGATTTCTCCGAGATCATTTTCCTTAATTTGATTAAGACGTGCGCGTTCTGGTTGTCGCATAGCAATTTCGGCCCTTTTTTCATTTTGTTATCCATCCCTCTTTTACTGTCTACTTATAGTGGAGCATTGGATTTATTTCAGCAGTAATCTTCCCCAAACTGTGGAACTGAAATGCCTCCTTCCTGCAAAGCTGAAACGCCACACGAACCCCTGAGCCTTTCGGAACGCGCGTTGCCTCGGGCCCTTAACCACGCCCTCTGCTCCCTTCAGGGCACGCCCCTCTTCGCGTCGGGCATTCCTGGTCTGCACGCCTGATTCTCAGTCCTGGTTTTGCAGCGTGCCATGTCAGGAAAATATTTTGTGGGGTTTTTTTTGTTTAGTTTTTAAGACACATAGAACTCTTATTTTGTGTGTGTGTGTTTTTTAAAGACACATAGAGCTCTTTCGCTCTCTCGCTTTCTCTCTCTCTTTTTTTTTGGAAGGAGATTAGGGAGGGAAAAAATGACAAAAGAAAGAAACCCTATTGAAGCTTCAAAAAGTTGAAGAGGAGTCAATTGATGGAAAGGCAAAACAGACATTTTGCTACAAACTCTTTGTCCCCCCCATCTCCCAGCCAGAACTTGGAGAGTGAGTGGCGTTTTGTACCAAGACAGTATTGGATTAGATCACCTAACAGCAAAAAGATTGGTAATTCTTGGGAGGAGACGTTCTCATCTCTCTCCTACCCCATTCAGCGCCCGCGCCCCCCTCCCCCCCGTGTCGGTTTGCACCAGGAACTGGGCTCTCTCACTTCTGGAACAACCGAGATGCCATTCCCTCTCCCCGCAGGCTTCCATCTCCTGCGCATCCCATTCTCAGGTGGATCAGCCACTGGGCGTGCAGCTGTGAATGAAAAGACCCCAAACTGCATCTCCGCCTGAGAGCGGCCTAATGTTAATTACCTTCGCAGCCAACTCAGCCCAAATTGGGTGCATGTCGCTTAGCTTCTCAGCTGTCTCATACAACCCTGTAATTACGTAGAGAGTAGCGTGATTTATTTTTGCAGACATTGCTGCCTCAAAAAAAAAAAAAAAGGGAAAACATTTTTAGATGCCCCCATTTTGCAGTTAAATATGATTTGAAAGATGGCATCTTTAGAAAATGCTGCAGTTTTATTATAAAGAGCAATTTACAGCTCTCAACTCTAGTTAATTCTACAGCATTCTCTCTCTAAAAGCATTTATTTGTTAGGATTAGTTACTGTTAGTTTTTAAAAGTTATTCAACAACTTTCAGCCAGGAAGCCAAGCCAGTAGGACTTCCACAGTTTGGTTTTAAATTGCAACTCGTATTTATATCCTTTTTTTCATAAATCATTGAATTGTTTTGTATTTTAGTATTTAGGTTCTATGCTGATAAAAGAGCTCAGAGGGACAGAATCAACCCAAGATGCCTGTGCAAAAATGCGGGTAAGTTTGCCAAACATTTTTATTTCTAGTTGCTGAAATACTAAATACCGGGTATGGTTACAAATTGCCACTTTTCAAATGACTATTTTCTTCATCTGCTGGTCAGCTGAATCACATTGCCTTTACATAAAAAAGGTGTTTGGGCTTTGTTCGTGTTTATACTTGAGCTTATCTCACTGTAGTGTGAGTTGATGTCTGTTGGACTTATGGATGTATTTATGCCACGTTGCATTTACTCTTATTTTTAAAGATTTAAAGTTAATTGTATGTACATTGGTCATTCTCCAGATTAAGAGAAAAATGGTCTTTAGTTTATTGCAAGAAAACGGTTTAAGCACCTACCTGCCGGTCTGAGAATACTTACTGTAAAGACCACCAATTAACTAAAAAGTTATCAAATGCTCAAGTATTGAGAGCTTATTATATAAAGCTAATATTCCTTATGAGACTTCTCAATTCTGGGGTTTTTTTAGTATAAGAAAAAAACATTCAACTCTGAGTAAATCATGAAAGGGCAGTAAAGGTTGACAAAAATGGCAGTTGTAAATGTCTGTGATCATTGGCCGCTGGATTCCTAGGAGTCTGTATTAGCCAAACCGAATCTTACTCATACTGCACATCCACTGTAGTTTTTTTTTTTAATGTGTCCCTTATCCTTGCTTCCTCCATTATAGATGTACAGAGGCTGTGGCCATACATACATACATACAGTACAGATTAAGAATAGTAGACTCATTCCATATAGCAACTAACCAGAGTCAAATTTAAGATTGTTAGCAAGTGAACCCTAACTCTGATTTGTGGCCAGTATACGTTGTTTTATTTTACATGAGCAGTGTCGGGTGGGAAATATTTAAAAATTAAACTAAAACAGTTATGAAGGCAAATATGTAATATCGATTGCTCATAGAAAGCCAAGTATGTGTGAATCTTCATGAAATTGAGACCTCCGGATGTGATCGCTGATTTAATATTTGGATCAGTTCAATAGCAGGAAGACTGAAATTAGTGATCCTTCTTTTGATGTAGAGTTATATTGTCAGTGCCAATGAATCTTTTATCCCACGTGCTGTATTTAGATGAAAAAAGCTGTGATATGTGTCGAGAACTCTGTGTTCTGGTTTTGTTGCTGCTTACATTGCTTTGGAAGTCACTCTTAGTCATCATGATAATGACTGCTAATATTTACTGAGTAGTTAAAATATACCAGTCTTCTGTGCTGAGCTGAATGCTTTGCATGTTTATCTCATTTAATCCTGCCACAAACCTGGAGTTTAGGGCAGTCCTTATCCCCGTTCTACACGTGAAGAGACTGAGGCTTGGAGAGGTTAAATAACTTTCCCAAGGTCACATAGTGAAGAACTTGCCAATCTGGAACTGGAACACAGGTCTGTCTGACTCCAGAGCCCAAGCGTTTAACTACTCCACTCCCCTCCTTCTCCTGGGCCTCATTTTCTCACTTAGAAAATGAGGACATTGGACTAGATGCCCCTTAGGGGTCCTCGTTCGTGGTTTTATAATTCCAGGAATCTTGTATTCTAAATGTATATCTGATCTTAATTATGTCACCAATGAACAAGAAGAAAATGGGAACATTTTTCATTCGTCAAGGCTCATAATAATTTTAGAGCTATTTATGAACACGTCTAAGAAATTAATTTGGCATCTCTGATTTAATACTATTAACTCCGTTATCTGGGTCCAGCTACTTCAATGCTGTAATCAGCATAAATAGTGCATAGAGTACAGAACACCATTTAAAACCAGATTTGTGATTTGAATTTCCGTCAATTTCATGAAATTAAGTGGATCTGAAATTCCATTCTGATAACAACAGGAAAGCCATTTTAATAGTGTCGGTGGAGAATAATTTAAATACTTGTTGCTGAAAATGAAACAGAAAAGGTCGTCTGTTTAGAAGCCATTCTTCTGTTCTTTGGGGAGTTTTTCTGGTTTGCTGCCCTTGGTGTTTACTTGGGGTCGTTTACATGAAAATAGGAACTTTATTGCTTCTTAGGATATCACCAACTCTTATTTCCCATCCTGATTAAATAAGTATCAGTCTTTGGTACAGTAGCTAAAGTTGCACTCACTGCACTCACTAGAGCCTTTCCTAACTAGAAGCGCAGGCTTGCTGTTATCCGGGACTATTGTGTTGTGAATTAGAACTCTCACCAACTGAAAATGGTGTGGCTCTCAACTTGCAGTTAATTTTCAGTTTGAACCTCAAGTTGCTATTTTCTCTGTTTTCAATATGGTGGCCTTGAAGGCCAAAGTCCCAGAATCAAGTCCACCCAGGGGGAATACTTTAGGACACAGATGATCTTAAAAGTTGATATATAGTAATATCATTAGGCCAAAGTACTGTAGATTAAAGCTTGACCTGGTTTACTCTTTCGGTGGGGGAAAAAAGACCTTTTCAATCCAATGGTATGCGTTTTAATTGAAATTAAAATTTCTTTCCCAGTAAGAAGTAAATCAGTATGGTTCTTTATTCTGAGAAATATTTCCTTAGTGTACTTTGTTAACAAAGATGCCTAAGATTTGGCTCCTGCTCTCACTGACTTCAGTTCAGTGGAGGAGTCTAACATGTTAACATTTTAGTTCCCCCAGAGAAGTATCACTGTAGAGGGGTCTTCATGTGGCCCGTAGCCTGCAGGAGCATCCTAGCTGATCCCCAAAATGACCTGCAGGCAGGGTCTCTTAAAGTCAGTTTATTAGTACCAATAACAGTTAACACTTGAGAGCCATATAGCAGGCCTTGCACACGTGATTATGTGCATTTATTCACTTAATCATGAGGTAAGTATTGCTATTGTCCCCACTTTTCATATGAGGGAACCAGGGCCAACGAAAGTTAAGTAACTTACCCAAGGTTACCCGGCCAGCAAGTGGTGCATCCAGGGTTTGAACCGGGGTGATTTACCTTTACCACCAAACTCCAAACCCTAGGCTGTACCACCCCTCTAATGAGCCAGTGGAACATTTATTGTCCTGAGTTTTAAAACAGCTGAAAATGTGGATCATTTATATTGATGAAGAGCTTTAAGAACCCTCAAAGACTCTGTAAAATTAGCCAAATTAAACCATTTAGGTACAGACATATGTAGTAATTTGGAGTACATTCCAATCTGTTAACCTAAATAAAAATTTCAGGAGTGTTTTTATTGCATCCTAAGCAACTATATTTTTTTCCACAATACTTACTTAAACACATGTACTTTGCCCCAGCACAAACCAAACACAATTTTCCCTCTTCGGAAACATTTGGAGTGTTTGGTAGTCACAATCGGCTAATTTCTAAGTTTATCTAAACCTGTTTATTCATCTCTAAGTTCCCTTCCTGTTCTGAAGCAAAGATAATTCTACACTGATGTCCTGGTGTTTAATTAGACACATATTATTTCAATCAAAAATAGGCCATCGTAAGCTAAGGTGTGTGAGATGATAGGAATTCACATCATTCTACAATATGGAATCACAGGTTAACCAGCCTTTTCCCTCTTTAACCTGTCTTACGATTTTTCTAATAGACTTGACCTGTTAGAGCAGTTTTAGGTTAACAGAAAAACTGAGCATAAAGCACAGAGTTCTTGAATATATCCTCTGTCCACCACGACCACCCTCACAGTTGCCCTTATTAGTAACACTTGCATTGGCGTGGTACCTTTGTCACAGTTCTGAACCAACATTGTTACGTTATTAACTAAAGTCTGTGGTTTACATTAGAGTTCATTCTTTGTCTTATACAGTGTTTCGGGTTTTGACAAATGCATAATGTCATGTATCTCCCCTTACAGTAGCACAAAGAATCGGTTCATGCCCTAAACCTCCCCTCTGCTCCACCTGTTCATCTCCTCTCCCCTGCCCCCACAGCCCCTGACAACCACTGACCTTTTTATTGTCTCTATAGTTTTGCCTTTTCCAGAATGTCATATAGTTGGGATCATACAGTATGTACCCTTTCCAGACTGGCTTCTTTCATTTAGCAATATGCTTTTAAGCTTCCTTCTTCTACATCTTTTGTGGCTTGACAGCTCTTTTCTTTTTAATCACTGAGTAATATTCCCTCGTGTGGAGGTACCACAGTTTGTTCATCCGTTTATCTGTTGAAGGCCACCTTGGTTGCCTCTAGGTTTTGCAGTTATGAATAGAGCCGCTATCAACATTTGTATGCAGGTTTTTGTCTTAAGATTTTTTTTCTCCTGGATTCAAACCCTCTTAAAATTATCTTCTGAATTGTGTTTAGTGAAGAAGAATCAATAGGAACTTACATTAAACCCTGATAATTTTTTTTAAAAGATTTTATTTATTATTTGACAGAGAGAGAGACAGCGAGAGAGGGAACACAAGCAGGGGGAGTGGGAGAGGGAGAAGCAGGCTTCCTGCAGGGCAGGGAGCCTGATGCGGGGCTCGATCCCAGGACCCTGGGATCATGACCTGAGCTGAAGGCAGACGTTTAACGACTGAGCCACCCAGGTGCCCCAAACTCTGATAATTTTTTTAAGCAAAACTGCAATTTTTGTCTTATCTTTCAGAGTTTTCTGCAATAAAACCCTAAGAGATTAGATATGTCTTGATATTGAGGCACACTTGTAGGAAGATTGAGTTCTGTGAATTATTTTGCTCTTCAGTAGGACAACTTGGCTGCTTATTTCCTTTACTATGACAGCTTTATAGACCTTTCTAGTTAAAATTAAAATCTAAAAACATATTAGTAATGTGTGAGGAGTTTTAAGAGATGTCTGTTTAATCTGAACATACTCATTTAGTGCTGCCTTTTATGTTACTGGTTGGGTTTTCCAGCTAACTCTGTGCTCAGAGACAGTCTTCATTTTTGAAAGGACTCCTGAGGGTAAGCATTAGTTCTAAGATCCAGAATACGATGCCCCCAAAGGTGTTCCCCATGGAACACAGAACCTTCCTTCTGTCACCCCTCATGTCACACTGTCCAAGCTCCTGGCTCCTCATGCCCCTGCCCCTTAGAGGGCAAGAACCATGTATATTGTATCCCCAGGGCCTGCCGCAGCTTAGCTTCCTTTTAAGGTGGTTTTGATGGTTCAATAAAGTAATGCCTATAGAGAGTCTGCTAGTTCAGTAAAACCTCAAAAACACATTGACCTCTTCCTCCAAACGTTTGAAAAACAAGTAAGTTGATGGATAGATTTGCTTTGGATTATTTCATTTGTTTTCCCTCAACTATAATGCCGGTGTCCCAATCATTTCCCTGGTTTTCTGTGTTCACAAATATGTAAGAGAGTATTCAAAAACTCGGGCATCCTGCACTCTTATTTCCAGTTTTTAAAGGCCATCACCAAAAGGGAGAGAAAACAATGGGAAACTGTAGATAAGATGGTAAATGTAATTTTGCAGTTTTATATTTTGGGAAGGTAACTTGTTCCTCAATTGACTGGGAGATAGCTTGCCTCTTTTAAATAATGTGTCCACAGGACTGAACTTTACAAAGCAATAAAGACGTTGCTTTGGCCTTTTGGTGTTCTCTTTGGTATAAGTAACTCCCACTTCAAAGATTCTAAAATGTACAGTGGTTGGTGAAAGGCCAGATGAGGGTCTAGTCCTTTTTGCCTCCCCAGACTTACACATACCCCATCCCCCAGCCCTAAATTTTGCCTCAGGGTATGATTATCACTAATACACAGTAGTCAGTCACTTCTCTAATTAGATATACCATTACAAAACATGTGCTGTACGAGGCGGGCCATTATATTCAATTTAATACTCTGTGAAATCTGACTTTCTCTAATCCCACAGTTGTTGATTAGTATTGTTCACAGGTGTCTGCTCAAGGAAATTTCTCTTTCAAAAAAAAGAAAAATATCTGTTTTCAACTACAATCAGGTAGAAATCTGCCTTCTTGATGCAAGATGAGAAGTATTTTAAACTTATTTTTAAAGTCAGGAATAAGCAGATCTTCTGGCAAATATAGGTTGGGGAATCTTTATTTCCCAAAGGGCTTTGATAGTTCAGATACCACAGTTCAGCTTTCTTGGTGAGTCTGTCCCCTTCACTTGTCTCATTTTTAAACTTTCAATCTAGAGGCAATTCTAAAGTTGCATTTTCAGATATATAGATTTCCAAATAATTGTGCCTTGGTTGAAGTGTGAAAGCTGTCTTTTTTCTGTGCTTGTAAGGAAACAAATTAATGTTGGAGAATGGATTGGAAAGCTGGGAAAAAGATTTTAGAATTAGATGGAAATGTTAAGAAGCCTCTTTGATCTTAGAAGAGACTCCTGAAACACCCTCACTACTTCACAGCACCAGAAGATGTCATGGGCGGCCTCTGCCTTTAAGTCCCACTTGTCTAAGGTCGTCTTTGGTTCCTTCTACAACTCCAGTCTATGGGGAATTGTCGTTCCCAGAAATCATCTCAGGGCCTACTACTTAGGAACCAGGCTGGGGGGGAAAAAAAAAAAACTTGTAAACAGCTGTTTTTTTTTTTTTTACAAGTCTCCATTTGCCCAAATTTGCCCATTTGATTCTTCAGGGAAGAATCAAATATTTCCTCTTTCGTTCCCTCCCAAGTACTGCCCGAGCCAGGTCAGTACAGGTTTAAGCCCACAGATGTGAACGTGTATTAAAATGACAATACACACAAAGAAACAGCATTTCTAACTGCCTGCTGCTGAGCTTTGCTTTGTGAGTGTTTTCCTGGAGGTCCTCCCAAAGGAGGACTCAACGGTCCCAATCCTTTCATCCCATATCGGCTTCATATCCAAGTTCTCTTACTTTTTTGTTTGTTTGTTCCTGTTGCTCTTGTTACTGGCTCTTTTCCCATGTAACACCCTCACTACTCCACAGATTTCATGGGCCGCCTCTGTCTTTAATTCCCACTTTGTCTTAAGCTCTCTTTCTAAACGAATTGAGTCCATTGTCCTCAGTCCAGACGTGTGGCTCTGCTGAACGCTCCCTGTTGCGGCCGCCATTTCACTGCTCTGCTAGCGAGCAGCCCAGAGGGGATTCTATATGCTCACCCATCTTGATTTCACTTCTCTCTTTTGCTAGTGGGATGCCATATTTTGGAAAGCAGCTAAGTGAAAGCATCCATCCTCAGAGTAAGAGTAATAGCTAAAATCTATTGGTGCCCACTACATGCTGGGCACCGAACTGCGTAATCCTCACAGCTCTCCAAAGTAGATGATGTATTAACATACCCATTTTACAGACGAAATAATGAAGACATAGAAGTTAAATACCTTTACACACAGTGGAGCCAAGACAGGAATCCAAACATGCCCTTCTGTGCTCTTGTTCGCTGTAGTGCAGTCGCTTCTGGAGGAAGGAGCCTAGCGGTGGGTCCCCTCATGAATTTAAGATGAACACATACACACACACACACACACACACACACACATTCACACTCTGCAGTTGTACTTATGAGCAATGGATTAAACAGGTTGGTGTGTTTTTTCACATGTTTACATTTGGCTTTTTAACTAAAGATTATACATTTTTAAAACTTCACATTTTATTATTACAGAAGCAATACACATTCATTGTTACCCAGTTTTAAAATAAAGCTACAAAAAGGAGAAATAAAAGCAATTGTAATTTTGTCACACAGAGATGGTAAACACCTCTCTGTTAACACCTTGTTCATATGTAAGCCTCCAGACTGATTCGTCATGCATTCATAGGCATCCCTTTCCTACAAAGAAATAGAAATATTCAGTGCCTACTGTTTTCTAATCTATTTTTAACATAACAATATATTTGAAAATGTTTATTCCAGTATATATTCATCTGCAGTATTACTCGTAGTGGTTGAACAATATTCCAATCCATAACTGAACAAAACTTACTTAACCAGTTCCCCTTATTGGTCATTAGGTCATTTTGAATCTTTTCAAATTATAACCAGTACTGTGGGCAACATCCCCATACCTAAATCTTTTGCAGCTGGTCTGATTATTTCCTTAGAATGAGCCACTAAATGTAGAGTGGCTAGGTCAAAAGTATACACATCTTAGAAACTCTGGTAAAGTATTGCCAAATTGCCTTCCAAAATATTTGTTCCAGTTTACACTCCCAGAAGCAGTACACAAAAATGTGTTGATGTTTGCTTGTCACATCTCTCAAGGGCATGTACTTAATATCTTGGATGTGCTCCTAGTTGAGGGAGAACTGGGGAACTTTTATGAGAAACCATACATCTTCAGCATGACCCCGGGGCTTATCAGCTCTGTCCGATCAACATCTATTCTAGATGTAACTCCAGAATCTATCTTTATGACCTGAACTCTTTATTTTATGTGAAGAATGTTTTATACTTTCACAGCCCCTGAAAAACTATGGAAGATTAAATAATTCTTGTTATTTGCTCTGAAGACCAAGAGCTGTAACTAAGTGCTAACTAAGGATTTTTGGAAATCACTTGTCAAGTGGAGGATAGTGTGTTTTCATAAATTAACTGCTCTCTGAATTAATGTAGGATGCAGTACAACTGAGTTTACATGCACAGCAGCGGAGAACAGTTCTGACAATGACTTTCAATCAAAAATCAACTATATTTTTAGAGCAGAGGTTCTCAAACTATGGTAGCAGCCGCATCTGGAAATTTGTTATAAATGCAAAATCTTTGCCCCTACCTCACTTACTGTCTTAGTTTGTTCAGGCTGCTGTAATAAAAATACCAGACTACAGGGAGAAATTTATTTCTCGTGGTTCTGAAGGCTGGGAACTCCCAAGGTCAAGGTGCTGGTAGATTTGGTGTCGGGTGACGGCCCTCTTCCTGGCTCATTGACGGTCATCTTCACTGTGCCCTCTCACGGTAGAAGAGGCCTCTCTTATAAGCCCACTAATGCCATTCAGAGCTCTATTCTCACAACCCGAGCACCTCCCAAAGGCCCCACCTGCTAAGACGTTGGGCATTAGGACTCAACATAAGAAGTTTGGGAGATCATAGACCTTCAGTTCATCGCACTTACTGAATCAGAAACTCTAGGTGTGGAGCCCAGCGATCTGTTATTTAACAAGCCTTCCACAGTATTCGAACGCTCACAAAAGTTTGAGACCCACTGCCTTGGTGCACTGGGCGTTCCGGTTAGGTCTGCCGGGTGGACAGGCTGCCCTGGTACAGTCAGGGCCCGAGGAGTAGAGATGGAGGGCACCGCCGTGCGCTGTGCTAGATTCGGCCAGGGTGTGTGAGTTACACTTGGCAGTGCAGTAGCCGTGTCCTGTGCCCGAGGACGCGTTTGAGTGGCTGCCTGCCCACCGTCTGCTCTTGTCACATGGTCTCAGCGAGGTTCTGTATTCACCCAGCCCTCGTGTCCAGTTATCATGACAAGAAAAGCCCTTGAGAGATCATTTAGCCTCATTCCCCCACCAAATGAGACTTACCCCTAAGTCATTAGTGACAAATGAGAGTCCAAACTATTTTTAAAGACATCCAGAGGGAAAAACTTCCTAGCTGCCCCTAATAATCCTCCTGCCCTCCCGACAAGTCTTTCCTTTTCATCTCCATGCTTACAATTTGAACCAGTTTCCTATTACAAAAACGAACACTTAGCCTTTCTCTCCTTGAGGCTGACAAATCACAGAAGTCTGTGAAGCTTTCCCATCCCATAGGAGTCTCCTGGCATGTCTCTGATCACATTTGTGGTTCTGCAAGTTCTTCCAAGGCCTTCATGCCTGGCTCTGGGCACCAGGGCTCTCTGAAAAGTTTGCTGGCTCTTCGTGCGTTGAGAAGCTGGTACTGTGGTTCTTTCTTATAAAGCTGGGTTTGTGCTCATTACCATACCTTAATTCATTTGCTCGTTCTCTTAATAATCATGGACTTCAGCAGCTGTTAGATTGAACCCTATGAAATTGCTGATATGGCTATGTCATAGGGTTCAACCTAAGACCATGTGCTAGTCATTATGGGGGAGACAAGAAACAAATCAAGAAAGGTGTGGGCCATCCTCAAGGAACCCCCCCATGGAGTGAGGAAAACAACCCTAGGACCAGGGCAGTGAACCCCAAGGGAGAGCAGCAGAGGGTCCCAGGGCAGGCCTTCAGAACAAGAGACAGCCTTCCTGTCAGGCTGGGAGGCCACACGAGGCTTTCCCAGGAAATGACCTTGAGACTGAGTTCCAAAGGGTAAAAGTGCATTTCAAATGGCTGATCTGTGGTCTGCTCTCTGCCTCTTACAGTCTCTGCAACATAACTAGTTTTGCTGAATACAAAATACGATACCGCTGGTTTTGTGCATTTTTTAAGTCGTTTAAAAGTCACTTAGGGCTACCAAACATAATTGTTTGATCCTATTTTAATTTACTTGCTGAAACTGAATACAATAATTAAGCTTTGAAATGAACTAAAGAAAATATTATGTGGCCAAATTAACAGTTATGACTCAGCACTTGAATATCTAACTAGAAAGCATTCTCAGGGTAGTCATGTGTGGGTTAAAAATATAAGTTGGATGGCAGTAGACCATCCGGAGATCTATTCCCCAGTCTGTGTTTAAAATACACTGGAAATGAGCAGAGTATTGTAAGAATGAAGGGTCGGTGACATCCTCCCCAGGGACTGCCTCACTCTGTTCCCTCTTTGTACTGGTTATGGGGCACAAATGATTCTCATTAGGAACATAAACATCACTCCAGACTCAAACGCAACATTACAGCTCACAACTGAAGTGCTCCCTGTCGTAAACCTCTTTGCTCTCACTCACACTTAGAAAGTCATGCTCTGAGACCAGAGCATCCCTGCAGTCTCAAAAGGATATTCTCATACTGTTGATTCTGCATTAGAAAATGAGAAACTGTTTCTTTTCAGGGCATGCTATAAGGATAAAATAAAAGCACCAGTGGCAATTTCTGACTCGATACAGAGATTCCAAGCAGTTCATAGTTTATAGTTTAATTTTTTTTTTTTAAGATTTATTTGACAGAGACAGCGAGAGAGGGAACACAAGCAGGAGGAGTTGGAGAGGGAGAAGCAGGCTTCCCACTGAGCAGGGAGCCCGATGTGGGGCTCGATCCCAGGACCCTGGGATCATGACCTGAGCTGAAGGCAGATGCTTAACAACTGAGCCACCCAGGTGCCCCCATAGTTTATAGTTTAAAAGGAAAAGACAAAAGATGGTATTGCTTTCTTGGGTGAATCCAAAAATCCCTCTTTAAAAAAAAAATGTTCTAAGAGTGTTCAATTACTTTCCCTGTTAAGAACAGTATCTCAGGTGCCCACCTCCAGATACAAGGGATATACAATCCCTATTCCGTGTAATGCTTACAGATAATACAAACCCAAGCACTAAATATAAAGCTGGCTTTGTAATTAAGATTCAAAAGTTGCATTTTAGTTTAGGTTTCAGAAATGTAGCATCCCTTTATAACTAAATATTGTTTCTCTTGGAGTAATAAAAGGATGATAATCTTATTCTGGGAAATTGTGAACAAAATACAATTGACTATCACTGTAATGCTTTTTCAGCAGAAGAGCAAGATGCTATAAAGGTTAAGTTAATTTGGGGCATTACCCACGAGTGTTCAGCTGCTAAGGTATCTGGAGGTCCTCATTACAAATCAGTCTCTCCTGTAAAACTGGCATTGAAGGGGAGGGAATTTGAGAACTGGGGAAAGCCTCAGAAATTCCACAAAGAGGGCGCCTGGGTGGCTCAGTCATTAAGCGTCTGCCTTTGGCTCAGGTCATGATCCTGGGGCCCTGGGATCGAGCCCCACGTCGGGCTCCCTGCTCAGCGGGAAGCCTGCTTCTCCCTCTCCCGCTCCCCCTGCTTGTGTTCCCTCTCTCACTGTGTCTCTCGCTCTGTCAAATAAATAAAATCTTTAAAAAAAAAAAAAAATTCCACAAAGAGTGTGGCACAGAAAAGAAAACAACTAGAAACAAAAGAGAACCATCACATAAGGTTTGCCCTGAGCATTTTACTGAAGAAGAGAATTCTGTTTATACAAATAAATAAGGCTTGACTGTTTTAACATATGTACATATATGGGAGCATTAACTATCCAGATAGATCACAGAGACTGCCGTGGCCCAGGGGCAAGCGCTTTGTAACTTGAGCAGTGGTCCAGCCTAGGGGGCCTCCGTCCCTGGGAAGGAGGAGAAAACCGGCATTGCATTGCAACTCGTAAGAGCAAATGGAGACAGTGGGACGCGGGTGGTCCGTGATTGCACTGAGGCCCTGCTCACTTTTCGATATCTATAGAGCCTTCATAAAATGAAGTAGGCCCTTATTGGATTTCTTGCCTCCTTGATTATTCTCCCTGAAGACTCAGTATAATTTGCTTTCTTTGTATGTATTTTCATCTTTCGTTAAAGTAACGTATGAAAAGACCTCTTTGAAGGCTCGGTCAGAGTACACCCAACAGAAAATCCCCTGAAAGAGGTTGGATTTTTATCTCTCATAGAATTATAAAGGCCTTAAAGGAGGAGCATGACATTGAAGGCCCGCCAGAGCGCCTCTGCAGCCAGCCAGGGTCCCGCAGCTTCTTGTCAAGGCGCTGAGCGGGAGAGAAGTAGGTTTGGACTCCCGCGGGGCCCAGTGCCCCCCCCCCCAGCGCCGCCCTCTGCAGGTGGCACAGACCGCCCACAGCCAGCAGCAGGGGCCACGCCAGGATGGCCTCCAGTTAGGAAAGCAGGGATCCCACGAAAGAAAAAGAAATGACCGGGCTTTTATGCTTTCTTCTTTGTTCAGCTTGGCTGAGCGTACGATGTAGAATCTTCGTATCCGGACCCAAACCACCACTGATGCCTTCATTTCAGCCTAAGAGCCGGTGTCCCGGCCTGTCTGTTCCTCTCCGCTCCCTCTCGCTCACATTCGGTGCACAGATCACTGTTCTTTCCTCTGCGGCCACCATTCTCCTCAAGCTGCTCTTAATAACATCAGCAACACATTTCTCTAGTTGCTAAAGCCAGCGATGTCACCCAGAAGACCCAATAAAAATAGCAGCCGCTACGTGTGCCAGCCACGGTGCTGGGCTTTGATTTTTCGGGCCTTTTTCGGTCCTCAGGGCCCCGGGCGCCACCCCCACCTTCTAAGGAATCTGCTGCTTGACCTCGGCGACATGGCGCTCAGCCTTCTTCCAGCTCTGTTTCAGCCGCAGTGACTGAGACAGGGGCTTCCTCGCCCTCTTGTTCACTCCTTGAGCCCCCTCATCTGCTCCCATCTCCTCAGGCACCCCCTCGATATGGATGGATTCCCAGATCAGATTCTTATTTCGCATTTCCTGCTGGACATCGCCACCTGATTATGGAACTGAGCATGCGCGGGAGGATTTCATGCCAAAGCCTGTTCCCCTGTCGTGTCCACTCATCTCAGGAATGGCCTCTTCATCCGTGAGTCCTCTCGCTCACTCATCTTCCATGGCACATGGGTTAGCAGAGCCACTTGAGTCTCCCTCGTCAGAGTTACAGCTCCCTCTCCCCTGATTGTGCCTCTGCCGCAGCCCGGGGGCTTAGGGTCTCCCTTCAGCCTCAGCTGTCCCAGTGATTCCAGTCACCAGCATTGTCTTTCTGCCACCCATGCTCTACTTAAAAACTTCCAGGGGATTCTAGCTTGGCAGAGTAAGTCACAATCTTCCAAACCTACTGTACCAGCCTCATCTTCCACCAATTACCCAAACCCACCATATTATTTCTCATTTCATGTATATGTTGATTCTTCTGCTAAAACAGCCTCTTCTGTCCTCTTTTGGCACCTGGAAAATCCTTGTTCTTCCTTTAAGAGCCAGCTCAGTCAGCGCCAGCAGGCAGACAGTGCTTGGTGAGTGAGTAATGAAGGCTTGCCCCACTCTCCCCTGCGAAGTGAGGCTCTCTCCGCTCAGTACTCTGGAGGCCTTCTGTTCCTATCACTGGTGCATTTATCAGCATTCGTGTCGTAGCTTCTCTTTGTGGTGTGTAGCTCCTGTGCTGTCCCTTCCGCTCCCTGCCCCACACACACATCGTTCCCAACCCTCTTTCCCACTGAGCCCAGGTACGAGGCTCAGAGTCTTCTCAACACAGCCCTTGGGACAGCCGCTTTCCATAGACTGTAGTTTGCACACAACCTGAGGTCTGTTTGACATGCCCTGAAGTAGACTCAGAGTTTTCCCATCACAGTGGGCTGCCTGCTATAACCACTCAATTGCTGAATGGATAACAAATGGTTTTACTATCTCTTTTTTTGGATTTTTCTTAATACTAAATGAAATGTTGATATTTTAATCTTATGTTAGCTATATATTGTTTCATGGTACGGATAGATCCTTCTGATAGAATGTATTCGTGCCAGGAAATGAGCGAGGTAATTTGTTGAAATCCATTGTTACTCTTTACAAAGAATTCCTCACACACACATTCAGTTCACCAGGCCACTGCCCATGCCGGCCGTGGCCCGCTCTCTGTACAGAGTTCAGTCCAGGATTTTGCCTTAAAGTCCATATACTGAGTGTTGTTTTTTCTAGCTTTACCTTTGATTTATCTTGCACACTTTTTTAAAAAAAGATATTTATTTGAGAGAGAAAGAAGGAGCAAGCGGAGTGGCAGAGGGAGAGGGAGAAGCAGACTCCCTGCTGAGTAGGGAGCCCAACTCAGGGCTCGATCCCGGGACACTGGGATCATGACCTGAGCGGAAGGCAGACGCTTAACCGACTGAGCCACCCAGGCACCCCTGTTTTGTACATTTTTAAGAGTTGGTTGGATAATGCATTAAAAAGATAAAAAGTATCTAAATTTCTTTTTTTTTTTTAATTTTTTTTTTTTAAAGATTTTATTTATTTATTTGACAGAGAGAGACAGAGTGAGAAAAAAGTATCTAAATTTCTTTGGCAGGGCGCCTGGGTGTCTCAGTCGGTTAAGCGTCTGCCTTTGGCTCGGGTCATGATCCCAGGGTTCTGGGATCGAGTCCCGCATTGGGCTCCCTGCTCTGTGGGAAGCCTGCTTCTCTCTCTGCCCCTCCCCCTGCACTCATGCTCTCTCTCTCTCACAAAAATAAATAAAAATCTTTAAAATAAAGAAATAAATCTCTGTCAATCACGAAAGAAAACTAGCAAGTCCGGGTAATTTAAAACTAGTTAAAAAGCACTTCAGGAGAGCAGCTATTTTCTATACTGTATGAAACATTTAATAAATACTAAATAGTAACACTCCTACTGATCCATCCTCTCTACGTTTGAAATAGGTGTAGTAGCTATCCAAAAGATGTGTCAAAACAATCAGGAGAACATGAAACACCTTATCCATGGCTCAAGTGAAAGATGTAACATAATTATCATTTTTAAGTTCAGTGAGTTTCATTCACCCTATCCAACTAAAAGCCTTCTTTAATTCAGGTCACATTTCGGAATTTAAAAATGGAAAATTGGGTAATATTTCCCCCCAATTCCCTTCCTAGCCATAAGACAGGTGGTTGTGGGACACCCGCAGTGGAAGGTTCTGGTGTGTCAGGCATGAGGCAGTGTGGCGCAGCGAACAGTGATGAGGGGACAGGAAGGGAGAGACGGGGTCTGAAAAGCCCACAGCCGTGCCTACAAGAGCAGTTGCGCTGCATCCGCGTTTACCTGTAAAGCGTGTTCTCCATGTACCGCCTCAGGACTCTGTGCTCTTGGTGAATTATTGAAATGGTTTCCTCACCTTTTTATGTGTTTTCTCTCTCCTTTTGTTCCCACCTGTCTTCTCTGGAAAATCCATCAGGCTAACTGTCAGGTAGGTTCTTCTCGATGTTTAATGTGATTATTAGGAGGAACCGTGGTGGGAAATGAAGTACACAGACTAGGGTGACCCGTGATGAATGATCAAACTGAACAGAAAAGGCACATCCTCAACTGTGGAGAAACTTTCCGCAGATGCATAAAACTCCTGAGGCTGCAGACTCGCAGCACATGAAGCAGGAGGGAACACGTATCATACATAAGAACTTAGCCTAAGGAAATCTAGTGGCTCTAAATGATTAAGTAGGTCACCTGGACCGTCCGGTTTTGCTTTGGCTCAACACACGGGCTGTTCTGGAGGGCTTCACTGTGGCAGGGTGGTATTCTATCCTGCGTAGTCACCCGCTGTGGTGCTGCAAATACGTCAGCTCGTAGGGATTTGGCCAGGTTCAAGAAAAATTCACAATGATGTGTTTAAGTCCCTATTTTAACTACATGATTCAGACCTACATCGTGCCTTGAAGAAAGAGTGACTGGGAGAAAGGGGGAGTGGTGGCGTATGTTTTGTTAATGCCAAACTCACCCTTGGCGTTAACTCTGACATGGTTTAACTCCAGTCAAAGAACGGTTGCTTGAAATCGCAGTAGGAGACAGAGCTGTTCATTTCTCCCTTTGGTGTCAGCGAAAAGGAGTATTCCTTCACCCACGGGAAGCGGCAGAACAAGCTCTTTTTAGATTCTCAAGTGCAAGACAGACACTTTAGAAGCCCAAACCGTAGCCGAGCCCAAGAGAAGAGAGACATACATTTAAATTAGTGTGTTTGGGGTGTGTGTGTGTGTGTGTGTGTGTGTGTGTGGTTTTTAAGTTGGGCTCATTTTTATCTTTCAAGAGGAGAAATTATGTGCTTCTGTTGCCATGCAACACAAACTGCTCTAACAGCTTTCTGATTTTAATTTCAGAAGTCTACAGAGCAAATGAAGAAGGTCCCCACTATTATTCTTTCGGTCTCTTATAAAGGAGTCAAATTTATTGATGCAACAAATAAGGTGAGTACTGCGCTTCTCTTTGGTTTAGATGCCAGATACACTCCTGGGCATATGATCTAAAATCCTTTGCTCCCGTCATGCCCAGCATCTCCCCTTTTATTCACATCCTGCCCCCCACCTTTCTGCTCCCTGAACACAACTGTAGGTGCGTGTGCGCACACACACACACTCTCTCTCTCTCTTTCTCTCTCTCACTCATACACAGAAGGGCACATCGCATCTGGGGGTTTCATCTAGGATTCCTACACATGTTTTGCTTTTTCTGTGGTGCCTTCTCTAATAGACTGTGGCCACTTAGTACCTGGCATTTCCCTTTGGATCTGGAGAACATTACAACAGGAAAAAAAAAAAAAAGTCACATATGTAATGAAAATGCAGCAATGTCATCGTTCCTCTGTCAGAGGAAAATGTTACTGGCCAAAGGACTAGGACATTTGTCTTCCCATTTCTCTAGAGATACATACGTCCTTTCTTTGGATACACGTAGTGAACATCCGACGCAAGGAACACATTCTCTGACTTTCATATTTTATAATTGCGTTTATTCTCAGCTGTTGAGATGGAGGAGAAGATTTCAACTGTATTGTTTTCTTAAGAGGCACAATCAGAAAAGAGGCTCAAGCCACGCTATGACTCCGCTGTGACTTTGTACTCACAGTGGAAACAGTTCGTGAGCTTGGAGGTCAAGTGGGAATGACCGGGTTGCATTTTACTTAAGTGTTCTAGAGTTCCTTTCCTGATGAAGATGATCGAGCGCCAGGGCGAGACTAGAACACTTGGGTGTGACCACTAGTCACTCTCCATAAACAACCAAACCTGACCGGCTCCTCCTCACAGAACCCCCAGATGTCCATGTGTTTTATTCCTATATCCTCCCAACTGATAAACTGTAGAAAGATCCCCATTGGTGAATACCATTTATTTTCTGGACCCCCTACCCGGTTCCCCTACTTGTACTCCATTTTGGAAAAAGGGCATCAAAGTCATGAAACAGGTGAACTAAACAGTAGTAACTTAGGGCCGGGGCAACCAGATTTAGAGACCAGGGGGGAGTCCCATGAGCAGTGACTCTTGGGAGGCTATAATGACCCTGAGCATCTGAATCAACCAATTCAGAGGTTTCCTGATTTGTCTAGTAGAACAAAGAAGATTGCTGTAAGAGCAGTCAGACAAGCCCAGGCTCCCTGGATCTACTTAGGAGAACAACCTCCCAGTTTTAGAAACAGTTCTGAAACCCGAGCAGAAAGCTTATAACCCTGCACGATTATGCAGCCTGATGATCTCCAAAGCACACAGTCAGATGCCTTATGTGAAAAGATCGTTTCAAGCCAGCAATATGGTATTGACCATTACTGTTGTGGGATTACAACTGTGGAGATTCTCATCAGAAAAATCCCGATTGATTTGCTTTTTTATAGTTGGAAGCAACTTTTAGTTACTGGTGCACAAACTTTTCTTTATCCTTAAATTATAGTCAGTTGGTTTTTAAAGTTTCAGAACCTAATGGAACTCTCATCGACAGCACCATAGCTGTCACTGTTTTCTAAGGTTCGAGAAAGGCTTTGGCATTTGGGTGTTTTCCCTAACCCGGAGCAACTCTGTATCCATTTGCATTTGAAAACCATGAATAGCAATATATTTCTAGTAGAAGAGTTTGACACTCCCTTAGATTAACAACCTCAGCAGTCTTGGATTCTGACAATTTCTAAACAAGTGGTATTTGCCCTGAAAAGTTCCCAGAGTCTTAAGGCTGTCATTCTGCGAAGCTGGTGGTGTGACTGGATGCGTCTGTATTATTAGCATCCTCTCAAATCCACTCTCCACGATCAGAGGAATGAGAGAGCTCTGTCCGTCCTTTGCATTTGGCTTACAGACACATCAAGGGCTGTAGAACCTGATCCTCCCATACCTTGAGGAGACACTTCTGCTTCAGTCGCCAATAATTAGATGAGTTATCCATGAATGCCTGCTCACCCATGACTGTTCTATGGAAGTATGAGCACTGAACAATACACAAAGGTAATCCTGTGTGAATAAAAACACTAAAGAAGGACAGCATATCTTTCAAGTTCTTGGAGTGTGGTTCTCAGCGAATTTTCAGAATCTAGAGCAAAGGCAAAGTGCCTGTGCTGGTGGTGGAAAGCCACCCTCCCTCTGACAACATGTGCCTGGCGGCTTTTTCAGGAATCTGGGGACATTGACTTCCACACCGACAAGTGTACAGTGTCCCCATCCCAGTGTCCTGCAATGTGGCCGATCTAGCCCGATCAAACAGTGCATAGGGAGGGCGTGGGTGACTCAGGGCCACAGTCTGGCCGTCGGTGTGTGAGAAGCCAAGGCAGAGACTGGATTAGAGCAGTAGAAGAAAGAGTGTCGGGCCGCACTGGTGGGGTTTGACGGCAGAAGGCTGAGAAGCACCACCACCAGCCAGGGCTGAAGGACTGGTTCCGAAAGGCCTCGAGGAGGCACTGTTGAAGGGCCGTTCTCAGGCCCTGTTGGGAGGGGAGCTGCGTCAGACGGCTAGGCCCCCGCAGTGTCCGCCGTGCACCTTCATGGGCCGCCTGGTTCTGTAGCAAAGGCCGACCCCGGATTGGTGCTCGCCCCTCGGGAGAGGAGCACAGAGGTAACCTCCAGAGCCCTGATTTCGGTTTGCCCCGCGGACCTCTCCCCTGGGAGGTGCTGTCTTGGTGGGCCGCTTCTGCGGGAAGGACTTGTGAGGCGGACACCTATTTGAAGACCTCACAAGGTGAGGTGCTCGAGGCCACTAAGCCTGTGATGAGGCCCAGCCAAAAGTCACACCTTCGTATCCGTATCTGATGCTTCCACTGCGCTTTCCTCCTCAGCAGCCCTCTCCCAGCCACTGCGTGGCTCGCTCGCTCTCCAGCTGGAGAGCTGGAGGAGCTTGTTCGGCCCGCAGGGCGTGGAGGGGGCGCAGAAACAGAAGGCCTCCGGCCTCTGCTAAGTGACTGCCCTGCAGTCCCGCAGCCAGCTGGTCGCGGGGACGGGCTGAACCTTGACCTGCCCTCCCCCGCCCCTAACCTAACTCATCTGCTGTCCCTCCATGGCCAGTGCCACCGGTTAGCAGGCAGGGTGCTGCTCTAACATTTCTCTGGCCCCCGCTAGCCCGGGGAGGATGAGCCCTCCGGCAAAGCACTGCTTTCCTTTCCCTCCGTGAATATGGGACTTCGGCTGCTCCATGGGGAAGGGTTAGGTGCCTGGATAGAAACTTGTAAACCTCTCGCCCACAAACTTAGGAAACAAATCGAACCACTAATCCTGATTTAAGAAGGGAGAGCCGAAAATAGTCTTGAATTAAAAATGGAACTTGGAATAGACCTGCTCCTAAAATGTTGTCGATAAAGCACATCACCTTTCTGTAGATCCACAGCCCAGAGAGAACTCTAGTGAGGCATTCGGCCCAGAGGTCTCTGACAGTTTGGTTACGGCCCTGTCTTCAGACCAGCGGGGTCTTGCAAGAAGTGACACAGTCCCCACACCCAGTGCTTGGCTGAGAGTAGGTTGCGTTTTACGCCCTCCTCTGTCTTCCCATCCAGCTAAATTAGGAACAGTGCAGTGCTGGGGTTTGGTTTTTGTTTGTTTGCTTTTTGAATGCCAACTTCAAACAGGGGTTATGCTGTTTTTTTAAGCACAAAATAATTCAGAACATTTGCTTAAACAAGTGTTTTTTGTTTTTTGTTTTTTTTAATAGCACATACTTCTCCTTCCAAAAAGCTCAGAGTCAAATTAAGAGCCCATTAAGCATGTATGCTGTTCTCATCTGCATCAGCCTCTCTACGGGTCACCTCCTGGCAGCCCTCAGCTGGGGCTGTTGCCTCTGTTTCGGACACTTTCTCTGAAGGGGCACTGCACTCTCCCGGAGAAGGTTCGGCCTGAGGAGGAGACTCAGGAGAAGGGCCCTGCCTGTCGGAGCCAGGAGTGAGGGAAACGGGGAGAGGCTGACTCCTAGGCCCCATCACTTCTCATCACACACCCTTCTGAGAACCTCTCTATTAACTGGCCGGACCAAACACTTCTGTTCTGCACCACCAGCCAGGCACCTGTTTAGCTGTTTCTCAACATGATGAGAGGCAACAGACAAGAAAAAACGGTCTCTCCCTATTGCAGAGTACCGAGCTGCCAAACTTTCTATCCCAAAGAAGGGGCAGCGTGAGTCCCTCCTCACTCTTCTTTTTGAGCCTTTAAAAAGCTCTAGTCTCCTTAGAACATGCTTAGATGTGGAGGCTGAGCAACAGAACGGGGGTCCATTTTAAACGGAGATGCATCACCGGCACCTTATGTTGACATCCACAGTGAATTTATGGAGGAGCCACTAACTGATGTGTGGCAGGGGGTAGAAAGAATGCGTCCCTCCTTGACATCTTCTCCAAGGAGGAAACCAACCGTCCGGTCTCCAGCCGTAGTGTCCTTGGTCTCGGTTGCACCTTCCGCATGGAGAGCTGGCCTCACTGTTCTGTAAAGATAGACAGTGCGGAGTGATGGCAGCGTTTCAATAGTGCGACCTCGGGGCTTCACCACATTCCAGCCCCACGGAGAGATCAGGAAGCTCTGTTCAAAAATACCTCCCTACATAAGCTATCAATATGAATTCACTTAACAGCATATTTTTAAAGTGCCAGTCAGGATGATTAAACATCATTTATTCTTAATATAGAGTATATTTGTTAGCCTGCCTTCCCTCTAGACCAGGCGACAGAGGAGTACAAGTTTCAATAGTGGGAGAGGAGGCGGATTCGGAAACGTGGAGCAACACAGAGGAGGGCAGGCCTTGGTGAGCAGCTAAAAGACAGCCCTGGGCTCCTGGGGAATAGAGAAGTGGGAGGTTCCAGAAAATTGGGGGAAGGGCAAGAAAGACAGGAAGAATGTCTTAGTCCGTTTTGGGCTACTCACAACAAATTACCAGACTGGGTGGCTTAAATAATAAGCATTTATTTCTCACAGTTCTGGAGGCTGGGAAGTCCAAGATCAAGTCACCAACAGATTCAGTGTCTGATGAGAGCCCATTCCCGGGCTCATAGATGGCATCTTCCTGCTGTGAGAGCTTCCTAGGTCTCCCTTCTCTTGTAAGAGCACTAATTCCATCATGAGGGCCCCACACTCAGGACCTGATCACCTCCCAAAGGCCTCACCTCCAAATACTATCACATCAGGGCTTAGGATTTCGGGCTTCCTAAGATTTCAAGATATGAAAATGGGGAGGACACAGACATGCAGTCCATAATAAAGAGAGATCTCCAAAGATATACTTTGCCTACTTTATAGTTTTGCCCGGGGCCATGATGCTGTCACATGCCATTGAAGATCGCTGAGAAGTGGCATCTTGTGAATTGGCAAGACTCAGGGAATTCAGTGCAATAAAAATCACAGGGCATTTTCCACTGCAATACTTTCCCAAGAAGTTGATCTTCCAATCTACTGTATGCTAGTAAAAGATCTCAGGAACACAAAATTGCCAATTTAGTTAAAAAAAAAAAAAATTGGAGCCAATGCTCTATTTCTGATAACAGTGGATCTTGGATATGTGACACCAAAGCCACACTCCCAGTGGTAATGGCAGCTCCCAATTAACATGACGGCGGAGGCTCTCAGCACTTGCTAACATCATCCCTGTGAAGACCGTAGATTCTTAAGTTCATTTTAAGACTCACTCGTTCCTAATTTAGTTTTCTACTTGAAGAAATGCTATCTGAATGCCAGAAGAAGATCATGACCTTCTATTTCGAAACTGCATCTTGCAATAGAATGTTATTTGTTTATGGGATTCCAGTTTCAAATTGAGTTATTTTTGACAGTGTGCTGCATGTCATGTCAAAATACAGGGCCACAGTGAAGAATGTCTTAATTTAATTTTCTTTTATGTGTTAATTCTGTAATTGCTTCCCAACCACACAGCTCAGTAGAGCAAGGGACATGAAGTACTTGCTGGGGTGCTGGCAGGGAAGGACATTTTGTAAGCATTTTTAGGCATTGATGGGCATACATGGAACATTTTATGGCCAACAGGTTATTTAAGACTGTGCAATTAAAAAGTAATTAGCATAACTAACATACTGAAGGTTTTAGATCTCTGACAACTGCAAAAAAAACATAAATGGGATCCTCTAAGATAAAAAACGATTGCACAATTATGTGAATTTTTTTTTCTTTTTAAAAACATCTGTGTATCAAAAGAAATTTCTAGCAGGGTTTGCAGCCAACACGATGCTCCTTGGTTATTTTGTGCTTCAGAATCATGGTACTTAAACCTTTCTTCACTTACCTCCCACCAGTTACTCTTAGAGGCACACTGGGATGAGAGGGCTGGCAGTGAGATGGCATGAAGAAATGCTAGAGAGAAAAAAATGAAATTATGTTAAACCAGTGAGAGGGAGGTGGGGATGAGGGGCCCTGCCGTGTATGAAGGAGCCTGAGCTCCAGAGTCTGACAGCCTTACATTTTAGTCCTGGCTCTGCCACCTGCCCTGCAGAAAGCCCTTACACTGAGCACCATTTTCCCCACCTGTAAGATGGTAACAATAACCACAGCACCCACTCATCATTCTACACGGTGGGTGTAGCTAGTAAGGTGTTGTCATCCACGGGGCCCGCATCAAGCCAGGCATCCAGGACCTGAATAATGCAGAGTGGTTTTCTCCCTCATACCACCTCTACACCTCAGCCTCCACAGAGAGAGCTTTGAGAGGGAGCACCTTGAACTGTTGGTGAGGAGGCAAACCGGTGCAAAACAGTATGGAGGTTCCTCAGAAAATTAAAAAGTAGAACTACCATATGATCCACTAATTCCACTACTGGGTATTTAGCCAAAGAAAACAAAAACACTAATTCAAAGGGATATATGTACCCCTATGTTTACTGCAGCATTATTTACAATAGCCAAGATATGGAAGCAACCTAAGCATCCATCAATAGATGAATGGATAAGGAAGATGTGTGTACACACACACACACACACACACACACACACACCCTCTACAATGGAATGTTGTTACACAGCCATAAAAAGGATGAGATCTTGTCATTTGCAACAACACAGATGGACCTAGAGGGTATTATGCTAAGTGAAGTAAGATCAAAAAGGACAAATACCATAGGATTTCACTCATATGGAACTTAAAAAATAAATGAATAAACAAAAAGCAGAATCAGACCTATAAATAGAACAAACTGAGGGTTACCAGAGGAAGGGGATGGGAGGATGGACAAAACAGGCGAAGGGGAGTGGGAGATACAGGCTTCCAGTTATGGAACGAGTAGGTCATGGGAATACCAGGTGCAGCACAGGGAATGCAGTCAGTGACACTGTAACAGCATCGTATGGTGACAGACGGCAGCTACGCTTGTGGGGAGCACAGCAGAACATACAGAGAAGGTGAACCACTGTACTGTACACCTGAAACTAATGTAACATTAAATGTCAACTATCCTTTAAAAAATGTTTTAAAGAGAGAGCGCCTTGATGCTTCAACCTGCCCACTTCCTTCTATACTTGCCTTTGATCCAGGGCAATGGGGGGTTGGGGGGAGCACAGAAGTGAGCAGCAGGATGGGGAAGGGTTTAGAGAGCTTCTTGGGACAGTTTCTCCCAGCATGCAGAATGTGGCAGGTGATGCTTTCCAGACAGAATTAGCAGGAGGCAGCACTGCCTATCTATAGGTGTATATGGGGAATGAAAACCATAAAATGCTTAGTAACTACTATGTTTTTAAAAAGCGTGTCTGCCACCCGGAGTCCTTCTGCTCACAGCACCTGGTGAGAACCACTGCTGCAGGATATGACAACATTAGGTTGTTTTTAATTAAATGAAAAATTCCTTCCAGACCTGGTGCACATTTGCCCACAGATCGTTCACTCTGAATGTTGCTGGTCTAGAACATTCTAGAAAGAGGGGAAGGCAGCTGATTCCCAAGTCATTTGCCTTGATTCTAAAATATGCTGGTTTGCAAAGGAAAACAATTGTCACTTATTTCATTTATTCCAGAACATAATTGCTGAGCATGAAATTCGTAATATCTCCTGTGCTGCCCAGGACCCAGAAGACCTCTCAACATTTGCTTATATCACAAAAGATTTGAAGTCCAATCACCACTACTGTCACGTGTTTACTGCCTTTGATGTGGTGAGTACTGTCTTTGGACAGATAAAGTATTTCCCCAAACGTACCTGCAGTTTGTTGAAACTCAACTTGCAGTTAAGATGCTTGGCTTGTTTATCAAGTGTTAAGGTATGCCTCATGTGTAGGATATTTTGCAGACTCCGTTTTTCTGAGCTTTTCCTATATTGTCACTCATCCATTAAATTTCGAACTCCACTTCCGCTTGGTATCCAAACTGCTGTTGCTCAACTACTAACTTCACTTTTCAGATTTGACAAATCCCTTTCTTTCTTTGGTACCAAAGTATGGTAATGCCTGTTGGTTTCTCTGGTGGCCACTTCTAAATAGTAGGGCATAGTCGTCTAGGTTTGTTGGGAAGAAAAATAATTTCAGTGCCTCATACGTTATTTGTGGTCTTCTGTATTGAAAAGTAGTCAAACAAATTAGACACCTACAAGTAATAATTGGGAACACCAAGGTTTGATCTATTTGCTTCTTCAGAAGTTAGTCTTACAATGACATACTTATGGTATTATACCACTTATGGTCCTGTCATTAGTCTAAAT
Organism: Phoca vitulina; assembly: GCF_004348235.1. Classification (NCBI taxonomy): domain Eukaryota; kingdom Metazoa; phylum Chordata; class Mammalia; order Carnivora; family Phocidae; genus Phoca; species Phoca vitulina. The sequence continues at coordinate 12,691,864 of NW_022589722.1, read as the reverse complement.
ATTAGCCCTTTATTACAGACTTGAGAAATGAAAGCAATTCTAGAGAACAAGTGTTCCTTGAAGATAGATACATAGATACCCTCAATGTGGTACAAATTCTTGAGGATATCTCTAATACAGTACCTTGGGCATTCTGTATTTGAAGCAGAACAGATACGGCTGCAACCATGAAATAATTTGTAATCAGAAGAATTATTAAAATGTCCCTTTAATTTGACAGTACTGCTCTGTCCAGTGTGTTTGAAATATACATATTTAAAGAATTACACAGTAAGTGCAATATAATGTATTCTTGGAAGGGCAGCCCACAGTTCAGTGTCATGGGCGAAACTTCTTGGAGCATCTTTGTCAGCTCTGGCTAACACCCAAGGACCAGAGACTCCCAGAGTCCAAAGTACACACCATTCTACGGTACATTAGGCTCATGCCCAGAGCATTTGCATCATGTGACAGGTGGCTCATCTCTTTCAGTTTTTGGAGAATGAAAGCAGGAAAGAACATTCATGTGCCTTTAAAAAAATCCCTTCTATTTTGGGAGGTATGTGGAAAATAATATAAAAGTGGTATGTGGTAACAGTAAGAACTACAAAGCAAAGCCCTCGAAGGCTGCTCCAAATATCTGGTTGTGTCTGATTGCATGAGATCGATGGTGCTGATTAAAGGCATTTCAGCGTTAGGTTTCTGGTGCCTTACACATAACTCACCATTCTTGTGAAATGCCGTTGTTTCTGTAAACAGCAAAATTCCATTCTCTCCACGTGCATTTTGGTTTGCACGAAGCACCTTGCACTGAGGCAGTTGGATTAGTGTTATAGAGAGAACAGGCAGATGAGAGTGAGCACCCCAGCTCTGCTTCCTGCGCCCTGGTCCTACACAAGTTGCAGGACTTCTCCGAGTCTTGACTTCCTTGGTCTATAAACCAGGTAGAGGGATGTGTGCCTCACGGGTCTTCACCAGGATTGACAATGAAGGGACATATGGAGAATGCCTCACCAGTAACAGGTGTTCCATGTTAGCTCCTTCCCACCTCTTCCCTCTCCTTGCCTACCGACATCACAGTTGACAGCCCGGTCCCCTTCCTGCTAAAAGACATAAAATAGATCCACCACAAATGTGTTTATGATCCCGAGTTTTCCCACTGCTCTTGTAAAAGAACTGAAAAAAAAAATAGAAGCAATAAATAAATAAAATAGAAATAAGAGAAAGAAAATACTGACTCTGCAGGCCTTAGAATGGTATATTGCCTCCGTACCGTGTTTGCACTGAATGTCAGCATTAATATTGTGATCGCCTTCAGGATGAATTCCAGCCTTTCACTGACTACTGCAGCCTTTCTTTCTAAATTGGTTTTTAAAGTAATATATAATTGGCCTTTATGATCGTACCCCAAACATTGTCCTGTATTCAAACTAAAAATGATTCCTGTGGGCCATCGGCCCCCTTGAGTTTTGAGCAGTGTGTGTGTGATGGCAGAATACTGAGGCAAAATGTGGGGGGTGGAAATAGTCAACTGTTTAGTTTTAGGATCAACATGATGTCCCTGATACATTTGGAAGCGTGTAGAGAATTGCCTCATCTTTTATCTTTTCACCCAGATGTTTGATTTACTGTAGACCTTCACAGGCCTGGTATAAGCTCAGAGGATTTTCATCATATACCACAAATCCGCCATTTTAATCCTCTCTAGGTGAACACGGTGTGTCTAACTTCAAAAATAGTAACAAAGGCCACCAGCCTTGACCTGGGCCTTTGAGCAATTTCGAGATGCAACAAGCTTTGCTTACACTCACACACACACACACACACACACACAGCCTTTTTGAGCATGAATTTAGTATCTTTATATAGGACAGTTCAAGATTCAGTCCAGTCTTGAAGCCTTAAAATTTTTTTGATATGAGTCATTCTCCTAGGCTGCCCAAATGGTAAAAAAAAAAAAAAGGAAAGAAGAAATAAGAATGCCTTAAGTATACATTTTATCTTTTAGCTGATCTGTATGCATACATATACATTTTTTATTGCAAAGTTATTGCTGCTTTGACCCTGTAAAGCTTTTACAGTTCAAAAAAACGTTTTTATGAATATCTACTATCATTGAGAAAAGTCAATGATGTCTAGAACACTTCCAGGTTATGGAGAGAGAGGTTTGAAATCCAGAGTATTTTCCCATAGAAATCCTGTGGTCTGGGAAGGGAGGCCCAAGTCCCCCCACAAATCTACCATGTGAGTTTAACACAGTTCACTTACTAAGGGACATTGCTGAGCCTTTAATATGCTCAGATGCCGAGAGGGGGTGGAGTGCGCCATGTCTCCCAAGTTCGTCTGGCTGTTGAGCCCTTTTCGGAGAGCACCTTGCAGGGGTGGCATTCTACAGAATATACTTTAGGAAATGTTATACTTTAGGATCTCTAAGCCTGTTTCCATTACTTAGGATCTATGCTAAATTCAGCTTGTGATAGTTTCAGTTTTAGATGACAGGTAGATGAAAAAAAGACTAGAACAAAAGCAGAATTAGGGGGCAGGTTCCCATGAAAAAAGCTAGTATGTACCTACTGGCAAGCACCTGACCTCCTTGCATTCTAGACTCTTGCTGTCATGACAGCAAGAACACATCTCATCCACTGCAGAACAGAAGGCTTCCCAAACCCCACCTTCCAGGCAGTGAAAACTTAGGGAAGAGGGAACAGCAGGACTAGGTAGAAAAGAAGGATGTGTCATGATCTCAGGTGGCCAAAGGGGACGATCATGCAGCTAGAATTGCCAAGGCGGGGGGAAGGGGGGATGAGTGTTTCGGTGGCCACCAGATTTCAAAGCTGCAGTGATCATCCTTAGAAGGACACTATGAGTAAGAAACAGATATAACCAAGGTAACTTGGAAACTGTCATCTTCTATATACTGTTCACTCAATCTAGATTTCTAATAGAATGAGATAGGTCAGAAAGATTTTAATGCATGCTCTGTGGGACTATCAGATTTATTGCAAAAATCTAGAAAGGACCTCATTCAGTAGTTTTAAAGTATGAATTTTTTTTTAAATAGCATTAAAAGCCATGACTGTTGCTAGACCTTTGCTAATTCTCATTTTTCTTTAAAGAATATGTTTGCAGTCTTTGATATTTTTAACCATGCTCATTTTTCTCTTATGTGCAACTCCCAAATTCTGTAATCTTCAGTGTGCAGCACGTGGTATGGCTCAGACGGGCTCAGGAATATGCAGGGAATGTTGAAGTCATGCTGCTGGTGGGTGGTGGATGTGGGAGACGAAGCTCCCTCTTTCCTGTGCTTTCTTGGCTGAATGTGGGCCATGAAAGGGACTAAACTGGAGAAGCAGAAATGACGAAATGCAGGCAGACATGTTTGGCGGCCTGTGTGACAGCAGCTGATAGTACTCTGCCATCAGGATGTCCCAGCAAGCCAAAGCAGAGACGGAAAAGAACAGTGGAGTCAACCACACTGTCCTAACCACTGAGACCTACGCCATCTTCTGACTTTGCCTCTGCTACGAGTGTCTTTCTCGGTTTTCTCATCTGTTTAATGAATTTAAAATTCCTGAGCCCCCCCTCCTTTTTTTTTTTTTTTCCAGTTTTAGTGAGATATAATTAGCAGATGACATTGTATTCGTTTTAGGTACACGACATGATGATTTATGTATATATTGTGACGTGGTCACTACAACAGCTTTAGTTAATATCCATCAACCTCACAGTTAAACGGTTTTTTCCGTCGTGATGGGAACTTTAAGATCTACTCTCTCAGCAACTTTCAAATACACAGTATGGTATTATGAACTGTAGTCACTGTGCCATGCATGACATCCCCAGAACTTGTAACTGCAAGTTTGTGCCTTTTGACCCCCTTCACCCGTCGTGCCCATGTGCAAACTGAGAATATATATGCAGGGTAGCTCGAAGTCCCTGACGAGAAGTATTTATGACCGATGCTGCCAAGGTTGTCCGACAAAGTGGGAACTTAGTGCAGAAAACGGTTGCTATTCTTGTTGACGCTAGCCGGCCTCTGACAACTAAATTAATACTGTACGTGCAGCTGGGTGGTAGCTTTCGTTCTCTTTCTCATTTCCTCCACCTGAAAGTGGCCCTTGATCTCTTTGATTCCGAGACTGTGAAAGGGCATGGCCATGGAAGAAAATGTTAAAGTGCATAGAGCCCGGAGGACGGACCTGTGTCACTTCCCCTGGCCTGTCTGCCATGTGTAATAACACCCTGCAGCAAAACCCAAGCCGTTCCCTGGCCCCTGAAACGCCTCAGCAAGTCAGTGTCAGGAAGGATCCTGCTCCCAAGAGCAGCGAGGGGCTCTAATTGAATAAAAAAAAAGCAGCATTGGCAGCCCAGCGGTTCTTACACACCACCACCTGTTCCCTCACCGAAAACAGGAATAAATTAACACTGTCAGGGTGCATTTATCTATATCTTTCAACTCCACTGGCATAAATCATTGAGAATTAACCGAGTCACAAAGTCAAAGGTGGGTGGATATTCAAGGAATATTACTCTTTTTTTTTTTTTTTTCTCTCATCCCTATTTTTTGTGGATGAGGGAGGGATGGGTGTTATTAGTGCCTTAACTCAATCCCAGTTTTTGTGAAATTAAAACAAAGGGCATTCTGGCCTTTTTTTTTTTTTTTCACAGATTGCCTGGCAGCATTTATACATGTGTTCATATAATATAGCCTCTTTCCGAATGACTAAAAATCACATGTCATGTTTAGAGGTGTGGCCTTTAGAATCAGGTCAACACCTCTTAGCTTTATAGTTTGGCCAAGAACTAATCCTCAGTTTCCTCATCTGTAAAACAGAGGTGAACAACAGTACCCAGCACCTACAGCTATTCTGAGAATTAAACGAGATACTGTGTGTCCATTTCCAGCCCAGGGTGTTCAGTCATTCTCAGCTGCTGAGGACAGGAGATGGGTAGTAGCAGTTGTTCAATAGTTGTGGTGGTTGTATTCTTTCTTGTCCTCAGAACCTGTGTGAGGATTTACGTCCCAGGTTTTCGTATACAGCATGTGTTTGCTGCAGCAACATTCCACACTTGGAGGGAAAAAGTCAAAGGTATTGAGTGCCTACTATGACTCGGGCACAGGTCCCTGCTCTCCAGGAGCTCTTAGTTCGGTAGAAGAAGTAAGGACATAACAAATAGTTGCAATAAAATCCCACCATGCTATCCTGGAGCTGAGCCAGCACCTAGCAGGGCTGGGGCTGCTCCCAGAGGAGGCGTGCTCCCTGCTTCGGCTGGAAGCTGAACACTTAGTTTGTGTGAACATGTGATAAGTTTGGAGGCGTGACAACTCATTAATTCACTTTGCAATGGCGAGCTCAGGGCATTAGATGCACATCTGCGATAAGCAAGGAAAAAGTCATTTGTATTTACTGTGTTTATTAGGCCAAGGAAATGGACTTTTTCATTTGAGAAAGATTTTCAATGAGAAGGTTTAAAGTAAAAAGGGTTTTGAATTTGGTAAGTGCCCCTTTTCAAAGGCATAACAAGTTAGTGACAGGGGTACTGTAGCTTCCACTAGGAGCTTTGACTTTTGAAGAGTGGGGAGAGGTTGAAACCTAGCAAATCTCTCTTTTGACACCCTTTCTCCAAATCCCTGCCAAGTAACAGGGAAAAGACCAGCTGTGTTTCCCTTCTGCCCTGGCAAGCCAGTCCTCCAGCATGGCTGCCCGAGGCCTGCTATCCAGGCAACTGGGTCTGTGGTTCCATGTGGACAGGTGACCATGGGGCACGGGTACATGATCTCCATGGTGGACCTGGAATGCTACAAGAAAGCAAGTCCTGACTTAGGGAGGAGGGACCAACCTCCTTGTTAGGCCTTTGCTAAGCCAGTGCACACTCATGTACTCAGGGTGAGGCATGAAGTTAAACTTTAGCAGGTAATGGTGGAATGCTCTGCCACCTTTAAAAATCTGGTTTTTGAAGAACATTTAGCAGCAGGAAAAAGCCATTCATGATTTAATGTTGCATGAAAAAGCAAGTTATGAAACCACACATCAAGTATGATTTTGTTTTAAATTCACATACCTAAATATTCATATCAAAGTATTTGTGTATATATATGAATGTAAAAAGAAAATAAGCCAAAATGCAGTATTGGCTCTATTCCAGCAACAGAATTTTACAGGTGGTTTTCTATTTTCTTTATATATTTTCAGAATTGTCTACATGTACCCCTGTTATAGTTAGGGGAAAATATTAATTTCATGATTCTTTTAGCGAGCTGAAATCAGCCCTACCTAAAGAGGCTATCGGCACATTGACCAGTCGACATGTCAGCCGTGGACCAGATGCCTAATATAAGACTTGTGATGGGCAGTATTTATTTCTACAAATATAATCTATCAAGATTAATTTCTGACTTGTACTTGAGAGAACTAACTATAGGTAGAGTTAAGGAGATGTCAATGAATTCTGTGAATATGCCCAGAATATTCTCCGAGTTATTTTTGCCTCAAGACGTGGGTGAAGCAACTTGTAGATGAAGCTTACCCGAGGCCTTAAAAAACAAGAAGTACAAGCAAAATACAGCCAAAAGAGAAATGTGGCTTCTTTCTGGAGACCCCACTGAGGACCCAGATTGAAAACCACTTTCCTTTGTCTTCAGGCCCCGTGGTATTGCCTGCACTTCTGGGGCATCCGTGCACCCAGGTCTACCTGCGGCAGAGAAGAGAGATGGCAAGAATTGGCTCTGGCCATCCGTATTCACCCTTATCTAATCCTTAAGTGCAAGTCCTCTGATCTTAGGGACCTACCAGGCAGCTTCCTTTTTTCAGTTCTTCCAGCAAACATTTGTTGAGCACCTAATGTACCCTAAGCCCTAAAGACACAAAGTCAGATGAAACTAGAGCCCTCAAGGAGCTCCATCAACTGAGAAGGTTGACCCTATGAAGAGAAAACACTAGTAAATACCACGCAGTAAGTAGAGCCGTGTCAAGGTGCTGCAGGGCTGCCTGAGGAGGGCCACCTGGCTTAACCTGGGGTCAGGAAAGGGGACAAAGAGAGGACTCCTACAAGATAGAATGCCCCAGGTGAATCTTCAAGGATGAGCGGTAACTCACCAGCCAGAGGTGAGAGATGGGAAAAGGTGTTTTGCCAAAAGCAAAAGCCATTTTATAATAGACAAAAGACCTGGCCATTTGGAATCATTTCTGGGGTGACTGCTGCCATGAGGACATCCTCTCAGATGAAGGCCAGCCCCTTGGTCACTGCATCTCTAAGCACTGGCTGGTAGATTGTCGAGCCCTGCAGTCTGGCTTTTGCACGATATGCTGCGATTTAACATGGTGTCAACTATACGTACATCTCTAGACTGAATCCATAGTTGGCTAGGTAAGACACATCAGCTTCTAACCATACAATCCTGGATCTCCCAGGGTAGAAAGGGACCTCAGGGTCACCTGGACCAGTCCCCATCCCCAGTGCCATCTCAGTGCCAGTGACGGCTTCCATAGGTAGGTAGCCCATGGCAGAGCTGGCCCATGCAGGTGATCTAGGCATGGTCGTGATTCAGCAATGCTGGTGTAGCAAACCTGAGGCTCCTCAGAGTGCCCTTGGCTCTTATGCTCCGTCCAGGGTTTGCAGGCACACACACAGCCCATCCCTTGAATGCCTGTGTTTGCATCCTCTTCAGGTGTGGGTGGCCTCTGCTGACCCCCAGAGGCCAAAGAGCCAAATGAGGGCCTGTAGTTTTCTGGGGCTATGGAACTAACATGTTCCTTCAATGGCAGTTACTGAAATGTGGTGGTGGTTTTTTAATGCTAATGGAAAGTGCCAGTAGGTAGGTCAGAATGGTCTACTTGGAAACAGCAGCTTCCCAGCCTGGGCCAAAAGGGCCCTCTCTCCCCATGGCGCCCCGTCCCCTCTAGGCTTGCTCACTTATTGTCACGTTCAGCAGGTGAGGAGAAGGCCACATCGGATGTACCTTATCAGCCATTTTGGCAGTAACAGGTTAAACAAAGTGAGCTCTCAAACAAATGTTTACGTGAAGAAATGGATACCACTTATACCTCTTTCCATAAAGGATTTAAGGCAACCTCCATAAATAGGTATGCTAGATCTGAAAATATAGGTACACACAGATCTGAACTAGGGAAAAGACCTACTAAAAGGAAGATCAACGCCAAGGGAAAAGTTTTAACGTCGATATGCAGACCACAGAGTTGTACGTAGTTATTAGAGCAGAGCTACAAATTTGGCTCTGAGCTTCCTGAAGGTCAAGGGAAATAGGGAGATACATGCTTCTTTGAAAGAAGAGTAGAACCCATCCTCTCAGAAAACGAAACTTCAATGAGACTGAAGTCTGAAAGAACTCTGTCCTGGGTCTCTATGACAGAATATTGTGCGATAGTATCTTACTAACATGCAGTGAATCTCCCAAACACAAGATGCTTCCTTCGAGGCGCCCTCAGTGAAAGTAGAACACCAGCAGACTCATGAAAGCAGTAAGGCAGGAAGTCCAGTGGCACAAAATACTGGCTCATCTGAGGTCAGATCTGGGTTTGAATCCTGGCTCTGCCCCTCACTAGCAGTTTGAACTTGGCCAAGTTAATCTCACTAATCCTGAGCTTCTCACACATAAAATTGGGGGTGACAGTTCTCCCTTTATCAGGTAGCTGTGAGGGTTAGATTATCTACATCAGGCACTTAGCAGGTCCCTGGGATGGAGTGAGCAGTGTCATGTGGTAGTTGCTGCCAGCACTGCTTTATCGTCCCGGTGAGACAAAACAGAATATGGTTCAGATTCACAGGTGGTCCAGCGTGGTGCCCGCATAAAGCCTAGCACAGCTGCAAGAGTGGGCTGAGTGCATATCTGTAAGCTTATGTCCACACACAACAGTTTTCAGCTGAGCTTGATAGAAATTGGACAGCAGAAGGTTCTACTCTTTGTACTGAGGGTAGAGGTCTTGGGGCTCCAGGTTAAAGAAGGAGCTAAGCATTCTAAAATTCAACTGAGCAGATGTTAGAATTGACATCCAGTGTGAAAACTGAAGAGCCTAAAAGAGATTCTTGGCCAAATGGATGGCCAGCCCCTCTGGTACATGGAGGCGAGCCAGAGTGACACCTGCAAATAGGGCCTGGGTTTTGCTTGGAACCGTTTCCAGCCCTCTCTGCCAAAGAATGAAAAGGCACCTAGAACCCCAAGGTGATGGGTAAAGAGTAAGCTGTTTTTGAGCTAGAATATTTTCTCTTGTTTTTAATTATCAAAATGGAGAAGCTTATTTTTTATGACTGTAAAATTATTCATCTTCATTTGAATAAAGTTCAAAACATACAAAGAAAGATAAAGAGAAAAATTATCCACAATCTCAACACTCAGTGATGACCATTAGTAACATTTTAATATATATCCCTGTTTTCTATGCACATAGACAGATACCATCTATGTTTGTATTTATCCATATATTTTTACTTAGTCTTTTAACCAGTTTTTTAAAATGACTGTTTTCATTTTAATTGGCTGCACTGTGTGAATCTATATAGTATACTTAATTAGTCCTCTATTTATGAAAAATTTTAAACATGATAATGAATATTCTTGCAAATATGCCACTGAACCCTTCAGCCTAAAAAATGTTAAAGCCCCTATTTTATCAAAAATGCTTGGTTTTGTTTTTTTTTAATTCTAAAAATGAAAGAATGCTTTTGTTTCCAGTCCCATCCTGGGCCACCTCCATAGTTGTCCCTCCAGGCCCAGCAGTGGCCTGCGTCTTCAGGATGCAGATAGAGCTGATTGCTAGGACAGAATCAAAAGGCACCCCCAGAACAGGGCACCCCAAAAAGAATCCCAGACTGGATGGACACAGGAGGACACAGTGGACTCCCAGGGGCAAGCAAAGTCAAGAACTGTGCTCTCCCCAAATTTGTTTGGAGGTTTCCAACAAGTTTGGAAGGAGTTTCCGAACTCCTCACAGGAGGGATGGGATGCAGCCTGGGGCTACTGTCACTGGGATAGTCATTGTGGATTCCACCTGCCTATGTTCTGTACCTGTGGTAAGAGCTTATTTACTCTACAGTGTGCTTCAACATTTCTAAGTTTCATGAGCTGGTTCTTCCTTTATAAGCTGACGATTCAACATATTCACTTCTTCCTTTATTAAAATGATCATTACCAGGTTTTGGAAATGCTAAGTATTAATTTTTCAAATAAAACACGAAAGTATAAAGCAGGAAAAAAAATCATAAAAGAATCCTAGTGATACATCAGTTAATACCTGAGTGACCAGAATTTTTCCTAGAGGACAGATTGCCCACATCTATGCTGCGGTTTTTCTAACACCAAACTGATGAATGTGCTGGGTACAGCCTCAGTGACTAGGAGGCAGAAGGACAAGGAGGGACATTTCTTTGTCTCTCCAAGAGCTTCCCCTCCCCCACATCATTCAGTGAGCACTTCCTGGACACTTGCCATAGGCCAGGCACCGGCCAGGCATTAGGGACTCAGCCTGACACATGGAAGTAGCTCAGTAAGTAGCCAACGTGGTCAACTGCAGTCCTGACTGCCTTGAGCTCATAGTAAATGCAAGCTTGCCTACACATCTCCAGTTTGCATAAGAAAAACAAGTTTGTGTCCCTTGATTACTATTAAGATCTCTCCTTAAAATATGATGGCTCTGCAAATTCCTCTAATGTAGCAATTCTTAATTCGCAGAACAGAATCCCTAGGGGAGAAGGGAAGGGCTTTAGAGATGGTGATGGTCCCCCTGGGGCGGTTGTCCCCATTGACTTGGGATTCCCTGCCTTCATCCTAAAGAGCCTCTGCTGGAAAGGGAGTGTTGCCTGGCATCCCTCATCATGTAAGGGGCACATCCAATGATTGAGAATCCTTGTAATGATGGATCATGTTAAATCACGAAGGACACCCTTTGCCTGGAGGCTGAGACCCAAGCAAATTGTGTACCTTTAGGTATCCTCACCCCAGCCAAGATGCACTTACCACCCAGTAGCTTCTGTATTTAATGTTTTTAAGCTTTTTTTTTAACAGTTTGCAGAAGTCATTTATCTTAACTATAGTTCTAAGTTCAAGAGCAGGGCCTACCAACACCTGGATTCAAATCCTAGCTCTGCTGTGCTGGCTTCATGACCAAGTTATTTAACCATTCTGAGCTGAATTCTCTCACATGTGAAATAGGAATAATAGCCCCACTGTTATAACCCCTACAGGGTTGTTGTTGTTAGGATTCAATGAGAGAGTCTATGTGAAAGCATGTCCTATGGTACATGGCACACAGAAAATAATGTTGGCTGAAATTGTCATTGGTTAAGTGTAATCATGAGTGATTCTCGAAACAATCCAGTGAAGTCACTACTGCATGTTATCATCCCCATTTTTAAATTAAGAAAAATGAGGCTCAGAGCATGCTGTCCCCAGTCATCATCCCCCACGCCTGTACCAAACATGCATACACACACAGGCTACCCGCTTTCATTGGTGGTCTTTGTAAGGTAGAAAATGCTCAAGACCAATTGCCATAATAAATGTGATTCTAGAAAGAGACTCATGCTGGAAAAGCCAAGGCAGGTATTTTCCAATAAGCCAGGAGAGGCAGAAAGAGCCACGGTCAGAGACAGGCCAGGTTAACGTAGTGAACGTAAAGCTAAAGGGGTTTGAATTTATGCTTAAGGGAGGTAGTGACTAGAGATGAGAACATGGTTGTGCCAACTTAGAAGGACATTCCAGCTCCGTGGTTTGGGCTAATATGTGTGAAGGGACACCCTAGTGCTTACTGTGATGCTGTGACCAGGATGGGTCACAGGAGGCATCTAGCTTCCCCACAGCCAGGGCTGAGGGTGGGGTGGTTCCAGGAGTGACTCCCCACGACTACATACTGTTCATCCCAGTTCAGAGGCTGGCAGTTCTCTTCCTGCTACCTGAACGAGGAGCCAGCCAGCCTTCTTCAGCACTGAATGGTGTTCCAGTTATCTGTTGCTGCTTAACAAGCCATTCCAAAACTTAGTGACACAGAAGAACATCCATTTCATTATGATTCTGTGAGTGAGGGATTTGGGCAGAATATGGCAGCTCTGCTCTTTTCTGCTCAGCAATACCTGGGGCGTCCGCTGAGGTGGCTCAGATGGCTGCTGATGTTGGGACAGCTCTACTAGGGCCATCTCTCTGGGGTCTTGTGTCCTCCCCGTGTGGTGTCTCCTAGAGACTGAATGTCCAGGATGACTCCTTCGCTATGTACCTGGGATGACTGCAACTGCTGTTTCTTTCCAGGCAGCCTCTGCCATTTGGCTAGCTTGGACATTTGCGTAGCATGGTAACCTTGGGGTGGTCAAAAGTTTACACATGGCTGGCTTCCCTCAGAGTGTTTCAAGAGGCCTGGATGGAAGCTACAAGACTCCTCACAACCAAATCTCAGAGGTCCCAGCATGTCATTTCTGCAATACTCTGCTAATTGGGAAAGTCAGGAAAGCCAATCCAGATTCAAGGAGGTGGAGAAACAGACTCACCCTCTTCGTAGAAGGTCATGGCGTGGACACAGGGCAGTGGAATGGATGGCAGCCGTCTTGGAGACAAGTTACCACATGTGGGTAGGGGTAGGAACATGGGCTTTGAGTCACAAATACTGGTTCACATCACAGCTCTGTAACTTTCTAGCTCTGTGATGTCAGGTAAGTTACTTAGTCTCTCTGAGCCTCAATGTCCTCATCTATAAAATAAGGATAAAGAGATTTTGCAGATAACTGTGGTAATACTTAAATGAGATAAATCTAGTGCTTGGCATACTCAATTCCTAACACCTGTGAAGTCCTTACTTAAAGGTAGCTATGCTACCTACAGTAATAGCTCTATATAGTATAACTGTAGTAGTGCTATTTCTCTCGTTTGTCCTTTGCCTATTCATTCATTCATTCAGCATGCATTTACTGAGTGCCTACGGTGTGTCGGGCACAGTCTCAGGCACTGACCTCCCCACAGTTGCAAAGATAATAATACACTGAAAACAGTAATTAGGCCTTCAGGTTTTTGAGCAGCATCTCTAGCTCTTCAATGCCAGCCAGCATCACTGGGGTCAGCAAGCCTGGCTCAAAGGAGGTAGCAAGGCTTGTCACCTAAGCCTCTCTGATACTGCGGTATTAATTTTTGGTCTCGTCCTAGTAGAGACTGCTACCCTCACAGTAACTGTCCTCCCATTTAAATAGTGGGACTGTTACTAAGGAGAGGCAAGAGAAACGAATCTTCCTCCCCATCTAGACATGTGTCAGCAGGTCCCACCTGATGAGTGTTCCCCTCAGGGGCCCTGGTATGTCAGTAACACAGCACTCAGCATTTAGAAGCCCCATCAGAATCAGCTGCTCCTCATGCCCATGGGCCCTCCCTGGCTTCCAGAATCAATACCTCAAACATTAAGGCAACATAAGAGATAGGAAAGGTAACCGTGTCCAACTCTTTACATAATCATAAGAAAAAAAAACTCTGTAAAACATTCTAAAATAAAGCGAGAAGCAAGACATCAAGAACACAAGCCAAACCAGGAGAGGGCATTTGGCACAGTCTGGTCTCAGTGTCTTATTTGAGCAGTTTCCTAACACCAAGAACTAATTAAAAATGAAAAAGCAGGGCTTTTAAACCAGTACCCTTCAAAACCTTTAGGCTTCCCATAATAGTCATGTGAAAAATCTCACTTGCTCAAATGAGCATCTTCGACTTTCATTTGAAGACACTGGAGCTTTAAGTAAATCTCACTTTCAGGAATTTGTTTTTAGGTTAATGATAAAGAATTCACACTCATTAAGCTCCACTGTTCTAGTATCTAAAAGCTGAACATTATACAATTGCTGAATCTGCCATCTTTCCCTTCGTCCATTTGCCCACCTAGAGCATGAATATCTGCTACGGATGGACATCAACCATCTCCAGAGTCATGCTGAACAAGACCAAGAGCCCATGACTTCACATGGAGACTACAGAAGTCAAAAGCCCCAGTCCGCCTTTCAGAGGGGTCCCCTATGCACACTAGGAGGCAAAGCTGACGATGACGTGATGCCAAGTGTAGGCAGTCGAAGGGTTCAGCCCTCTTTGTGCAGTGATGGCCGGAGCTATCTGCCAGCCCTCCTCCACTATCATTTGTCTGTGCACTGCTAATTTACTAGTCTGACTCATCCTTAGAGGCAAACACGGGATCAGTGCTCATTGCAGGAAGTGCTCAGCTGGCTGTGCAAGGTTCAGTGTCTCCAGCAAGCACACGTCTGTCTTGTGGGGCCATCATTTCTTAACATGTCACTCAAAGAAGACACCTCCTCTGTCAAAACAGATTTCAAGCTCAGAGGCATTTTCCCTCCTTGGGTCTAAGACCACAGTCGTCTGGCATTGATCTGAAGTCTGGTCGGTCCAGAAACCCATGGACTTCTTCCACTTGGGCCTCCAAAGGCCATCCTGTATCTCCTTCACTGTCTTCATCAAGTAGGAACAATGCCAAACAGTTCTCCCCAGCATCATGGGAATTGAGCTATTCTGTGTGCTTGATTGGGGAGGAGGGGCCGGAGTGAGGGGCCATAGTTGCAAAAGCAGCATAAGCAGAATGCCATTTCTGTTCTGAAAAACCATGAATAGACATTCTAGGGACACTGATCAGAATGAAAACTCGAGACAGACCATGCCTGCTCTCTGCTGGTGCAGTGATTTTAAGAAAGCTCTCTGTTGTGACTGATAGATAAGGCATCTACCTCTTTGGTGTGCTGTGACCTCAGGGGCATTGTCAAGACCCTGCCTCTCTCGGGTCAGACAACATCATGTTTTCTCAGTGAGAGAAGACCAGGTGGAGCTGTGCTGGGAAGAGAAGGCAGAAATCAAGGATTCATATCTAGAGAAGGGAAAAGAAAGCTAGAAGTCATCTTGAAGGGAGTGATTGAAGGTCCGAAGAAAAGAACCTTTCTCCCAGTCACTGCTTGGCATGGCATTTGGGCCTGACAGACTCTCCTGTCTCTTGCTGATTTGATGATAAAATATGGAAGTGGACCCACAGGGAAAGCAAGCGCCTCAAGAAATAGATGGATAATTGGCTCTGTTTGCATGCTGGCTGCTGGAACTGTGAGACACCACACCAGCATGACTAATGCCTCTCCCCTCTGCCTAAATTAGATTTTGATTGTGCTTTAGAGATGTTCACTGAATCACAGATGTTTGAGGTAAAAAGACCCAAACTTCTCAGGAACACCTCCTGTGGAGTGTGTGGGCTCGTCCTCAAAAGCACAGCTGAGGCGCTCCCAGAACTCAGATGAAGGACCATAGTAACCCCTTATCTTCCAAGGCCTGGGAGCCGACCAGCTGCCCACGAGGGAGGCTCTGAATGGAATAGGCTCCTGGGGCCAGGGGGTGTGGGCCTGCTCCCTGTAGGGTGAAGCTGGGGGTCAGCTCCTTAGCGTGGTTGTAAGCCAGTGCATCGCATTGCTGACTAATGCCTCATGTAGACTCTAAATTGGACCTGGGGTTTCCTGTTCTTCACAGATTTCCACTGACTCACTGCCACACCAGGTGGACTAGTTCAAGGTCCTTGCTAGTTCACCTCCCACAGTGTTCCTCAGCTACTCAACTCGGCCAACCTGCAGTATGCCATAGTAAATGCTTTTCTCTTTTCTCTTGCAGAATTTAGCCTACGAAATCATCCTAACACTGGGTCAGGCATTTGAAGTTGCTTACCAACTTGCACTACAAGCAAGAAAAGGGGGGCATTCCTCTACACTTCCAGAAAGCTTTGAAAACAAACCCTCCAAACCCATCCCCAAGCCTCGTGTCAGCATTCGCAAGTCGGTGGTAAGTAGAAAGAATACAGATGTTCTGAAAATCTTGAGCTGGAGGGAGAGGAAGCTGTTAAGCAGGTCCCAAGTGATGTGGGGGCCTGCCTTTCTATGTCTCCTTTGGCCTCCTCCTCCTGGCATGCATCCTTCACCCTCCCAGCCCGATTCCTGCAAAGTCTCGGGGGACCATCTGTCTGAACCTACAGGATCCCAAGAAAATTCCACTTTCTCTGTCACCTGTGGCAGCTCTGTGAGAGGGGGACTGGGTGCCACCGCTTCCTTGATGAATCTTTCCTGAAGGTTCAGGCAAGCTTGGGAACAATGTTCCCTAAGGCTTCACTGCCATCCCACCAGGGGCCAAAACCTCTTGCAAGCCACAGGCCGTTGGAGATGTTGGCAGAGGTTCACAGCAAGGCATCCCAGGTACTCTGCTAGAGGAAGCTAGCTAGGTGCACAGGCTCTGTGCACATCTTGGGTCCGAGCAGAGCGGTCCTCTCCCCCTTGGCCAGAGGCTTAGATGCCAGCTTTCGGCAGGCTTTCTCCCAGCAGCTGAGGCTTCCTGCAGAGCGGGGACTCTTCAGATGCTGCAGCCCCTCCTTCCTCCTCGTCATCTGCCTTCCTCCAGGAATTTCCTCCCCTTCCCTCCCACGAGCTCTGTAGACGTCCTGTCCTAACAGACTTTCATGACTTCAAAGCGGCCTCCTCTGGTAGTAGCAATACCCAAAAGCTGGAGCGTTCCCAACCAGCCTCCCATCTGGCTTCTGCTCCGGCTGCCGTATGGCATCCTAGGAACTCTGGGGCTCGGGACAGACAGGCACCCCCAGATGCCTTGCTCTCACACCCACATATCTTTCTATCTCTAGCGCTCTCCTCTCCACCATCCCCGGCTTGTGGGGTCATGGGGGAAGTGTAGGATCTTTACTGTTTGTCAGGAAGCACCTCTGTTTGTGAGCATGTGGCTTCTTGTCTATAGTCTTCTTTTGGGCCTCTACTCCTGCCACCATTCTTGGCAACTTCGCTCCCTGGGGACAGTCCCTCCAGCATCTGGCCTCTGCTCCTTGACTACTCACTTCCGCCCCACTTTAGCCATTTGCTCCCACGCTCGTCCCTCATCTCTGAGCATCACCATTAACTGCATGTCCTCTGAAAATCTTCCTTCAGACACCATGGTCCCTTCACCTCTGCACCTACCCAGCCCCACTGGTTCCCAATCCTGATGCACTCCCACAAATCCAGACTTGTATGTTCAATTGCTTCTTTAATATCTAACAGACATCTGAGATGTAGAACAGAACAGAATTCTATTCATTTTAATTCCAGTATAATTGATATACAGTGTTATATCAGTGTCAGGTGTATAATAGAGTGATTCAACAGTTCTATACACTACTCAGTGCTCATCTAGACAAGTAATCTTAATCCCCTTCACCTATTTCCCCCATCCCCCCTTCCACTGCCCCTCTGCTATCAGCTCTCTATAGTTAAGAGTCTGGTTTTTTTTTCTTTGTTCATTTCTTAAATTTCACATAGGAGTGAAATGTATGGTATTTGTCTTTCTCGGACTTACTTCACTTAGCTTTATACCCTGTAGATCTATCTGCATTATTGCAAATGGCAAGATTTCATTTTTTATGGCTGAGTAATATTCCATTGTGTGCGTGTGTGTGTGTGTGTGTGTGTGTGTACACACACACCACTTTTTCTTTTTTTTTAATTTTATTTTATTGTGTTAGTCACCATTCATTACATCATTACTTTTTGATGTAGTGTTCCATGATTCATTGTAACACCCAGTGCTCCGTGTAGAACGTGCCCTCTTTAATACCCATCACCAGGCTAACCCAACCCCCCACCCCCCTCCCCTCTAAAACCCTCAGTTTTTTTCTCAGAGTCCATAGTCTCTCATGGTTTGTCTCCCCCTCTGATTTCACCCCCTTCATTTTTCCCTTCCTACTACACACTTTTTCTTTATCCATTCATCTATCAGTGGACACTTGGGATTGCTTCCATAATTTGGCTATTACAAATAATGTTGCAAAAACATAGGGGTGCATATATCTTTCCAAGTTAATGTTTTCAGATTCTTTGGGTAAATACCCAGTAGCGTGATTTCTGGGTCATATTGTTAGTTCTATTTTTAATTTTTTGAGGAACTTCCATACTGTTTTCCACAGTGGCTATACCAGTTTGTAATCCCACCTACAGTGCATGAGTGTTCCTTCTTCTCCATATCCTCACCAACACTTGTTTCTTTGGTTTTGATTTTAGCCATTCTGACAGGTGTGAGGTGATATCTCACTGTGGTTTCGATTTGCATTTCCCTGATGATGAGGATGTTGAGCATCTTTTCATGTGTCTGTTGGCCATTTTGTGTATCTTTTCTGGAGAAATGTCTTTCATTCTTCTACCCATTTTTAATTGGATTATTGGGGTTTTTTGGTGTTGAGTTGTAAAAGTTCTTTATATATTTTGGATACTAACCTTTTATCAGATATGTCATTTGCAAATATCTTTTCCCATTCAGTAGGTTGTCTTTTAATTTTGTTGATTGTTTCCCTTGCTGTGCAGAAGCTTTTTACGTTGATGTAGTCCCAGTAGTTTATTTTTTTGCTTTTGTTTCCATTGCCTCAGGAGACGTATCTAGAAGAATGTTGCTATGGCTGATGTCAGAGACATTATTGCCTGTGCTCTCTTCTAGGATTTTTATGGTTTCAGGTCTCACATTTAGGTCCTTAATCCATTTTGCGTTTATTTTTGTGTATGGGTAAGAAAGTGGGCCACTTTCATTCTTTTGCATGTAGCTGTCCCATTTTCCCAGCAACATTTGTTGAGGAGACTCTTTCCCACTGCATATTCTTGCCTCCTTTACTGAAGATTAATAGATCATACCATGGGTTGATTTCTGGTCTCTCTCTCTTCTGTTCCATTGATCTATGTGCCTGTTTTTGTGCCAGTACCATACTGATTTGATTACTACAGCTTTGTAGTGTAACTTGAAATCTGGGATTGTGATACCTCCAGTTTTGTTCTTTTTCAAGATTGCTTTGGCTATTCAGGGTCTTTTGTGGTTCTATATAAATTTTAGGATTGTTTGTTCTAGTTCTGTGAAAAATGTTGTTGATATTTTGATAGGGATTGCATTAAATTTGTAGATTGCTTTGGGTAGTATGGACATTTTAACAATATTTGTTCTCCCAATCTATGAGCATGGAATAATCTTGCCATTTGTTTGTGTCATCTTCAATTTCTTTCATGAGTGTTTTATAGTTTTCAGAGTTTAGATCTTTCACCTACTTGGTTTAAGTTTATTCCTAGGTATTTTATTATTTTTGGTGCAATTGTAAGTGGGATTGTTTTGTTAATTTCTCTTTCTGCTACCTCATTATTAGTGTATAGGAATGCAGTGGTTTTCTGTATATTGATTTTGTATCATGCGACCTTACTGAATTCATTTATCAGTTCTAATAGTTTTTTGTTGGAGTCTTTAGGGTTCTCTATACATAGTATTACGTCATCTGCAAATAATGAAAGTTTTACTTCTTCCTTACCAATTTGGATGCTTTTCACTTCTTTTTCTTGTCTGATTGCCCAGGCTAGGATTTCCAGTACTGTGTTGAATAAAAGTGAGAGTGGACATCCTTGTCTTGTTTCTGATCTCAGGGGAACAACTCTGTTTTTCACTGTTGAGTATGATGTTAGCTGTGGGTTTTTCATATGTGGCCTTTAAGGTATGTTCCCTCTAAACCTACATTGTTGAGGGTTTTTGTCATGAATGGATATTGCACTTTGTCAAATGCTTTTTCTGCTTCTTTTGAAATGATCATATGATTTTTATCCTTTCTCTTATTGATGTGATGTAGCATATTGATTTGCAAATACGAACCACCCTTGTATTCCGGGAATAAATCCCATTTGATCGTGGTGAGTGATTTTTTTTAATGTATTGTTGAATTTGGTTTGCCAGTGTTTTGTTGTGGATTTTTGTATGAATGTTCATCAGGGATATTGGCCTGTAGTTCTCTTTTTTTGTAGTGTCTTTATCTGATTTTGATATCAGGGTAATGAGGGCTTTAGAGAATGAATTTGGAAGCTTTCATTCCTCCTCTATTCTTTGGGAAAGTTTGAGAATAGGTATTAGCTCTTCTTTAAATGTTCAGTAGAATTCACCTGTGAAGCAGTCTGGTCCTGGACTTTTGTTTGTTGGGAATTTTTTTGATTACGGATTCAATTTTGTTGCTGGTAATTGGTCAGTTCAAATTTTCTATTTCTTCCTCATTCAGTTTTGGGAGGTTATATGTTTCTAGGAATTTATCTAATTTCTTCTAGGTTGTCCCGCATGTTGGCATATAATTTTTCATAATATTCTCTTATACTTTTTTATTTTTGTGGTGTCAGTTGTTATTTCTCCTCTTCCATTTTTGAGTTTGAGTCCTCTCTTTTTTATTTTTGCTGTGTCTGGCTAGAGGTTTATCAATTGGGTTGATCTTTTCAAAGAACCATCTCCTGATCTGTTGGTTTTTTAATTTTCTATTTCATTTATTTCTGCTCTAATCTTTATTATTTCCTTCTTTCTGCTGGTTTTGGTTTTGTTTGGTTTTTTTTTCTAGCTCCCCTAGGTGTAAAGTTACATTGTTTGCAATTTTTCTTGCTTCTTGAGGCAGGCCTGTATTATAAACTTCCTCTTAGAATAGCTTTTGGTACATCCCAAAGATTTAGGACCATTGGGTTTTCATTTTCATTTGTCTCCATGTATTTTTTTTTCTTTCCTCTTTGATTTCTTGGTTGACCCATTCATTGTTTAGTATGTTACTTAACCTCCATGTATTTGTGTTCTTTCCAGACTTTTTTCTTGTGGTTGGTTTCTAGTTTCATAGTGTTGTGGTCAGAAAAGATGCATGGTATGACTTCAGTATTTTTGAATTTGTTGAGACTTATTTTGTGGCCTCACATGATCTGTTTTGGAGAATGGTCCATGTGCACTTGAAAAGAATGTGTATTTTGTTTTAAGATGGAATATTCTGATTATATCTGTTAAATCATCTGGTCCAGTGTGTCATTCAAAGCAACTGTTTCTTTATTGATTTTCTGTTTGGATGATCCATTGATGTAAGTGGGGTATTAAAGTCCCCTACTACTATTGTATTACTATTGATTACTTCCTTTATATTTGTTATGAGCTGCTTTATGTATTTGGGTGCTCCCATGTTGGCTGCATAAATATTTACAATTGTTGTATCTTCTTGTTGGATTGTTCTCTTTATGATTAGTGTCCTTCTTTGTCTCTTGGTACAGTCTGTTTTGAAGTCTGTTTTGCCTGAAATAAATACTGCTATCCTGGCTTTCTTTTCACTTCCATTTGCATGATAAATGCTTTTCTGTCCTTTCATTTTCATTTCAATCTGTATGTGTCTTTAGGTCTGAGTCTCTTGTAGGCAGCATATACATGAGTCTTGCTTTTTTATTCATTCCATCACCCTAGGTCATTTGATTTACATTCATAGTAATTATTGACAGGTATGTAGGTATTGCTATTTTACTTGTTTTATAGTTCTCTGTTCTTCTCCTGCTCTCTTCCTTCATGGTTTGCTGGCTTTCTTCAGTAATAAAGTTGGATTCCTTTCTCTTTATTTTGTGTATCTATTACTGTTTTTGTTGTGTGGTTACCATAAGTTTTGTATATGACATCTTATGCATATGGCAGTGAGTATTAAGTATGGTCACTTAAGTTTGAACCCATTCTAAAAGCACTAAATTTTTACTCCTCTCTCCCCCACATTTTTTTTTTTTAAGATTTTATTTATTTATTTGAGAGAGAGAGCATGAGAGGGGGAGGGCCAGAGGGAGAAGCAGACTCCCTGCTAAGCAGGGAGCCCGATGAGGGACTCGATCCTGGGACTCCAGGATCATGACCTGAGCCGAAGGCAGACGCTTAACCAACTGAGCCACCCAGCGCCCTCCCCCACATTTTAGGTGTCATATTTTACATCCTTTTATTTTGTGAATCCCTTAACTGATTTTTATAGATATACTGCTTTTGTGCTTCCTACTTTTCTTACTCCTTGCTTATGGTCTTTCCTTTCCACTCAAAGAGTCCCCTTCAGCATTTCTTGTAGAGCGGGTTTAGTGGTCATGAATTCCTTTAACTTTTGTCTGGGAAACTCTTTCTCTCTCCTATTCTGAATGATAGCCTTGCTGGTTAGAAGTTTTTTCTTATGGCACTTTGAATATATCATGCCGCTTTCTTCTGGTCTGCAAAATTTCTGCTGAAAAATCAGCTGATAGCCTTATGGGGCTGCCTTTGGATGTAACTGTTTTCTTTTTTCTTGCTGCTTTAAAAATTCTCTCCCTATCACTACTTTTTGCCATTTTAATTACAATGTGTTTTGGTGTGGACCTCCTTGGGTTGATTTCGTTGGGGGTTCTCTATGCCTCCTGGATCTGGACTTCCATTTCCTTCCCAAAATTAGGTAAGTTTTAAGCTATTATTTCTTCAAATAAATTTTCTGCCCCCCTTTTCTCTCTCTTCTCCTTCTAGGATCCCTGTAATGCAGTGTTATTATACTGAATGGTGTCACTCAGTTCCCTTAATCTAGTCTCATTTTTTGTTAATCTTTTTTCTTTCTCCTGTTCAGCTTGATTTCTTTCCATTACTCTGTCCCCCACATCACTGATCCATTCTTCTACTTCCTTTAGTCTGTTTATTCCCTCTAGTATATTTTTTAATTTGTTATTGGGTTCTTCATCTCTGATTGGTTCTTTTTTATGTTTTCTATCTCTTTGTTGAGGGTCTCACTGAGGTCCTGTTCTCTTTTCTCAAGCCCAGTAAGTACCTTTATGACCTTTACTTTAAATTATATATCAGGCATATTATCTCCGTTACTTATCTCCCAAGAGTTTAGTTGTCTTGCTGTGATTTTGTCCTGTTTTTTCATTTGGGACATATCCCTCTGTTTCCTCATTTTGTCTAACCCCCTGTGTCTGTTTCTATGTGTTAGGAAAGTTAGCTATGTCTCTTGCTCTTGAAAGTAGAGGCCTTATAAAGAAGAGGTCCTATAGTGCCCTGCAGTGCAATGTCCCTCTATCAGAACCTGGCTCTTATGGGGTATCACCTATGGGAATTGTGTGCACCTTACTGTTGTGGCTGAGCTGCTTTTGCCTTCAGTCCAGTTGTCTTCTATGGCTCTCTTTACCTGTTGCGGGCAGGGTTTGGTTCCCTGTGTTGTTAGTGAGCCAGTCTGGGGCAGCCTTTGGCTTGAGTTGGGTTAGGCCAGGTATTTTCCAGAACTGCAGAAGCACCGCACTGCAGGGCACTCTCCCTGTGTTGTCCCATGAGGAGTTTTTGTTGGTGAGTGGGGCCTGTAGTCAGACCAGATATCTGCCCCCAGCCCACTCCTCGGGCCATAAGATTGCTTGTGTGGTTTTATTCCCCTTTCCCCAGGGCAGGAGTCCCTCTGCGGTGGTGCTGACCCCTGTCAGGGCTGCTTGTATACTGCTATGCTTGTGGCGTTGCTTTGGATCGAATCTCCAAGGCCAGGTTGGGGGGTGGGACCACAGGAGAGTGTGAGGGCAGGGCATGCTGCTAGCAAGGTAGGTGGAGAGTGTTCTTGCTGCAGTGGTTCACACAGGTGTACCTGTATCTAGGCTGGGGAGTGGGAGAGGGAAATGGTGCCTGCCAGTTCTTTTGTTCTTGAAGAAGTCTCCCAAAGATCTCTGCCCCTCCAGCACATGCTCTCAGATTAGTAAACAAATCTCCCTCCCTCCTGTATACCCCAGGTGTTTTTCAAACTGCTGCTTCTCTGCTGTATCTTGGTGGGGCTGTTTGTTATGCTATCCCTTTAAGGGCAGGGACTCAGTTTCCTATCACTCTCTGGCTCACTGATTTTTCAAAGTTCCAGGTGTCAAGCCCCACTGATTGTAAAAACTCACGATGTTAAGTCCCTCTGGTTTTCAAAGCCAAATGATAAGGGAATTCACCTTCCCAGTGCAGGTCCTCTGTGCCTGAGGTGCCTGGTGTAGGGTCTGCTCCTCTCCCCTCTGCACCCACAGCAGTCCTCCCTTAGGTCCTGCAGGTGTTTGGCTCCCAACTACATCTCTGCTCTTTCTACCCTCTTCAATGTGGCCGCTTTTCTACATTTAGCTGTGAAAGGTCTTTTCTGCCAATTTATAGGTCATTTTCTGGGTTATTTTCACTGATGTGGGTGTTATCTAGGTGTATCCATGGGATGAGGTGAGCCTAGGATTCTCTTCCTCTGCCATCTTCCCTGGAAGTTCCCAGAACAGAATTCTTGATTTTTCCCTCAAAACTATTTATATTCTCTGTCTTTCCTAGCTCAGTAAATGGCATAACCATTCACCATGTTGCTCAAGCCACAAATCCAGAGGTCGTCGTTACTCCGTCTTCCTCTAACCACTGTGTACAACACATGAGCAGATTCCATCTACTCAACCCCTAAAACATGTCTCCGATCCACCCATTCCTCTCTATTTCCTCACTCTTCTCGTCCAGGCTACCACCACTACTCCAGAACTATTGCAGTACATGTCCTAATAGTCTTTCTTCTTCCTTATGCAACCAAAGTGATCCTAAAACACAAACCAGTTCATGGCACCACTGCCCCAAGTACCTAAACCTAATTTCCCACAATGCTTCTCTCTGATGCTCAGGACTTCCTATTCCTGGAACAGACCAAACTCACTCCTACCTGAGGCCTTTGTGTCACCTGTTCCTTCCACCTATCATGATATCCCCCATATTTCTGCACAGCTGACTCCCACTTGTCATTCAAGTCTCAGCTACATGAAGAGGCTTTTCCTGGGCCATCCATTCTGAGATAGATACCTAGTCACACTCAAGTGTATACCCAGTTTTAATTCTGTATAGCATTTATTGATGGAGAGTTGTTCATTATTTATCTCGTCCCCCCCAAAAAAAACTAGAAGTTAAATGTATAGGAATTTTCAGAATATTTTTGGATTACCTCTTAGACTATTATATTCTTTCTCATATGGCCTGGATAAATCTGTTCATGGCAGGTGCCTCCATCTGACTTTACTCTGGTCTCCATAAACTTCCAGAAGAGCACAACTAGGTTGGGTGCCATGAGGGCTCGTTAAATATTCATTGAAAAGCCTTCACTGAGAAATATGAAAATATATAGTGAATAATATTGATGTCCTTTAACTGCCTCAACATCCCATCCCTCTCAACTGGTGTCCGTGTTCCATTTCCCTCAGGTCCAGTTGTTTATTGTTGAGAAATATTCCATGATCCTAAGAATATGTGAAGTCCTTCCCACAGCCTTGTGGAGATACAATCAATTCATGTTGGAAGGTAGCCATAGGGCATGGATCCCATAGCCTTTCATCAGGCTCCAAAGCTCACAGCACAAGAGAAATAAGAGAGACCTTCCCAGGCTTCCTTGCCCCAGCATTCCTGAGCAGAGCAGGTGGCCAGGGCCAGGGCAGATGTGGAAACACTAAAAGATGAGGCAGCAGTGTGGTGAAAACTCCCTCCAAGGCCCCTCCTGAGAGCTCACAGCTCAAGCATTACCCAGGAATGGCCTGTTTGACTTTGTGTGCACTGGGGCTAAAATGTGGTTTTATCCATTTTATAGCTCAGCTCAGTCTGGTTCAAGGCTCAGCTTGACCTGGCCCTGCTCACCTTTTCACCCTCCCATCTCCACTCTGTGAACTAACTAACTGCAAGTTCTCAACCTGCCACTTCTCTTTACCACAGGAGCTTTGCACATGCTGTTCCCTCTCTCCTTGCCCCCTCACCAGGCAAACTCTAGCTCGTCCTCCAGCTGTTTAGACATTACCTCATTCTCTTATAATATCTATTCAGTAAGTATTTATTGTGTACCTACTATTATTTACTGGGTTGCCAGGAGGTTTTCTAAGTTTGGGGGAAACAGTGAAGAGAACAAAACTGTACACTGCAGTGGAGGATGAAGGAATAAATATGATGTATGTGGCATAGGATTATAAAGAATAGAGCTGAAGAGGAGAGCAGAAAAGTTAAGATGCTATTTTGTATTGGGTGAATAGGTGAGGAGATGATGTAGGCATGCAGGTGTCTGGGGAAAGGCATTCCCGCAGAGCAAATGATGTGAGCAGAGGCCCTGGGTGTGGTCTTGGCATGCAGGTAGAAGCGAAGTCAGTGTGGCTAGACTTCACCTTGAGGAATTCAGGTTTATTCTGTAACAGAAACTACTGTAGGCTTGAGAGCTGGAGAGTGACATAACCTGGTTCACCTCTTCTAGGAAGTCCCCTGGCTCCCTAACCGCAGAGCAGCCTCCCTCCATCCATCCCCCTTCTCAGTATCAAAGTGCTTCTGTGTTTGCTCCCCATCTGTGTGCCTTCAAGAGCAAGGGCCAGGACTCATTCACCACCCACCCTTTGAATGCCTTGCATACAGTCCTTATGCAATAAACATGTATGAAAAGGACACACACACAATTCTCACATACCTGTTGGTCTGTGACAGGACTGCAGTCCTGTAAAGGCCTAGTGTTGGTTTCCAAGAAGTGTTAGGAAGCATGTTTACACCCTGGTACAGGTATCGTATAACAGGCATCAGCCTTTCTGTTTTAAAGCAGATCGACCCATCTGAGCAAAAGACTCTGGCCAATCTGCCGTGGATTGTGGAGCCGGGACAAGAAGCCAAGAGAGGAATTAATACCAAGTATGAAACCACAATTTTCTGATACTCACCATCCTCCTGTCCTCGCGGTGCCTTGCACGCTGAGCAGTCCCGGAGCAGGCTTCCCTTCGCGCCTCAGTTTCCACCCAGCCCAGGAGGAAGACTGCTCTGTTTGTGTGGCCTTGTCACAGGCGAAAGGCCGCTGGCCATTCCTGGGGACGTTCTTTCTGCACCAGTATGCAACCAAGACTTTCCAGCCGTAACCCCTGAGAGGCATGAGTTGAGATTTTTCGCTGACTCTCCTGACTCCCCTCCCTGCCACCACCCAAGGTATTTCTAATGACTCTGCCCCCAACACTGCTTTGCTGAATTTGGGGATAATACCTTTAAAAAAAAAGGTACAGGGGATCTCTAATACTGCCTAAAAGTATAAAAAATCTTGGATTTTTCACAGTCAGCAGTTTTAAAGGTAGAATCAGAACAGAACTACCCCCATAAAACATCTGTAAAATCGTATCACTGAGCATCATTTCATGCATAAGGACAAAAACCACCCCTATGATTGCCAGGAAATCCTGTTTCCCAATTTCTATACTTGTGGATTTTATATGTAATCAACCATGTCAGATAAAGAAAACATTTACATCTATGGATTGATTAAAAATTTAAGAATAATTCAAAACAGAGGAATTTATTATGCACAGAAAAATGTGTCTTGTATTAAATATTTTTATTAAAAGAATGTTTCATTAATGCACTGATAAGAAAACTAGGTTAGTTGTGAGGGATGTTTCTGGTTTCATTTCAAGTAACTAAATTTTTACTGCTACCACCAAGAGGACTGGCTTGGGTGTGGCAAAGTGCTGATGACACTCCCCAGAGCAGGAGATTAGGGCAAGCAGACTGGCATCCAACCGAAAGTGCTGACGCAGCCATAAGCTGCAAAGATTGTTTTTTTTTTTTAACCTTCACAGTGTTTTAAAGAAAACGTTAAAAAAAAAAAAAAAATAGGGCTCCTGCTGTCAAGATTTCTGTCATGGAAACCTTGTTTGAGAAAGGTGTTAGTAAAATTCTATTGCAAAAATTTTTTTCTAGAAAAAAATACAAAAAAAAAAAAAAAAGAGAGAGAGAGATTCCAAAGTAATAAAACTCTTTTCTTGAAACAAATAAATGTTTGCTTACTATTTGATTAAATAAAATTTACTTACATTTCTTTAAGGTATTTTAATTTTTTTAATGTCTCTGTGGAGTATTTGTATGATTCCATAATGTATATTTATGTAGAATCAAATTATATAAACAGTACCGATATCATTATAGAAAAAATAACATTTTAACCTATATTGTTCTAACTGATCATATTGTGAATCATTTTGAAGTTCATTATAGCGATACTGATAAATTGTGGGATTGTCTTAATGTTTTTTTATTAACCAATATTATTTCAAACCTGAGGATTATTAGTTATTCATCAGTTGGTGAGTTTTAAAGAAAGATAATTAAATTTTATTTCAAACTGACAAATGTATATGGATTTAGTTCAGTGTTGAAGAATTTTAATACAATATTAAATTACTTGACCTGAACAGTTCCTTGTATATATTTTGCCTATTCACTGTTGATATGTATGTAGTAAATGGAGAGTAAAAATAACACTGAAATATGGTACCAAAAGGTAATTGTATAGGAGCAAAGTAAATAGTAGCTTTGCTGAAACAGAAACATATGTGTAAATATGCTTGGGCTTCCAGTTATAAATTTTGTAATTTTTGTCATTATTTATATCCTATTAAAAAAAGCACACAAAATAAAATGGAAATTGTACAGCTACCGGTGCTTGGCATCATTCTGTGAGCACCTTCCCACTTCCATTTAGGAAAAAACCAAAGGCCCAGCCTCCTCAACATCTATAGCTAAAGGGCTTTTTTAATTGGCAAATTGAGAAAATTTACTCATTTCTAAGTTCAACCAGTCTGAGAAAGATACATGGGCCTTTTATTAAAGCTTAAGTTTCAGCCAAAAAATTTCCAATGTCTTTAAATATTACAGTAGGCTACAAGGAGAAATTGCCAAACAAATTTCTAAAAGAGCAAGGACCACCCAAATAGATCATTTGTCTGGGACAATACAAATAGCTTGTTTGGAAAAACATCTACACGTTTGTGTCAGGTTGGGCTGCTAAACGAAATATCAGACTGTGTGGCTTAAACAACAAATCTATTTCTCACAGTTCTGAGGGCTGGAAAGTCCAAGATCAAGATGCTGGCAGATCAAGGTTTCTCTCTGAGAGCTCTTCTCTTGGTTTGTAGGCATCTACCATCTTGCTGTGTGGTCATATGACCTCTTTGTGTGTGTGTGTGTGTGTGCACGAGCATGCATGCACAGAGAGTGGGGGAGCCGCAAGCTTTCTGGTGTCTCTTCTTATAAGGGCACTAATCCCATTCTGAGGGCCCCACCATCATGACCCCATCTAACCTAATTATCTCCCAAAGGCCTATCTCCAAATACCATCACATTGGAGGATTAAGCTTCAACATATGAATTTTGGTAGGGGTTAAAACATTACATAACAACATCAATCCTTCCATTTTTCTAAAATACATGTGCCAGCTGCAAGTCAAGTGATATAGGGCCATGTTAGAGATACTGGAAAGATCAACGTTTCACATTCCATATCCTGTGACTTTCAGGAGATCTCCCCTGCACTGCTGGATCTAAGTCTGTTACTCTTTGAAACACACACCAAAACAAACAGGGTGCTACCAGCCTGACATGCGCAGACACATAGCTTTGAAAACATAAAACCAACCTGAGAGGGGACCACATCCACAGAGGCAGAAAGGGCAGGCTTCCTGAAGAAAGATTTGGGCTGGGATTTTAGATGGTAATGCTTCAACTGGGCTAATTAGGCCCCTTTCTATCTTTGGTAACCACCAAGAGGTCAGCAGTCCTCTTCTCTCTGTGGATCAAATGCTTATTTGTATCAGTTATGGTCCCAGCATGAAGCAGATGGCACATTCCAATTGGGATATTTTAAGAGTTTAATAAATAGAATACTTACATAGGTGTTGGCAGCATGTAGGGAAACAGACGGGTGGAACAGTGTCCCTGGGATGGTAATTGCCTGAGGGAGAATGGGAAAGGAGAAGGCTGTGTGGAGGGGGCTGCCAGACAGGCTGAGGGACATGGCCAGCTGAAGTGGCCCTCAGGGAGGGAGCCAGGGATTAAAATACCCTGATCTCACTCTCCACCCCACATTACCTGAACCCAATGAAAGCCAGAGGACAAGGAGCCCACTGATATGGTCTACACAGGGCAGGGAAGAGGTAGGAGAGGTCTGAGGGGCAAATAGAAGAGAGCCAGCCCACATAATGAAGAAGGGATATGCAGCTGATTTCTTGAAGGGGAAGTCTGACACATTAGTAACTGCAGTATCCATGGGGGATGGGGATCCTTGAATGCTAATATTATTCCAAAAAAGAACTTTAATTCAATTACTCTATTTTTTTCTTACATTATATTCTATGATAAGTTTGGGTGAATGAACCCTATGAAAATTATGCCTAGTTAATTCATTAATAAGTCATGGCAGTGGTTTTTCTCAGGACATACCAGATTTTCTGTTAGAATAGTTAGGAATATTATTGGGGTATATAATATTTGGATATGATGGGCTAGAAAACAGGCTTAGATAATGAACACATGGATAAATTCTCAAAAATAAAAATTCACACTTGGACCCCAAGTAACATTGCTCCTAAGCTACTTCTGAAAAGAAAGGAAAATGTGATAAGTGGGCTAGCCTCCAGAGTTCATTCTTCTCCCACAGAACTGGAATATAATGACCATGTTCAGAAGTCCATATGGAATAAAGCCTTTTTTTAAGACATTAAGTTTTTCAGTTCTCTTTTTATATAAGGTATTCACTATGTTTCTTAGCAAAATCAAGCAATCTGACAGTAATAAACACATTTTCTTAAAATATAATTGGGGAACCAGCCAACACAGGCCAGCAGAGCCTACCTGCACTGAGGCTGCAGCAACCTGCCCCCTACTCCATTCCTGTCCCTCCTACACCTAGCCCACCCCACGCCCATTTACTGCTGTCTGTGCAAATGTACAAATGAACCCAGCATCTGGTGCCCCAGCAACAGAGTCCTGCTTCCCACAGAAACCAGCTCCAAAGCAGGCAGAGAATTACCTTAGGTTCGTTGCCCAATCACCATCCTGCATACTGTGGAATTCCATTAGTACCCATGAGCCAGGTCTTATTTTTGTGGGGGAATTAACCCGAAGAACTTGGTACAGACCTAGGAATACCAATTCCACTTAACTGTTTCCTCTCTCCATCCCAGGCCAGTCTACTCACTGAAAACTTGCTCTGTGTTCATCGTGGCACCATTCTATTTAGAATTGCTAATGCAAAGATGATCACTCCTGACCCAACACACTGCACACTGTGTATAACTCATAAAGAATTACAGCTACAAATTATTTATCATCGAAATAGTTTTTGTTTTACTCTCTAAAACCCCAGAGACCTAGGTTTGTAAAAGCTGCATAGGCATTTAACTTTCCAAGAGTAGTTAATGACCAAGGATGTAGACTTACGTCAGACTGAAACAGAGACTCTGCACTGAACAGCTCCATTAGGGTCACCCCAACAGCTGAGGTTTTCTCAGGGGTTCAGACAGCTGAGGAACATGCATGTCACAGAACAGACTTGACAAGCACAGCAGAGCTAATGCGCATCTTCCAAGTCCTGCCATTTAGGAAACATCTAAGTTATGTGTCAGAGGACAGTACGAGCAAGCTGAGATGGAGTTGTTCTTACTCACGACATGGTAATAAAAGCTGTTCAGAGCAATCCATATTCAATACTCAATTGTCCTCTGGATGTCTCAGTGCCTCAGTCAAGCATCCCAACAGCTGGTCCCTGAGGAGCCTGCAGCTCGCCCTCTTACTGCCTCTCCTCAATAAGACATGTGAGAAGGGAAGTCAAGACGCCTCCAAGTAAGAAGCAACATCAGCTGTTTTCTGACATTTGAGAGGCTGATTTCTCTCCACTTATCAAAAGTGCAGGCTCAGTTTTCTGAGAGAAAAACAAAAACAAAAACAAAAACCCCAATGTGCTAAGTGTTGAGTCAAGGGAGACTGGGAAGAAAGGCACAGGAAATTGAGGAATACCATTTGAGCAGGCCATTTCTGGGGTGTGTGTCTGGGTAGGGAGGTGGAAAGTTGCAAACTCATATGGCTTCAGAGCCACACAGGTGACATGAGTGAGGGGGGCGGTGATGATCCACAGAGCACCTGCCTCATCTCAGGGGGCACATGCTACTTACTTTCAGCTGACTGTTGCCAGGCAGAAATGAAGACCCTGGGTCAACAGATTTTCTAAGAAATCAGTATTTATGCAAAATCACCAGTTTTCAAATGCTGGCAACAAATTCAGCATTTAAGCGTGGGCCAAATAAAACTCATCTGTGGGCTGGGCGTGATCCATGCATCACTTCTTTGTGACTTTCTGAGATTCCACCAAGCTTCAGCAGCCTCACAGCTAGCTAGATGTCCAGTTACTTATCAGAGGAGGAACAGTGTGTTTGTGGCTAGAGTGAGGGGGTGGAGGAAGCAGAGATGCAGAGTCACTGACATATGTTGGACTGCTCTTAGACACCAGGTTGGTTTATTCAGTATCAGAAACTGAATTTAGGGACTAGTAGCAAAGACCAGAAATAACAGTCTTAAACAGGGAAGGGTTGAATTTTTTCTCATGTAACATGAACTGCAGAAATATTACAGGGCTGGAATGAGAGGTCTACAAGCTCCTTCTACATTCCTATTCTGTCATCCTTAGCATATGGCATCTGTAAGGTCACCTCATGATCAAAAAATGGCTGCTGGAGCATTATCCAGCGCATCCACATTCCAGACAATAAAAAGAATGATAATGACCTAAGGTCTCCTGCCTCCCAACTGAGTAAGGCAATCTTTTAGGAGCTTTCCTGGAAGCTTCAAGCCACAACTCTTTGCCACCCCTACACAGGCAGCTGGACAATGTAGCTGTTGATTTTAGCTGAGCACAATGCAGCCCCCTAAAAATTTAGGAGTTGTCAGTGAGGAAAAGGGAGTCTGCCATGATGGGAATAATCATGGCACTAGGTAAAAAGTGAAAGCAAGTACACACCAGTGAGACACCTGGATAGAGAAAGCCACGACCAGAGGAGGAATTGATGGTAATAACCCTAAAAGCGTTGCTCTATAAATTAGCCATCAAATCCAAGCAGGAAAGATCCCCACATCTGTGTTAATACAACAGGCATACCAAACGTCTGTGCTACCCAGCAACACTCCTGAGGCTGTCATGACGGAGCAGGTACTGGAGCACACTGTAGAAGCAGTCATCAAAGTGTAGCTGGCAGCTGGACAGAAGAACTGGCAACGGCCTGGCCATCAAGGGCGACAGAACAACCTCCACTGCACTCTGGAATCACCTGGGGAACTTTAAAATAATACAGATGCCCGGGTCCCATCTCCAGAGATTCTGAATTAATTGGCCCGGGAGGAGGTCCGGATTTAGGGAGGTTTTTAAGTTTCCCAGATAATTTTGGGGCAACAAAGTGTAAGAAGCTTCACCCCTGGATGGGTGAGGACCCCTCCTGATTCTCTGAGAAGTTGGGCAGCACATATAAGTCTCCATACCAGGGGCTCCCTGGGAAGCAGGTCCTTGAGATTAAAACATTTGCTGAAGGTCACACAGCTAGGACGTTAGTGCAGCCAGGATTTGAACTTGGATGCACTTGACAGCCAAAGCCAGAGTTCTACCATACTCCCAAGTGCCAGCCCAAGCAGTAAGCCCAAGGTCTTTTCTCCATTCTCAATCCCAATCCTCCATTACTCATGGGTGCATGCATATCCCAAAGAGAGGAAAGTTTCAGACGGCTCAAAAGAAAGCAGATGACAGCTTTCCTGCTGAACAAAGTCTGACTCCTGGGAGCTAATAGCCAAGAAGATAGATCTACCATAAGGTAGAAAAGGATGCCCGGAGAAAGCAAAAGTCACAGGTTCCCACTTTGTAAACCATGGAAACATGGGCAGCAAAGGAATGGAAGTTTATAACTGAAACAAAAGATAATAATGCTATTGAGCCTGTATCGGATGCTTGACATCTTTCAAGCCTCATAAAAAACTGTAATCAAGTGTTGTGGTCCCTATTTGACAAACAAGGAAACTGAGGCTCTGTGAGGTTACACCATTTCAAATGGAAGGAGAAGGAGAAAAGGATATGAAATCAGGTGGCAGAAGAAGGCACGTGGATCCATTAACCCCAGGGCTGCCGCCAATCTCAAATGAACCCCCTAAGAGTTTCGAAAGAGAAATAAGCATCTCCAGGGGGCAGGCCATAAGGCTGCCACCTTCCCTGCTCAATGCTTGAATCATCTGAGACTTGAGACCAGGCTGGGTAGTAGATGTTTTGGGTAGTAGCCAAGTGCTGGCAAACCCAAAACATCCCCCAACCTCTGCCATCCATTTGGCTATCAGAATGGACCGTGCTTCTTTTTTCAAAGAGCAATCCCTATAGGCACAGAGATGGGCTAACCAGAATACCAAAAGTAGAAGCTCTTCAAGAGCAGGGACCACCTCTGACAGCTCAGGACTTAGGATCAGTCGTGACACATGATGTGAATGAATGAAATGAATAATGAATTAAAGTGCGTAACTGAAATGATGCTCTTGGATCCTCTCACCCAGGGCCTTTAGTGAGGCAGCCAACTGCATGGACCAAAACCCCAGCTCCAGCACTTTGCTGTGGGGCTCTGGTGACTTACCCTCTCTGCACCAGTTTCCACATCTAGACAACAGAGATAATACCTTGCAGCCTTGTTGTGAGGATTCAATTAAATAACATGTGGAATGCGCCCAGCATAGGGCCTGGCATAGAAAACACTGGTAAAAAATAATAGCTCCTCCTTCCTTCCTCCTAAAAAGGATCTGTTACGTCTCAGAAAGTTATTTGACAGAGTGGGGCAAATAAACACAAGGTGAGGGGTTTAGAATCACTGCTAACTGAAGATGAATCAGAGATGAGAAACATAGATCTCCAAAATCTTCCCCAGCTGCTAAAACCCAAGCCTTGACCTCTACACTGGTGTTCATCTGCCATAAACCCAGGAGGATTCCACTTCCAATGGAATCTGACATTCAGCTTGTAGCCCAATGGGTCTGGGTCTCTCTATAAAGAAAAGAAAATCAGATTTGGACTGTGGCACTGGCTTTCTCACCGATTAACTGCCTGGGGTGTAGTCCTTCCTCTCTAAGCTAGGACTGCAAAGTCTGCAAATCCACCCAAGTACTGTGAAGACAGAATAAGGACTGGGCAGTCCCGAGTGGGGAGGCAATGAAGATTTGAATGGATGGTGAGAAGGTGAGCTCCTGCTCCTCACAAGAGCCACCTTGTACTAAGCAGGAGGCTTCATTCAGCTACTGGGTGTTTTCCAGTTTGATCAGTTGCTCAGAACCACCCCACCCAAACTTGGGCCTGGCATGCTCTCTCTAGTTACTTGCTCTAGCCCTGGGTGATGGGAAATTACAGAGGCACATTTTCTGTTCGCTTCTCTGTGATAAGCAGTATTCCCAGTTCTGAAGGCCTGACCTCATAAATGAATTTACAATGAACACCAGCAGTTCATTTCCCTGAATTATAATTTAAATGAAAATTTCCCAAGTTTTGGTCTTCTTACATCATCTGACTTAGAAATAATACGCTGTTGATGCCAAATAACTTCAAAGACATGGTCTCTGATGAGTCCCACGTTTGATGCACATTTTTCTGCCCCTTCCCTGTGAATATACACAACTACACAATAATTCTATGGTTAAACTCACAGCAGCTGATATTCTAATTCAGGCATTTAATAACTGTATAGTATCTCCATAGTTTTAAGGGGAGGGGTTATGAGCAAATCTATTCAAGGGACAATCTTCAGAGACCAAGAATTATTCGAAAATCATTTCCTCCTCTAAAGGTCGGTAAGTAAATTATAATAACATAATGTTGAATAATAGATTGCCGTACTTGCCAACTTAAACACTTCAGGGACATGTTTATTCATTTCATATAATCTAGAAGCAAATCTTTTTATTCAAGTGAAGTTTTACCTTCCTCTAATGATGCTTCACAGTAAAATGCCAAACTAAAACAGAAAGATAAAGAAAATGCTGGTGACGTGCTACTTCTTAATTAGCCTATTGATATCCTAGTGCAGAGGGAGAACAGAGAATGCGCTATGGGCATGCAAGCATACATACAAGAATTTCAGTCATTCAACAAATATTTATTGAGACTCCAACTGGAGCCAGCCTTATGTTAGACTGTGGTGTAAAAGACATAGACCTGGCTTCAGGGAGCTTCCGATCTAATGAGGGACTCCAATAAGTAAACAATACAGGGCGCTGAAAGTCATGGCAGAGAAAAGAGGGCACTATGAGAGGGCTGGGCAGACCTTCAGCAGAAGGGTTATCTCAAAGAATATATGAAGGATAAAAAGGAATCAGGGGAAAAAATTAGGCAGGAGATGGGCAGTATAGAAGACAGAACAGCATATACAAAGACACAGAAGCAAGAGAGCACACAGCAGGTCCAGGGTTTTAAAGAGAAATGACAAGATTAAGATGAGCACTTTGGAAAGATGAAGCAGACGGACACAACTGGTGGCAGAGACAGGAGTCAGGGAACTGTTGCCAGGCCAAAGATGACGGGACCCAAATTACACCAAAGAATGTTCACTGAGCACTTTCTTGGCCCAAGCACTGAGGTAAGTACTTCATGAGCATTATCTTATTAAATCTTTACAACAACCATGAGAAGGAAGAACGGATACCCATTTTACAGATAACAATTGCTGATATTTTCTTGTTCTCTTACTATCTACTGTTCTCTCCCAACAACTAAAATGTATTTATGTATTGCCCTGGCTGCTACTTAAAATAGTGCTTGGCACTATGCAGATATGCAAGCCATATGGGAAAGACAGGCAGGTGGCTGAACAAACAAACCAATAAAGAAATTTTGCCCAAAATCACATCGAATTAAGAGACCCACGCCCACTGCATTCACTATAACTTACCACACCACGCTGCACTTCTTATTCTTTGTGGTCCTTAGTCTCCTGTGCTGCTTCCTCATCTCACCAAGCTGAGACTGCCCTGGACTCTGGCTTAGGACTCCAACCTTGTCTATCAACACCTGTTTCACTGCTGATCTCCTCTGATCCTGTGGTTTTAAATACTTGGGTGGATTTGCAGACTTTGCAGTCCTAGCTTAGAGAGGAAGGACTACACCCCAGGCAGTTAATCGGTGAGAAAGCCAGTGCCACAGTCCAAATCTGATTTTCTTTTCTTTATAGAGAGATCCAGACCCATTGGGCTACAAGCTGAATGTCAGATTCCATTGGAAGTGGAATCCTCCTGGGTTTATGGCAGATGAACACCAGTGTAGAGGTCAAGGCTTGGGTTTTAGCAGCTGGGGAAGATTTTGGAGATCTATGTTTCTCATCTCTGATTCATCTTCAGTTAGCAGTGATTCTAAACCCCTCACCTTGTGTTTATTTGCCCCACTCTATCAAATAACTTTCTGAGACGTAACAAATCCTTTTTAGGAGGAAGGAAGGAGGAGCTATTATTTTTTACCAGTGTTTTCTATGCCAGGCCCTATGCTGGGCGCATTCCACATGTTATTTAATTGAATCCTCACAACAAGGCTGCAAGGTATTATCTCTGTTGTCTAGATGTGGAAACTGGTGCAGAGAGGGTAAGTCACCAGAGCCCCACAGCAAAGTGCTGGAGCTGGGGTTTTGGTCCATGCAGTTGGCTGCCTCACTAAAGGCCCTGGGTGAGAGGATCCAAGAGCATCATTTCAGTTACGCACTTTAATTCATTATTCATTTCATTCATTCACATCATGTGTCACGACTGATCCTAAGTCCTGAGCTGTCAGAGGTGGTCCCTGCTCTTGAAGAGCTTCTACTTTTGGTATTCTGGTTAGCCCATCTCTGTGCCTATAGGGATTGCTCTTTGAAAAAAGAAGCACGGTCCATTCTGATAGCCAAATGGATGGCAGAGGTTGGGGGATGTTTTGGGTTTGCCAGCACTTGGCTACTACCCAAAACATCTACTACCCAGCCTGGTCTCAAGTCTCAGATGATTCAAGCATTGAGCAGGGAAGGTGGCAGCCTTATGGCCTGCCCCCTGGAGATGCTTATTTCTCTTTCGAAACTCTTAGGGGGTTCATTTGAGATTGGCGGCAGCCCTGGGGTTAATGGATCCACGTGCCTTCTTCTGCCACCTGATTTCATATCCTTTTCTCCTTCTCCTTCCATTTGAAATTCTCAGATACTTATCTCCATCGCAGATTTTTCCCATGAACTCCAGACCCTTTTAACCAACCACCTACTCAACATCCCCACTTGGATGTCTAGTGGCCATCTCAAACTTACTATGTCCAAAACCCTGCTCCTTTCATAACCATCTTCATCTCAGTTAATGGCAACTCTAATCTTCCAGGAGCTCAAGCCAAAGAGGCCAAAACCTTGGTATCATTCTTGTCACTCTCACAACCTTTATCTAATCCACCTGCAAATCCTACTAACTCTTATCATTAAAATATACCCAGAATCCGGGGCGCCTGGGTGACTCAGTCAGTTAAGCGTCTGCCTTCGGCTCAGGTCATGATCCCAGGGTCCTGGGATCGAGCCCCACATCAGGCTCCCTGCTCGGTGGGAGGCTGCTTCTCCCTCTCCTCCCAGCTTGTGCTCTCTCTCGCTAGCTCTGTCACTATCTGTCTCTCTCAAATAAATAAATAAAATCTAAAAAAAAAAAAAAAAAATATATATATATATATATATATATATATATATCTCCAGAATCCAACTGTCACAACCCCTACTGCTGCCATCCTAATCTGGCTGCCTTCATTTTGCCCAGATTATTACAAAAGCTTCTTACTGGTACCCCTGCTTCCCCCCTTGCCTGTCCCCCTTTTCAACTGATTTTCAATTTCCCACTGCCAGAGGAACCAATTAAAGCTTACGTCAGATCACTCCACTGCCCAAACTCCTCCAGTATCTCCTATCTCAGAGTAAAAGTCCACACAGTAGCCTAGGAGGCCCTGCATGGTGATGCACCTCTTGTTAACATTCCCCCCCACCCCCACCCCCCTCCAGCGACACCCCAGCCTCCTTGCCAGCTCTGTAACAGAGCAACCCACCCACTGTCCCGTCTTGGCGCTCACTGCGCTCTCCCTTGGGAATCTCTCCAGATACCTGGACGACTCACTCCCTCACCTTTCAGGTCTGTACTCAAGTGTCACCTTCTCAGTGAGCAACTCCATCTAAAACTGTAAACGCTTCTCCCCTCACCTCACCACTTAAACATACCAACTAATATGCTATAGATTCTACTTATTTACTTTTTTTCTGCCTCTCCTTGGCCCTAAACTGCAGTAGGAAAAAGACTGTTTGGCTCACTTTTCTATCCCCAATTCCTACAAAAATGCCAGGCACATGGTAGATCTCAATAAATATTTACTGAATGAAAGAATAAATAAATGAATTCTCTTCTTTACAGGTTCTTCACCATGCCAGTCACACCAGGTAGCAATCATCAGAGAGAAACTGAGGAGAAAAAATTTTGATAAAATTGAATTAGACATGGTTGATAAAGCATTAATAGAAAGGATGACAGCTTTTAGTTTGAAGAATCTTTCACATTTGTTTTCTAATCAACAAAGGACAAGCAAGGAGTCTGAAACAATCGAAAATGTTTTTCAAAAATATTTTAGAAATTTTATTTTTTATAAATTTTTTACTTCATGTGTTAAAATGTATACCAAAGCAAAAAACAAAAAACAAAAACATGTGACCTGTATCATAAATACAAAACAGTTTTCAAAACATACAAGACACACACAATGTAAAAAAAACCTTTACATATATAAAATGCAATGTAATTTCCATTACAAAAAATAAAGCAAGGGAAAATGCTTAAAAAATGCTCATCTGCAAGTAAAAAACAAAACCCTCCCCCTTGACTGACCACTTGAGCTGCCTTGAAACATGCAGCGCCATTATGCTAGGCTTCTCTTCTTACTTCAAGTTACCTTGTTTTTTACCTTGCCTTTTTGTCATGTTACTTTTTCTTCCCATTTTTCTTTTTATTTTAAAGACAAGGGCCAATCAAGGTTTTTTAAAAGCCGATGTTTGTTCTACACTTTAACAGTCAAGTGGCTTTTAATTCCAAAAGTTAATACTTTATACTCTGAGTTATAAATGAGTTCCTAAACACTGTATGCAAATCAAAATTATGATCTGGATACTCTAAGCACAATATATCATTTACAGAAATTTTTTCATAAAATTAAGATTTTCACATCACATTTGCTTAAATCACAGTAAGCCTATAAACTAGTTCCTCAACCCATCATAAAAAAAACAAAAGCCAAACCTCCTTAATAATTTTATTTATGGCTCCCTTAAATGCTAAATAGTATATTTAATCTAAAATACATCTGGAGTGGTCTAGGCCCCCCTACCTACACCACATCTAATACACACCAACAACAGAAACTGGCTCACTACTTACCTACTATTAACACTAATACTCATTTGATTTAGTTCCTATTGCAGCAGCAAAATTTTTGAATTTTGGTTATTTTCTTATATGAACCACATCTATTATTAAATTATTGCCATTTCCCTTAACAATATATTGTCAGGGGAAATGGAGATTTAAACTGCAATTAAAGTTCCTAATCAGGAGGTTAAAAAAAAAGCTAGTTACTGATGCTGATGTACTTTTTCCCTGTCAAGAGCTATCTTTCCTGATTAACCTTGGAGGGAAGAAGGGAGGGAGGGATAGGAAGGAGAGAAGGAGGGAAAAGGAGAAGGAAAATAGAACAGTTGGTAGGTTAAAAGTGACATCTTCCAGAGTCACGATAACTCTTCTGTTACTGCATAGAAAACCATAGAGAATTCTCTTGAAATTCACTGAGAACAGCACTGACAATGCCATTCATCTAAGTAAATAGACTTAGAAGAAAATGGATTTTTTTACTATATTTCTTAGAAAAGTCCTGTTCAAACTTTAATGAAAACTGGCTCCTCCCCAATTACTCTAATTTACAAAAATTCAACTGCAGGACAATTGCTTAAGGAAAAAAAAAAAAGAAGAAGAAGAAAATGAGGATTTAAAAAGGTCAAGTTCAGTCAAGTAACAAGTCTGGTACATAAAAAACCAGAGCGAGCAGGACAGCACCCAACTCAGAGACTGACTACTAGAGTCCCACTGCAGCACAGAGCTGCCATCAGCTCATGAGGAAAAGGTAAACCAATAAAATCTACTCTCTTCAACACGTATAATTTTTGCTTCACAAGAACTTTTGCTTCAAACAACTTTTGAAATCCAACACTCACTTACTGAGTGAATTAAAAGAAACGTTGCAGGCAGACATAATATTTTTAAAGCAAATTTAAGGGGTACAAATAAGCGCCAAGATTGTAATTGGGAGAACTATGCCCTTTGGGGTAAATGTGGTTCAGAAAGCAGGTCTCCTATCCTGAGGCACAGCCTGCATAATAATAGCATTAAAATACATATTTCCTCCGAATTATTCTCATTAATTATGTCAACCAATTTGAATGCATCAAGAGAGAATTTTACCAACAGTATAACAAGGTACGTATTTACATTTTCATTTGCACCTTAAGGACAAACTGTTAACAATAATGATGATGATTATGAAAAACAAGATTAAAGGTGCATTCATTTAGGAAAAAGCTACATTTAACATTGTTCATCCAACCACACTTTTGTAATGAATGCAATAACTGCAAAACAATTCACAGCTTTACAAAAAGTCGAAATACAGAGAGTTTCACTATAATTTTTTCCAATTCAAAATTAAAAAGTTCAACTTACATTAATCCTTAACTACTTTATTCTAACATCTGTAAAATATATAAAATACCAAGATTATCAACAGTCACATATGTTTTGAAGTCAGGGGACACGTGTATTTTCTTAAGATAGGTTCCATTTGTGTAGAAGGTCTGTGAGGACTCCCCAGTGACAACATTCCACCACTGTTCAGAGAAAAATAAAATTCTCATTAGACTAGTAATTACTCTGTGTGACAACTGTATGTGCCAGCCGAATCCTTCACCCTATCACCTCCCCACTCCCAAACTTCAGCAAAAGCAAGGAAAAAAGTCTAAGGTTTAATGCTGAATATAGTATAATCAACCTGGTCAGCCCTTCCTGATTAATCCTGGTGACTGCCTCATAGCTACCGAACACCTAGCCCCACCACAAGGCATGCTGAGAAACTGTGCAGCCTATTGAAAGCTACAGACACAAGGCTGCACAAGTCCACTCTGGCCATGACTGCACTGAACTCTGCTGCCTGCATGTCTTTCTCATTGGGATGGACAGAATAATGCCCCTCTTTTCTTTAAAAACGTCCCTTTGCAGACACAAACTAGTATTTTTGTTGTTGTTGTTTTTATTTATTTGACAGAGAGAGAGCACAAGCAGGGGGAGCAGCAGAGTGAGAGGGAGAAGCAGGCTCCCCACTGAGCAAGGAGCCCGACGTGGGGATCAATCCCAGGACCCTGGGATCATGACGTGAGCTGAAGGCAGTCACTTTACCGACTGAGCCACTGAGGTGCCCACAGACTGGTATTCTGATAGACACTGAGACTATTTTCTATTATAGGCTACCAGATAGAATGTTCTCTCTACTGAATCTTCCTTTTCACCAGGAATGATTCAAGAGCCGTTGACCAAGTTTCTCTACAAAACAGTCTATAGATTTATTTGCTAAATAAATATTGAACATCTCAAATTAGGCAGGTGCTCTGGCCAAATCCTTTCCTTTCTCCTCCCGATAACTGAATTAGCTAAGATTACAACAGTGTTCATAGTCATTTATGAAATGGAGATCATAAAGCTTACCCATGTATCTCACAGCTAAAATAAGGGCAAAAGAGACAATGTACATGACGACCTTTTGAAAACGCACATCGAGATTCAGAGTATTATGAACAAAATAATGGTGTCACTCACTTTTGTATCTGGGGCAGTGCCTAGCGTTCTAGCAGGTGACTGGGTCAGCTATTTGTGTTCACTCAGTAATAGTAACTGATAAAAGTATACCCCATGGACTTCAGTAAACCTCACTGAAGCAACTTGTACTAACTTGAAATTTTTCAGAACCGACAATTTTGCTTTATAAAATAGCAATGTAAACAAGACTGCAGAGGACACATTCCACCTACTTAAGAGAAGACTCATTAGTTTTTAGTCACTAAGAGCATATCATAGAGATAGTAAGGCCTTTAGAGATCATCTAGTTCAACTGCCTCATTTTACAAATAAGGAAACCAGGGTTCTGAGAGAAGAAAGGCCTCGTCACCCAAGATGATACTGCTAGCAGGTGACAGAGGTGGAACAGTTTCTGGTACCTAATCTAGTGCTCCCACTACCTTTCCCTCTATTCAAACAAACCACTCGGAAACACTATACCAGCCACTAACTTGAATATGGACTAAAAAACAATGACATTAAAAATAGCAGCTAATACAGGGAATTTTTAGGGCAATGAAACTATTCTGTATGATACTACAATGGTTGACACATATCATTATACATTTGTCAAAAATCACAGAGTGGGGGTGCCTGGACGGCTCAGTCCATTACACGTCCAACTCTTGATTTCGGCTCAGGTCATGATCTCAGAGTCATGGGATTGAGCCCCATGTCAAGCTCCAGTCATCAGGGAGTCGCTTGAGATTCTCTCTCTCACTCTCCCTCTGCCCCTCCTACCCCACTCATGCACGCGTGCTCTCTCTTTCAAATAAATAAATAAATCTTAAGAAGAAAAATTCACAGAAGGAACAATACCAAGAGTGAACCCTAATGTAAACTATGAATTTAAGGTGCTAATGATGCGCCAACTGAAGTTCATCAATTCTAACAAATGTACCACTCTATTGATACTCTGCTGACAATGGGGGAGGCTGTGCGTGTGTCAGGGCAGGAGATATATAGGAACTCTATACTATTTGCTCAATTTTGCTGTGAACCTAAAACTGCTCTAAGAAATAAAGTGAATTAAAATAGTTAACATTTACTCCTATGTGACACTATTTATGGGTGCTGTATTAACTCCTTTAACACTATGTATATTAACATGTATTAACTCCTTTAACCCTCCCAACTCTGAGATAGATGTTATTATTATACCCATTTTACAGATGAGAAAATCAAGGCATAGAGAGATTAAATAATCTTGTGTAAAATCACAAAGCTAATGAGGGGCAGAGCCAGGCTTTGACCTTAGGCAATCTGCCCAAGACTCACTCTCCTGACCATTACATTCTGTTGCCTCTAAGTAATGGCACACCTGCATTTATCACCATGTATTCCATATTTCAAATCAGACTTTCTTCTCATAAGTATGGTTTAATGTGTTTGTCATTCTAACAGTATGTACTCCATAGCATAACACAAGTAAACAGCTAAATTATATTACTTTTTAACTTTATAGATAGAAATAACTTTGAAAGTTAAGAGCTTTTTAGCTACTGGATATCTACTTTACCTTACTGATATTCAATTTATACAGCTTAGATTCCTTAGTAAACAGACTCAAAAGGCCCATTTCTTTGGACACTACAGCAGCTGTTCCTTATTACTTTTAATTTGTTCTGTGCTTTTGATAGTCTCATTAA
This sequence comes from Phoca vitulina, assembly GCF_004348235.1. Taxonomy (NCBI): domain Eukaryota; kingdom Metazoa; phylum Chordata; class Mammalia; order Carnivora; family Phocidae; genus Phoca; species Phoca vitulina. The sequence continues at coordinate 12,647,680 of NW_022589722.1, read as the reverse complement.
CATGCTGGGTAGATGCAGGCTGGGCTATATCATAATCAGTTTAACCATGCTAGTAATCAAACCAGAGGGAAGAAAGCCTGTCACTTAAACATACAGACTGAAGTATAGGCTATAGGTTCTTACACCTTTAAGACATAAACCCATACAATACAGATACCTATTCTGCTGCTTATTTCAAGGTTCTCCAAGAACTCTGGAAATCTGGTCACTGATTGTTATCACATCTTGTAAGCCAGATTCATAATTATGTGATAGACTTCTATGGGGCCCAGGGCATCAAATAACATGGTCTCTAGAAGCTCAGTGTCAAAGCTGAGCAGTTAAGTTTTTCAGCAGTTAATGAAGCTCAAGACTCCCTGCTTTCAACCAAAAGACCGCAATCCTGCTCCTCTAAGCATCATCCTCAGAGCAGTCTAAGAGTCATGGTTTATCTTTACACTAAAGGAAAACAAATGGTGATAGTTTCACGACCTCCCCACCCATAATTAAATAAAAGTGTGCCCAAAAAGGTATAGCTCAATGCAACATTTTATAAAAAGCATTGTATTCTCAATGCAAACTCTTTGGAAAGGGTTCATAACAAACATCCCCTCATAGAGCTAAAAATTGTCCTTTTTTTTTTTTTTAAAGATTTTATTTTATTTATTTGACAGAGAGAGAGAGAGCGATAGCAGGAACACAAGCAGGGGGAATGGGAGAGGGAGAAGCAGGCTTCTTGCTGAGCAGGGAGCCCGATGTGGGACTCGATCCCAGGACCCTGGGATCATGACCTGAGCCGAAGGCAGACGCTTAACGACTGAGCCACCCAGGCGCCCTGTCCTCTTTTTTATAAGCTAGATTTTTATACTGAGTAAAACTGCAATTATGTGGGTCTCATATAACCAGAAACTTCATTCATTCAAATATTTTTGAATATCTATCCTGTGTTAGATAATTATTCAGAATCATTTCCTACACTTGAATGTTTTCAGGAAGAAATAAAAGTACTGGGGCGCCTGAGTGGCTCAGTCGTTAAGCGTCTGCCTTCGGCTCAGGTCATGATCCCGGAGTCCTGGGATCGAGCCCCGCATTGGGCTCCCTGCTCAGCGGGAAGCCTGCTTCTCCCTCTCTCACTCCCCCTGCTTGTGTTCCTTCTCTCACTGTGTCTCTATCAAATAAATAAAATCTTTAAAAAAAAAAAAGAAATAAAAGTACTATAAGATCTAATTTATTAGGGATCTATTTTAAGTGGTCAGTACAATATATAGTATCTTCGGGGCTGGGGGGATGGGTTAGCCTGGTAATAGGTATTAAAGAGGGCATGTATTGAATGGAGCACTGGGTGTTATATGCAAACAATGAATCATGGAACACTACACCAAATAAATAAATAAATAAATAAATAAATAAAATTTATTTAGCTAGATGCACAGTCTTTCATAGACTAATCTTGTCCCTATACCTAATGCTATTTATCTGTACTCACTTTTAGGTATATTGACTTAATTTCTCTTTTGTTTTCTGGCTTTCTCATTTATTCTTCATATCCATAGCTTTTAGTATTTTGCCTTGCAGTCTTTATAACTGGCAGAGTCTTAAGCATGTAGGACTAATTTCCTGACCACCAATAGCACTCCTTCTTTCAGCTGGAGTTTTTGTCACTTAACACTTTATTAATAAATTTGGTGTATTGCTCCATAAAAAATATATATATATATATATATATATATATATATAGTATCTTCAACCCCTTTTACCACCATTCAAAACACTCTACCTCAAGCATCCCCATCCCTAAGAAGCCTCTGCTAACTCCATTATCTTTATGCAGACATGTCCCAGAACCCTCCTATACTTTAAAGACTATTTACTGTCTGCTTCCCCCAGACTATAAGCCACTGGAAGGCAAAAACCAAGTCTTAAACACTGCCATACAGCAGTGTCTTAGCACACAGTGGGCACTTAACACATTCTGATTGAGTGGATGGATAAATAGATGCAAGCACCGAAAAATGACCCTGAGGCACCACAACACATTCAATCCTTAACCTCTGTATTCTCTAACAATAAGTTTATACAAGCCACCTTACTATCTTACTATGTAACTTTAGGAAACTCACAACCTCCATGAACATCAGTTTCCTCATCTATAAACCAAGGATAATGAAATTTAAGCTTCACAAAGCTGGCTAATGAGACGACGTAAGGAAAGCATTTTGTAGGCTATAAAATAAAGCAATATGTTGCTGCTGCTATTATTAACACTACCACTACTACTACCACTACTGCTACTACTACTTAAGAAAGGAAATTTCACGAATAAATTTTTTTCCACAAATACATTTTTTAAAGACTTTCAACCAAGAGTTAACAATTAGTGATGTGGAAAATTAAGTTAAACACCCAACTTCCTAGTCATTCTGATCATCTAAGTATGGGGCAGTATGAGAACTCTGGACAGAGAACATTCCTAACACTGCCATCAAAACTTCCAAGAGAGCTGAGGAAAGCAGCCTTCAAGATCTCAGTCTCATCGCTGCCAAATGAGGAGAACAGTAACTGCCCTTCCACTCTGCTGGGTTGTAGGAGGCCCAACTGAGAAACAGGAAGCGAAAATAGCCTGGGAAGTAGGATATAGGCTGCTCTTTTCTTTCACAGTCTTTGAGGAACTCTTACCTTAAGATATCCTCCAGCAGAGACAAGCATTTTGCTATCTGGAGAAAAGCAAAGGTCAGTCACCCAGCCTCCGTGGGTAGCAGCTCCTTCTTCTACTGAAATCGGAGCACACAAATGAAGCAGCTCACCATTTGAGACATTCCATATCTATACAAACAGGATATACAATGCATTAACAGGATCACCCAGAAGTTTTATATATCTATCCAACTCTTCTGGAACATATTTGGAAATCTTTCTTAAAAATATAATTACAATTCAGTGATACCTTAGGAATTTAGACTGCATTCTCTCCTGTCCAAATTTTTTAAAAAACACTAATTATAATAAAAATGCATTACTAAAAAATATTTATCATTAACCATACTCCAAAAAATAAAACAAGAGAACTTAGAACTGGTCAGAATATTGTGACTTTTTTCACTTAATAAAAAGAAAATAATGGGAAAAGCAAGGAATAAACAAACAAAAAAAGGCCTAACAAACTACCTAAAAAAAACAAAACAAAACAAAACAAAAACCATAGAATTCTAGTCCAGTATCTACCACTAAGAATTCTGACAGAGATCATTCAAATACCTAAAGTCATTCAAACATATTTTAAACAATAAGTCCCTACAGGGTTTTATATATATAATATATACCCAATTACTTACAGATGCTAATGCTTCCATTTATTTCCAGTGATAATTAATATATGAATAGTACTCTAATTTCTCAAATAAATGCCCATCAGAATAGGAAAAAGAAATACAGAGGCATAAAGGCAAGGGAAAATAACCAAAATCATCACTTATAAATGTTTCCCTAGAAAATCCAAGAGAATCAAATGGAGAAACTCATTAGAAAGAATTAAGTAAGATAGCTAGATATAAGCTAGATACATATATACACACACATATATACAGCTTTCCTACATTTTGATCAGGTAGAAAAACAAAATTTTTGTTTAATGTGTTAAAAAAAATTTTAAATAACATGCATTTAAAGAAAGAGAATTTATTTCCCCAGGGGTTTCTGAAAAATGAAATACTCCTTCATAACCAGTAAAGGAGCATTCTCATCCAAGATGAGAACTCAGAGCAAAACCAATGTTCCCAAAGCAGTCCTGCCACTTCAGTTAACATGCATTTTTTAGTACAGAGAAGTTTGGTAACTTAGTCCTCAAGCATGAGAATCTTAATTGTCCTGGAAAGCCTATCTGATAATGCCTCCATTCCTGCAAACTGCATACTCTCTCATGAATTTTAAATCTTCCTTTGTAAAAAAGAACAAAAAAACAAGATGCTCCTCAAATATGCTGATTACTAACGCAGCCATCCCAATGCCCAAATTTTTCCCATCAACTGCAGAATCCTTCTAACGCAACCAGAGGCAGGCAGTCCCATGAGGACAGCAATAGGCCACACTGTAAATGTGGACTATCTAATGAATATGGTTTCATTAAGAGATCTTTTCTTTCAGTGCTGAAAACAGCAGAATTTGCTGTTTATTCATTTATAACCTAGTTGACAATTTGTAAAATTATTTTCCTCAAATTCTGCCCCTATAAACAACCTTTGGTTCAGGTCCAAGAATTCCGATGAATCATTCTCAAGCTAAGAGCAGACAACCAACTGCAAATAGCTTGGGCATTTGCCTCCTCGCATGCACAGACTCTAACTCATACACTTCACTCTAACTAAAATGAATTCTTTTCTGCAAAGGAGTGCAGCTGTGAATAAAATGTGCACAGGAAACAAAGCAAATGATGCCTCATCTAACCAGAACCCCAGGGCCTGTGCTTCCCAGTCACATTAACAAAGGTCCCCAACGTGAAACAAAGCATTAGCCAAAGCTACAGAAAGAGCAGTGCTTTCATGTCAGCAAACCTCCTACCCGGATTTCTCCATTGTCATCTCCAGTCGCCAACAGGGTACTGTCCACAGAGAAGACAGAGCAGCGCACGCAGCCTTTGTGGCCCCTCAATTCACAAAGAGGGGAAAGAAGGTCAAAACTCCAAATCTGGAAGGCAATTAGGATTGTTTAGGAATAGGAAATACACTGAAAATAAGCACCTGCAAACCCCGCCCTGAGGGCTAGTTAGCCATAAATTCAATCACATGGAAATTCTAACATTCAACAGTTCATAAATTTTCATTAGAGGCCCAAGTTCCAACTTGCAACATTGTTTTTTTCTGAGTTTCCCTTTAATTACTCAAGTTAACTTCAGCTCAAGGACCAAAATCACAGCTTCTTTAACTTTAGACTTACAAGAAAGAATAGCAAATCAGTTAAGAGCAGTCTACAGAGTGAAGCCAACTTGAGTGTGAGTCCTGGCTCCCCTACACTGCCTAGTTCCTTGTGGCCTAGCACAACCCACATAAGCTTCTCTAGCTTCAGTTTCTGCACCTGTACAATGGGACAACAGTACCTGAGGTGTGAAGATTAAATGAGGTAATAGTGAAATTCCTAGCACAGGGCCTAATACACGGCCAGTGTTTTTAAAGGTTAGTCACTATACTATCCTACTATCTCAGCAGCCGTTTTTTTGTTTCCAATATGTTTGGAATGCAGTTTTTTTTCTTTCCAATATTCTCCCTTGTGGTTCTGTCATCACCATCTAACAAGAATTTACTGAAATTACCGTGTTCCAGACATCGTGAACTAGGAACCGGTAGTACAAAGATGAACTGGATACAGTCCCTGTCCTTGAAAACTTTATAGTTTAATCAGGAATACAGACTTATGAATTGTTAGGTGAATAGTTATATGAAGTAAATGTCTAAGAAACATGAGTAATATGTAATGGAACACTAAAGGTAGAGCAGCTCACCCTGCCTGAGGGCTAGGAAAGGGTTCACTGAAGAGCTGACATCAAATCTAGGTCTGGAAGAATGAGTCATAATGCTTCGAGGTAAAAAAGGAGAAGCTTGTGTCAAGCCAAACCACATGCACAGAAGGTGGAGGTAAAAGTAGCCTGGCACAGAGGGAGCAATGCAGCAGAAAGAGATGGTCATGGGCAAAGGAGTCTGGCTTATAAACCGCCAGGTCACAGAGGTGTTTCAACTGGAGACTCAAGACCACGGTAGGAAAGATAAAACTGAGGAGGCACAGACCAGAGGTAGGTCCACCAATGAAGGGGGAGAGCCTAATCTTCTGGGTGGAGACAAGGAGGAGAAGAATGAGCCAAAAAACACTGAGGAGTAATCAAGAGAGCATGAAAGACAGGATAGAGTCCCACACAATTCCAAGGTTTATAGTTTGGAAAGATGGGTAGATAATGAGGTCATTAACAAAGAGAAAAAAGAAGAGAATGGAGTAGTCAATGTCCCTAACCAGGCAGCATCATTTCACTGGAATGTGATTTTCAGAAGTATCAACTTATACCAATTACATAAACATTTACTGTGGATGTACAATTAAATGTAAATCCTTTTCAGTGCTTTTTATCGCCTATAATAAGTAATATGTAATAGAAACTACATTTTATTAGTAATAGACAAAAAGTCGTAAGGCAGGGGCGCCTGGGTGGCTCAGTTGGTTAAGCGGCTGCCTTCGGCTCTGGTCATGATCCCGGGGTGCTGGGATCGAGCCCCACATCGGGCTCTCTGCTCCGCGGGAAGCCTGCTTCTCCCTCTCCCACTCCCCCTGCTTGTGTTCCCTCTCTCGCTGTGTCTCTCTCTGTCAAATAAATAAATAAAATCTTTAAAAAAAAAAAAAAGTCGTAAGGCAGAACAAAAGCCCTCGCGTTATTCATTTATCTATTTGACACAAACTAAATGCCAATGCCATCCTCCAAAAACTCACAAAATATGAGACAGACATGTAGACAGAAACTTACTATTTTATACATCATTTGGACTCATAATACATAACCAATACCAAACTTTTATATGCATGCACATTTCAACTAACTGAACTACCTTTGCAGTCTTATCAGCAGATGTAGATGAAAACTTGGTAGCATCAGGAGAAATATCACAAGAAAGTACTGTATCCTGGTGACAGACAAAGTCTTTTTCTATTCTTCCAGTAATAATACTCCATACCTTCAAAAAAAATTCAGAAGTTGACACTTTTAAGAACATTTTGTATTACTGAGCATAATCATCTAGAATACATATCTATAAAACAAGAGCTTTAGCACACTGGTTGTTCTGACCTCTTTAAGTGCCCTTTAGTACAGATGCTCATAAATACACAGGAGATGTAGGTGACAGCAGTAAACAGAAAACAGGCATGAGAAAACAAATCTAAAAATCTGAGTAGTCACTTACCATCCATCTTCTTTCAGCTTTCAAAATATAATCATTACAATATTAGAATACTTATTTAAAAAGGCAACCTGTGCTTCAGATTACCTTCACTGTTCCATCAAATGACCAGGAAAGTAGTTTTGAATTTTTCAAGAGCTTAAAGTCTTTCACTGTTTCCTGGTGGGCTTGTAGAAAGACATATTCTTCTGACTGCCAATTCCATACCTGAATATCAAAGAAATAAGTCTGTTATAACCCTCTCCTCATGATATCCCATTGGAGGAGTGTGGTAGTATGTGCTCAACTGCCTAACATCTTTTGCCCTCATGGCATTTCGGTAAAACAAAGAAGAGCACCAAGAAAGAATACGGTATTCCCATTTTATAAAGAGAAGAAAAGCTGGGATTAATTACCTTGACCAGGAGTAAAATAAAATACTTTTCGTCCTAAATAAAATTCATTTTCTTCACTTGCTTGGAGAGCAGTTAATGATAACAGAAGATAGAGAAAAGCCACAATATGCTAGTGAGCTCACCATCTGATTAAATTTTCCAGAGAAAATTATCCCTATTACACATTCAATTTCCTAAGCCCCACAAGCTAGGCCAAGACTGAAGATTCTAGTTCCACTGAAACTATTGAATCCTACTGGCCCTCCTGCCAGGGAAGGTCAGGGTGACCAGAGCAGCTTCAAACCAAGTCATGGAATTTCTAAGTTTCAGAGATCTTAGCTATTAGCTATTCCCTAATGCAATCCTCAAATTGACAAAAGAAGTGATATAGTACATTATTTTTCACATGAAGCTCCAGGAAGAATTCCTCAGGCACAGGGGAGGAGAAGAAATTGAAACGATGGAGACAGTACATTCAAAGTAGACTTGAGGTATGGGCTGGAAGTATGATTCACAACCTGAGAAGGGCATTTCAAATAAAGGAAATGAATGCTTGAGTTAAAGCACAGCAACAGGAAAACATGTCAAGATTATGGGAACTGGTTCATAGTTCAATCTGGCTGAAATACAGGATATGTAAAAGAAACCCAGGGAAAAAAGTGTGGGAAGATATTAAAAAAAAAAAGCCCAGTGGGCCTGATGAAGCTGGGTTTCTGAGCTGTGGGAAATCAGGCAGACTGGAACAGAATTTTCTTCTACTTTCTAACATCAGGAATAAAAAGATGAAGAAAAATCAGCAACCACCACAGGTATGCACATTAGTGATATTCTGGGTCAAGTTTTTGACTGGTGAAGGTTCAACATCAGAAATGTTTTTAAGCAAACTGTAAAAGAAATGACACTTCTCTTATCCCCTTTCTTTACTCCTTTATGCTCCACACTTAGCAGCCACCCTCCCCACTGAGCCCTGGCTCTCAGATCTCTCTCTCGTCTCCAAGTGCTCATTCACAGAAGTGGGATATTAGGAGCAGGGTATCTGTATGAGGACAAGGGGATCCTAGAAAAGGAGCTAGAAGTGAGAGGAGCTTTAAAGAGAATGAATTAGGAATTTCAGCATTTTAAGAACTCAAAGAGACATGCTGGGGGAAGGGGAAGAAACAGAGGCTTTCTGCCTCCCCATATCATATCAGAAAGGAAAGGCACTCAGTGTGACTAAACATAAAATACCCTACACCATTTCCTCTAGGAACTTCCTGGCTCTCTCCTACTTTCTGGCTTTACTGGACTAGAGAATCAGTGGCTACAGCTCTTCCTGAGTGACCAGCACTGTCATTCCCAGCTGTGTCTGATTCAGTGTTCAATCCTGACTTAGGTTCTTACTGCTGCCCTCCACATCAAGAAGCCAGGGAGCGTTCCTGAGTCGATGGAATACAAAATTTGACAATCACTAAGGGAAGATTAAGAATAGCCTTAGCAGTTTTTGTTGCAGAAGCTTTCTGATAAGGCAGTGATGACATGGACACCTTTTTTGTTGGACTCAAACACACTGTACTAGTGGGATCACCTTACATAACAGCTGAACTTTCACCACCATTAGCCAAATGTATTAAGGTTGAGTTTGGGATGTCTCTACCATTAGCTATAATTTTTGCAATATATATACACTATGGAATTTTTTCAGCGGTATAAACAGTAAAATTTAAATTTTTAAAATCCTGAAGAATCTTCTTATACCTGCGAGAGTCAATATATTCTCATACATTGGCTCAGGTGAACGCGGCTACTACTTGGGCTTTATTTATCTCAAGAGAAAGGATCAAAAACTACCAAAAGTAGACCTCAATTTTCACAACTCTAGGTGCTATAAGCAGGTGAGTTGATTTTACAAATCTTGGCATTAACTTTAGTTCAGCTCAACAGATTTACTGAACTCCTACTAAATTCCAGCCAGGCATGCTGGAGATACAAAGATGAATAAAATAAACCTCCAAAATGGTAACTATGTGACATATGTGTAGATTTGTTAATTAACTTAATCACTGTAATTATTTCACAATGTGTACCTATTATATCAAATCATCATGTACATCTAAAACATATATACATTTTTGTCACACCTCAAAGCTGTGGGGGGGCAGGGGGGAGACAAATTTCCAATTAATTATTTACTAAAAAATTAAAACAAAAACCCAACCAGTCAATTCTTGGAAATACCCACCAAGAGTTTTATTACATGAATGTATAGTCATTAAAACATTTTAAATGTAAGAAGTATTCTGGGTAGAGCAGAAAAAGAGAATGAAACACCACTTAACTCATATTTCTAAAAATAATCTAATTCTGATCCTAAAAATATTCCTAGAAATTATTCTCTCCCTGGCTGAGAATATCTGATGTTCAAGCAGGTCATTAAACCTACGAATTTAGCTTCTGACAGAAAAACTATATAGTATACAATGTCTCAGCAGAATTCCATCAGATGTAGTTTAGTTTTACCCATTTCAAAGCCATCTGGAGAGGAAGAAAGGTGAAAATCAAGCTGAGTTTCATAGCTAATACACCAGTATCATGGGAGCCTGCACTGAAACCAAATTTCATTCCAATCATACAGAACTCACAAAGATATAACATAAAAAGATTTTTTCAAAATAGTTTTTTTTTAACATTTATTTAAGTAATCTCTCCCCTCAATGTGGGGCCTGAATTCATAACCCCAAGATCAAGAGTTTCATGCTCTTCTGAGTCAGCCAGGTGCCCTGTCTAAACAGTTTTTAATACTATAAATATTGCTACGATAGGAAATACACACACACACAGATATATTAAATAAAAGAACACACAGTAACTTCTGTTGAACATATGCATTTATATCTCCTTCACTTCTAAAACCCTACTACAATGACAAAGTCAAGAGAATGGGAATGAAGACAACAAAATGTTGAAGCCTGAGACACCTGGCTGGCTCAGTCAGTTAAGCATCTGCCTTCAGCTCAGGTCATGATCCCAGGGTCCTGGGATCGAGTCCCGCATCGGGCTCCCTGCTCAGCGGGGAGCCTGCTTCTCCCCCTCTGCCAGCCATGCCTCCTGCTTGTGTTTGTGTGCACCTGTGTGTTCTCTGACAAGTAAATAAATAAAATCTTTAAAAACAAAAAAATGCTGGAGTCCAAAAAGCAGAATGGTAAATGACTTAACAGAACCAAGAAAATAGAATCCTAAAAGCATTAGAGAAAGACAAAAGCAACAAAACTGACACTAGAGAACTCACCAAATGCTCAGAAACTGAGGTCACTGAGGACATCAGAGGTGGGAGTGAGGGTGGGGTGAGGACCGGAACTATTAGGAATTATGGGAAGATGGCAACCATGCATAGTTTTTTTTAATCTCCCTGAAGCCTCTATTAAAAGCAGACAAAGAAATTAAAATAGCAAAACCAAAAATGCACAGACAACAAGACCATGTTGTTGATACTGATGAAGTATCCCCACAAACCCCAAGATACAACTGAGTAGGGACAAACTGAGAGCGGCAAGACTTGCATCCCAGCATCTATATGGGAAGAAGCAGAGAACAGCATGGAGAGTCTGACAGAACTAAAAACAAGAGAATTCCAAAACAGCCAAGTGACATTCACTGGGAAGTGCAGTGGACCAACGGGAGAGCAGCAACAGACACTGAGTCAAAGCAACCACAGTACAGTCTGGAAGGGCTAGACCAGTCTGGGACCTATGAACTCTCAAAATTAACCACAACAATCCTGTAATAATGAGCAGAAACTGCTGGGAATAAAATCCAAATTGAGTAGAACAGGATAATGGCAGCAAAGGAAAGAGAAGGTCTAAATAAAAATAAAAGAAGGAAACAGGGCAAAGCAATATCTTAAGAACAAGGCCGTATTTTAATGCTTTCTGAAAACAGAAGGAGGAGCTGGAGAGCTACAAAGCTAGAAATGTTGGCCTTCCCCACTCCAAGGAGTTCAGGAAAACTAATTTTGTGTGAAAAAGGAAAGAACAGTCATTGAATACAAAGTTACTATGAGAAAAGAGTAAAGTGCAGAAAATGTTCCTCCAAACAATGAGAGCAAACCAGAAAGAAGACTCTGAATTAAAGGGCACCAACACAATTGAGGACAGAATTACAGTTTTGAGAATAGGGGGATCAAATGAAGGTTTACACACTAAAAAAGGAGACACTGGGGCGCCTGGGTGGCTCAGTCGTTAAGTGTCTGCCTTCGGCTCAGGTCATGACCCCAGGGTCCTGGGATCGAGCCCCGCATCGGGTTCCTTGCTCAGCGGGAAGCCAGCTTCTCCCTCTCCCACTCCCCCCGCTTGTGTTCCCTCTCTCGCTGTGTCTCTCTCTGTCAAATAAATAAAATCTTTAAAAAAATAAAAAATAAAATTAAAAAATAAAATAAATAAATAAGGAGACACTACACCTACCCTTAGTTCTCTTCCCCACTTAGCTCTAAGAACCTGTCAGTCAGATTTATAACCTCCTGGCAGAAAGACCAGAAGATTCCTCTCTAGGAATCTGACAAGACCAGGACAAAAGACCTAAAGATACTGACAGCAAAGATTCCCCGTCCAGATCGTTTTTCAGAAAAGGTCTCAGTCAACACACAGAGCTTTCAATCAGCCTTCTAGTGTCCACACTAAAAGTGATCACCACACAGCTGAGGAAGACCTTTAAAACAAGAGGCCAAAACAACCACACAGAAAAAAACACCTTGGAAGAAATAGCAACTATGCATGAAAATTAAATTTTGAGGAAAAAATTATTTATATATAATTTATATATTATTTATATATCCATCCATTCTCAGAGAAGATATTACATCCATGAAACAAGAACACAATGTTCTTTAAAAGGAATAAGAATGGGGGGGCACCTGGGTGGCTCAGTCGTTAAGCGTCTGCCTTTGGCTCAGGTCATGATCCCCGCATCTGGTTCTCTGCTCAGCGGGAAGCCTGCTTCTCTCTCTCCCACTCCCCCGCTTGTGTTCCTGCTCTCGCTATCTCTCTGTCAAATGAATAAATAAAAATCTTAAAAAAAAAAAAAAGGAATATGAATGGACTCTTCAGCATTAAAAATAGTAGAAATGAGGGCCGCCCGGGGGTCTCAGTTGGTTAAGCGTCCAACTCTTGATTTTGACTCAGGTCATGATCTCAGGATTGTGGGATCAAGCCCCGTGTCAGGCTCTGCACTGAGTGTGGAGCCTGCTTAAAATTCTCTCTCTCCCTCTCCTTCTGCAGTTTGCGCACTCTCTCAGTAAATACATACATACATATATACATAAATAAATGGTAGAATGAAAAGCTCCATGAAAGGGCTGGAAGAGAAAGCTGAAGAAAACTCCCAGAAAATAGAGCACAGCTTAAAATGATGAAATGTTGGAGCGCCTGGGTGGCTCAGCTGTTAAGTGTTTGCCTTTGGCTCAGGTCATGGTTCCAGGGTCCTGGGATCAAGCCCCACATCGGGCTCCCTGCTCGGCGGGAAGCCTGCTTCTCCCTCTTCCACTCCCCCTGCTTGTGTTCCCTCTCTCGCTGTCTCTCTCTCTGTCAAATAAATAAATAAAATCTTTAAAAATATATAAATAAATAAATAAAAATAAAATTATGAAATGTAGAAAAAGGAAATTACACGAAAAGTCCAGGAGATCCAATATCTGAATAATGGTTTTTACAGAAAAAGAAAGCATATTGGGATGGAGAGGGAGCAAAGAAAAAAATTCAAGTTTATTTGAATTGAAAAATGTTATGTTTCCAAACTGAGAAGGGATCATGAATGTCTAAAACAATGGATAAAACAAATACACACCAAGACACAACATCATGAAATTTCAAAATTCTAGGAATAAAGAGAAGATCCTAAAATCTTCCAGAGAAAAAGATTAGGAATCAGAATGGCTTCAGACTTCTCAATATGAGCTTTGGAACCTTGGGAGAAAATGGAACAAAGTCTTCAAAGTTTTAGGGTAAAATAATTGCAAACCACATCCAGTCAAGGGTAGAACTGTCCTAAACTGCATTAAGGCAGAAAACACATTCATAGTATACTTAGTCTACTTAGTTATAATGACACTAATGACCTAAACAAAATTTTATTATAATTGTATTAGGATAATGGGATTGATAAAAGGGTGTGTGCATATGTCAAAGGTAACACAGGTGGGAAAAGAAAAAAAGCTAAATTTTCATCTTAATATGTTCATCTTAATTTTTAGTAAATTCTCAAACATAGAAATGGGTAACATGATAAGCATGGGATATGGGGGCATGAAGGTAAATATCAAAAGAAATATCTAGAAGCTAAAAGAGGTGCTTCTGGAGAATGAGTAATGGGGGGGGGTCTATTTTCCACAATGAGCTTTGTAATACTACCTAAGTTTTAAAAGTATGTGCATTGGAACTTTGATAAAAACAAAGTTAATTTTTAAAGAACATACAGTAGGCTTAATGCCTCTATACCCATAATCCTTCATTATGACAAACTATTCTTTTTTCACAGATTTCATCCCTATAATTAACATCTTATCCTTAAAAGAATAAAATTATTTCAATCAGCGGGGCCCCTGGGTGTCTCAGTCGGTTAAGTGTCCGACTCTTGATTTTGGCTCAGGTCATGATCTCAGGATCACGAGATCAAGCGCCGAGATGAGCTCTGTGCTCAGTGTGGAGCCTGCTTGGGATTCTCTCTCTCCCACCCGTTTTGCCCCTCCCCTGCTAGCATGCATGCACTCTCGCTCTCTCCTAAAAAAAAAAAAAAAAAGTATTTCAATCAGATTTTACTACTATCAAGAAAAGTAAAGAGAAATCATATAAATTTGGCAAAAAAGTATATTTACTGATACAAATCCAAATACCAAGGCAGGCAGGGGAACTCAAATGATTCCTTGATCTTCAAAATAAACAACCTTCCAGTAGAGGGTTCGTTCACAAGTCAAATTGTCTGCCTCATCCACAGAAAAATATGAAACATGTATGGGTTTCATCTAAATCTATGTGCATAATCTGAATGTATGGCCAAAGTAATACGATCCTAAAGAAATGTTTAAAATGCACACCAGATTTGAGCCACAACCAAAGTGTTCCTTGCTAGAGTCAGCATTACAGATGTTGGAAGTTAATCCTTCCCCTCACCTGAATTGAAGAATCATCAGAGCTTGAAATAAGAGTCTTCCCATCATCTGTGAACTGGATGTGCCGCACAGTTTTCTTGTGCCCAATCCTGGATTGGAAGATTCTGTTGTTTAGGAGCTCTAAAATCTTCAAAATAGAAAAGCACAGAAAATTAGTACCAAGAAATTCAGCAACACCCAGGCATTACACCCCAAAGACATTAAATTAAAATTAGACTACAGAAGGGTATAAAATTTTCATCTCATAGTGCTTTCATTTTAATTAAAGACACACAAATGAATGGTACATACATACACACAAGTGTATGCACACACACACACATACACACGCTAAAATAAAACACTCACTGGAATGACCAGATAGCAGTAGGAACCAGTGGTCCTTCTGAGAACTCAACTACCCAATTCATCAAACAAGTGGCAGCCTGGACTCAGCCTCCAAAAAGGAAATGACATTTAAGATGGATGAGAGAGAAGAAAGAAAAAAATTCTGGATGAGAGACAAGGCAAGCTCTTTATAAAACAACACAGACAAGGAAAGATAGGGGGTAATGAGGGAAACAGGTAACAGAAAAGAGGATATGAATAGGCTGGGGAGGTACACTGAGAATACTTATAAGGGCTAAAGACTAATATGCCAGGGGGGCGGGGCGCCTGGGTGGCTCAGGCGTTAAGCGTCTGCCTTCAGCTCAGATCATGATCCCAGGGTCCTGGGATCAAGCCCCACATCGGGCTCCCTGCTCCGCAGGAAGCCTGTTTCTCCCTCTCCCCCCTCCCCCTGCTTGTGTTCCCTCTCTCGCTGTGTCTCTCTCTGTCAAATACGTACATACATAAATAAATTAATTAATTAATTTAATTAAATAAAGACTAATATGCCAAATGCAGAGATTAAGAAAGTGGTAACAGAACTCAAAAACTAATGACTATGTCAAAAAGGCTTTCAAGTGAACTCACCAAAACAAAACAAAAAAAGTTCTTTTGCCCAAATTAAATGTACTCAAGGAAGCCTAAGGAAAATACAAATGATGCTAAAATAGGACATTGTAGAAATTCAAACCTAACCTGCACGTCTAATAAAAGGCCCTTTAGAAAGCAAAGGGAAACTGTGAGTGAGAGCCTTCCCCATTGAGCAGGACAATCTTACAACTGCTACAGGGCAAAGGCAGGCTAGCATCCTAGTTGAGCACAGTGGCTCAGAGACCCAGGGTTTGATTTGTAGCTCTGCCACTTACTGACTTAATGAAAGTTGTGGAAACTAGGAGTTTAGACATCTGTAAAACGGGAGTAACAACACCTAACATCCAGGGTGTTAAAATAATTCCATGAGAGAAACTGATAAACACCCAAAAATGGTAGCTGTCATTATTTGATACTAGGCCCAACCACATGAAAATGCCATTTTACAGATCATACAGAGTCAAATATTGGTAATCTCATACGATTCATTTATATAGTATTTATATTATTTGATGACTTTGAGGAGGACAGGGATATGGATGAGGCACATGTGTGTTTTGTGAATTATTTCCTTAAACTATCTGTATGGCCCATTTCAAGACACTTAGTAAAAACAAAAAGAATGTAGACCTGTTTTGGCAACAAGGTAAAAAGAAAAGGGGGAAGCAAAGATCCTTTAAAAATCAATAATAATATACACCAGTTTGAGAGATGAGATTGAGAGGGAAGACTAAGGTTCACTCGTAAATGTATAACCATCCCTTGCTTAAAACAATCCACAATATACTTTTCTTCAGAACAGCACCCATCTTCAAAATTTTTCACAATGAAAAAAACAAAACAAAACAAAACACAAAACCTTAACTCTGAACCCATGCCACAATGCCCAAATATATAATAACATTGACATCACCTTCTAAACGCTTCCTTCTTCACTTTGTGTATAAACATATAGTCTCCTCTTTGTGGAGCAATATAGACTAGAGAATATTTGTGTATTTCCTTATGAAATAAATCCAAAGTAAAATAAATGTGGCTAGTGCCACAATTAATAAATTAAGAAATAATTCCAAAAAGTTTGGGTGAGAAAAAGTGAGAGAAGGAACCAATGTTCTTTGAAAAACTATTGTACAGCTAAAAACAAAGTGCTTTTGTGATAAAATCATTTTTATTATACTTTTTTTGCATTTGTTAACATTTATTTGGTCTTCTTTAATAAGTTAAGGATTTCAAGTGGTAAAAAGGTATACTTCTAATACCAAAAGTAGAACAGAAAGGGTTGGTGAAACAGGTAAGCATAAGGTAATCCTGCACAGACATTCCCAATGAACCTTATCAGTACCAAAATGGAAACTTACACCAAAGGCTAAGGAGAGAAAATAGTGCTCTTTGCACAGATAGCTAAATCTCTGAGAGTGTTTGATACACTTGGAGAACAGCAAAACAACTAGGTAGAGAATAAGAACACAAAAAGACAAAAAGTCTGAGAAACAGTAGTAAAGGCAATTTGAAAAATATACCACCAACAGGATTGTAAGATTAATTTTAGTCTAACAGAAGAATGACTAATATACCACAGAAAGATTTCTTTAGTATAAGCTAAAATACCAGACAACATAATTAATTTTAAATAAATAACTCTTCTGCACAGAAGGACTCTGAAGACTAGAATGGAATACCTCAATGGCTCCATCTTCACCTCCAAATGCAATGTACTGAAAATGTGGACTTAGGCAACAGCAACTAACTTGAGCTTCAGTCAGATAATCAATCTGACCTGTTTTTCCATTAATGAGCTAATGAAAAATAAGGCACAATCAGTTATTAGGCTACAAGAGCAATTTCTGTTCTTTAGACTTCAATTGAAAAAATAAAATGAAACAGAAAATAACCAACAAGAGCTCCCCGGGGAACAACAAAGCCCTATCTTAGTCTCAACAGCTGCATTTAGCACTTCACGCCTTCATTTCATTTCACTTTTGTGGTTCAAATACATTTTCATAAAATAAAATGAGCTTTAAAAGGTTTAAAAAGCAGCTACTGTGCCCACCACCTGAGACACATCTGTCTGATTTATAATCCCACAGCTAGCTCCGCACCCAGTTTTCCATTTCTTCACAAAGCCCATTTTAATAGGGCTATCGTTTGTTAAAGTACACTTTTCGGATATTTTTCAAGCGGGCTAGTGAAACAGGACTGAGGATACATAAAAAGCCATATTCAAATAAAAATGGGTTTTATATCCTCTAAATCGCTCACAAAACAGTATAAATTAAAATTCTTTATCTTTTTGAGTGGGGGAGAAGGGAGCTCTGGAGAAGAACCCATAAGCATAATTTGGGTGACTGGACTTATAATGCTTAAACTAAGATTACTTAATTTCATAATATGTACCAATGCTAATAATTATTTTTTTACGTTTAATTAGTAAAGTTGTCTCATCACTCGATTAAAACATGTGACCCAGGAAACTACATCTCAAGCTTAAATCAATTGTCAGCTACCTCTCTCTGTTACAATCTAAAAGTCTTAAATCATTTTTCAACATGAAATAAGAAGTCATATCTGTTTCAGGTACAAAGACGATAGGGTATCAATCAAGGTACGCTTTATTTTACAATATCTTACCCAGCAGATTCTGATCTATTAGACATTCAAAATGAAGACTGAACTGCTAAAAGCTGAATTTATCTTCTTTCTCTCAAAAATCAATTTCCATATTTTCCTAAGTAGTGACTAAAAAATGTTTTGTTCACTTAAATGGAACTATTGTCAAGTTTATAACTATCCCCTAAACTCTCCCACAATCATTGATATAGAATGACACTTTCATAGTCAGAAGACTTCTTTTTGAAGTCTCACAGTTATGACAACTATTAAAGAAAGGTTGCACAAATTTAATAAAGGTAATACAAGCATGAGGACACTGAACTTGACAAGAAAGCTGCAATGAAAAATATCCCAAGTCTGCTAAAAATCAGTAACAAGGCATTAACATTCAATTCCATATCCCAATTCATCCCAGAAACACAGGGCATTAGGAGCTCGACATCAACATACTAAGGACGATAGTACAACGTGTAAAATACAGAACAAGGGGTGTCTCACACCTTGACTCTGACCCCTGACAGTAGACAAGAAGAAATAACCACACGCCATAGACCGTTTACTTCCACATATCTGTCTCCAGAATTTGGATTCCACCTTCACCCTATAACCAGCTCAGACTTCTGAACATAGAAAGGACCTTACAGGTGAAGAAAGTGAGGCTCAGAGAAGTGTACAATTTACTCAAACATCATATAAAACCAGCTGACAGTAAAGCTTAAGCTGTACCTGTACCTCCTGAGTGAAGAGACACTGTTCTTTCCACCACATCAAGCTGAGCTTTACAGCTTTAGAGCTGTTAAGCTTTGTCCTGCCCTCAGTCTGTCTCAAGTTCTCCTCCTGGACTCCATGCAAATCAAGGAATGTGATCATAGATACCAACAGGAGAAGAATGAAGTGAGACAAGGTATCACTTTTTTTTACTTCTAAATACAAGCATATTTGGACCTCAGCTCAAAACCCACATATTTATTCAACTGATGCCTACTGAGCACCTGTTAGATACTACACAATTATGCCTGATCCCAAGTTCAAAACCAAACAAGAAAAATGTGAATTGTGAGTTCAATCAAAACAATTTTTCCAATTGTTTTCTAAAAAATACTCACCTGCAGACGTTTTATATTGTCAACTGCAAGAACCGTCACTTCATTTTCTTGAAACACAACATCTATTTCTTGCTTTAACACAATAGCAGAATTCTTACATACTTTTTTTGTCTCCCAGAGCTAATTAAGAGATTAAAAAAACTAAAATAAGATAACCATATCCTGAAATATGTAAAGAGAAGGCTTAGAGTCTTAAAGCAAGATACAAAACATGCTTCATACTCAAAATACCTATGATGCTAGAAAATTTTCAATTATTAGATTATAATTCAACAACAAATATTTGTTAATTACATGCTATAATGAGTAGTAGTTAGTATTAAGAGTAATGGGTGCTAGAGCCAAAATGCCCAAGTATGAACTCTAGTTCCACCTAAAGTTGTGACTTTGGGCAGGTTACTTAACCCAGTGTTATTCAAAGTAAGAACTCCTACTAGTTCTCAAACTGTCTGATGCCAAGATAAGGAGTCTGTACCAGAATGTAAATCAACTATATCACTAACAAACTATAAGCCGTATGCTTAGTGATATGATTCATCTTTTTTTTAACAAGACTTTCTTGATGAAGGAAGCAGTGAGATGAATTACATTCTGGTTCATTTATTGAGACTGGCACTTTAAGCAGAAGTGACATAACCTTCCTGTGACTGTTTCCTCAGCTGCAAAAAGGACTGCTGTGAGAATTAGAAAACATAAGTACAGTACTTCGCACAATGTCTAGCATACAGTAAATACTAAAAAAACTGTAGTTACATTGTGTATAAAACACTATATTAGATGCCACAGGGATAAACCCGGGTCCCTGGCCTCACAGACCTTACAATTGAAGACGTGTGAACAAGCTGGAAGAGCAGTGGAGTACTGAAGGTGAGAAGTAAAGCAAATCTGTACTTAAATTCAAAGTAGAATTTGGTAAGTACCATAAGAAAAGGACACAGAGTTATATGACATTAAAGAAGAGAGACATTCCCCCAAATGGAGTACTAGGAAGAGCTTTGCAGAAGACTTGGGGGAACCTGTAGGATTGTTAACATTTCAACAAGAAGAGAGACAGGGAAACAGGGTATTCCAAACATAAGAGACCACATACGCAAAAGAAGCAGGGAACTACAGGGTATTGGGAAAATGTGAGCAGTCCATTGTAGGCTACCTGTAGGAATAAACCAAAAGAAAGACTGAAGCCAGAATGAGGCCATACTGTGGAGAAGTTCAGTGTAAATTTAGGAGTACCTACTTATTTTTAGTAGACAAGGGAACCCTATCTGTTTTTGAGCAAAAATGACATGACTATATTGTACACGAAGACAATATCTTAGAAGCAGCATGTAGAAAACCAAAAAACAAAAGACTGTGGCAAAGACTAATACATTAAGAGAGGGAACATGCTGAGGCATCCGCTGGCTCAGTCAGTACAGTGTGTGGCTCTGGATCTCTGGACTGTGAGTTCGAGCCCCATGTTGGGCGCAGAGATTACTTAAAAATAATAAAATCTTAAAAAAAAAGAGAGAGGCAACATGTAATGAGCACCTAAACTTGAAATGAAAAAGTAGAAATACGGGCACCTGGTGGCTCAGTTGGTTAAGTGTCTGACTCTTGATTTCAGCTCAGGTCATGATCTCAGGGTTGTGAGATGGGCTTGCAATGGACTTGCACTGGGCGTGGAGGCTGCTTAAGAGTCTCTCTCTTCCTCTCCCTCTTTTCTTCCCCACCCCCCACCTCTCTCTCTCTCTCCCCCTCTTAAATAAATAAATAAATAAATAGTAGAAATAAATGACAGAAAATGGAAAGGCAGAATCCATTAGAATTGGCAAGTAATTAGATATGGAAATTTAAAGTGGAGAAAAGAGTCAAAAATTAAGTCAATATATTACCTAGTAAATATTTAAACTAACCAAAATACAGTTTAATCATTGGACTTCTCTAGCACCTGGCTCGTGGTAATACTCAATGAACATGTATGGGATGAATGAGACTGTTATAGTCCATATAACAGCACTTTTCAAGGATAAATATTAATCTAGTAGTTTCTTGTTTTAATTCCCCCAATACTGCTCATCAATTTCTTAGTTTGTTAGACGTAGACATCAACAAATGTCTAAATGAAAATCTTAGTATTTCTCACCCTGATTGTCTGGTCATCAGAAGATGTCAAAAATGATGATCCATCAGGAGAAAACATCACACAATGAACCCAACTTAAATGTCCTCTGCAATCAGCCACTTTTAAATACGAATCCATATTCCACAACTACAGAATAAACATAGCATACAGAAAATCACATTCTTAAGCATTTTGAACATATCAAGAATATTAAAAATAGCAAAAGTAAACCAGTAATTTCACTTCTATGAATATAGGCCAAAAACAAGCTAGCAAAAATACAGAATGACTTGTGCAAAAGATTACTCATTGCATCTTATCTTTAATAACAAAAGAACTAGAAACAACCCAAATGACCATCAACAGGGAACTGACTGAATAAACTACATAATGGAATATTATGTAACTGTAAAAACACCCAGATAATGACTAGTCACTGGGATACATTGTTTATAGAAAATAAGCAAAGAGCATATATATTTCTACAGAAGAGTATATATAAGGGCGCCTGGGTGGCTCAGCCGGTTAAGCATCTACCTTGGCTAAGGTCATGATCCCAGGGTCCTGGGATCGAGTCCCGCATCAGGCTTCCTGCTCAGCAGACAGCCTGCTTCTCCTTCTGCCTACCGCTCCCCCTGCTTGTGCTGTCTCTGTCTCTCTCTCTCTCTGACAAATAAAAAAAAAAATCTTAAAAAAATAAAAATATATTTTTTAAAAAAAGCTTTGATTTAGAATCATGCAAACATTTAACTTTTTTTAAATAAAAAAAATAGACTATTTTCCACTGTCATCTAATCCTTGTTTCAACTAATGGCAAAACCCTACAATAAATGAATATGCTAATTGTACAGGTACACATTTCTGTTATTCATGCTTATTACGAATTGTCAATGTCTGCCACCCTGGCTATATTTTGTCCCTGCTGTAAATTACTCAAATATATTCCAGTCTAATGAAGTACCATATGTGCCTGAGTTCCTCTCATTACACTCTGAATGACAGACCTACTTTATGATTTCAGAACAAGCATGGAGAAAACAAGTACTTCATCACATGCCCAGTGGTTTTCAATCAGTGAGTTCTATGGTTATAAATTAATTGTATGACATTTTCTTTGCCTTATCACTAGAGTCCAAGTTCCTGTGGACATATAAAGCTAAACGCCAGAAATGAAAGTGGTTCCATAACTAAAAAATCTCCCTTGAAAATCCTTCCCTTTTTCCTTCTTGTTCTTCCCCATCATTTCTCAGAGCCCCCAAAACCAGGTCCCTATTTTAAGAAAAAAGACAATGTTTCCTGGAGCTTTCTAATAGCAGAGGGTCGGGATTGTAGAAGTGACAGGAAAGGCTGAAAGAAGAGTTCTTCCTCCACTAGGAGGAGCACTAGTGGAGAAGCAACACTCCTTAAAATCCTGACAAAAACCCAGAAAGAGGAAATTTCCAACCACATCTGCCTTGAGGATCTATAGGTAAGATCTCCTACCACATCTGAAACTTTCAAATCAAGAACTCCCCTGAAGAGAACACTGCCCACAGCACCCTACTTCTTCCCACCATTTCAAACAGGACTGGAGCTTGTTCACACTTAATGCCTATGCTTCCAACGGGTAGATTCTTAGCAGGGAAGTTCTTCAGTGTTAGTTGCACTGTACTTGCTTCTGTACTTGGAATTAAGTAGAGATTACAGAGCACACCCACTCTCATCTTATCTTATCTCCATGCTGACGGACTATAGCTCAGAAACTCTCCCCCAACAGCTCTGCAGTAAGGAACAAGGTTGTCAAACTCGCTAAAAATTGCTGAAATAAGCACGGAACACTAAAGAAGTGCTTGCGGTAGTCAAGCTTCCTTTGAGGAGAGCCTGTGAACCAAGTCGATTTCTCTATTTTCCAGATAAAGGCCCATACCCACCTTCTGGGACTGTCATCACAAGGAACTTCAAATTACCTGATGGTAAGACCCACTCAAGGAATAAGTAGTAATAAAGCTTGGAAAAACTAATCCATCTTTGGAAAAAAAAAAAAACCATCAGTTCACTGCTTTTTGAAAAAACTTAATATAGCCATTCACTGGGTGAAATTCTTCCAGGACCAGTCAGGTATAGATTCTGAATATAAAATCTATCTGGTAAGTACAAAATTATAAATATTAACAGGCAATTTTTAAGAGTCATTTTACTCATTAGTGCTCACCAATGAACATCCTAGGTTAACCAATTCTAAATTAACTTTTGTCTTCTTCTCAGTGATCTAAGAAATCTGAACTGGACTCATCTCTCACCCTTTCTTTTATAGAAGATCCTTTCTTTCATATTGTTTAAGAGATGCCATGTTTCTACCTAGGAAACCAGTGTTCATTCCACTGTTTCCCCAGACCTTGGCACATGCTAGGCATTCAACAAATATGTGCTGAATGATACTGTCATTCCCTCTCATACTATCAAATCAAATCTTCACTGCTAAAGTAATAAGGCTGGCTATATAGTTTAATATCCTAAAGCCATAGGTCATTATGCTGTGAAGAAAATGCTCTATTTCTCAAACATTCTCAGTAGTTAATGGTTTAAGTAGCCCATTCTTGGCAGAGGTACAACCTCACAGAGTAAGTGAACTACTCACCTCCACACAGCACTGGGACAAAGCCACCACTGCCAAATGATTTTGCGGGGAGAAGTCACAATACTGGATGGTGCTGTGATGGCCTGTAGGGATTTCTGCCAATAAGTCACTGGTATGAATGTCAAAAAGCTGTCAACATAAAATAGGTATCTATGAAAGTAAAATACTTTTAAAAATAAGCTATACTCAAAATGAATCTAAATTTTTTAAGTCCTGAAAAAATACAATTACTGATAACTGGCATAACTATTGACAGTCATAAATAAGATATAAATCAATATACACATACTTCTAAAATATTGCTCATCTTGAAACATGTTTCCTATAAAGAAAAATTTATCACAGATGATCTCTCAAGCTGGCCTAGGAAGAAATAAAACCTTTGTGAATAAATGAATGGACTAGCCAAATTAACATACAGAGCAGTTCTCCTGAATGCTTGTTTATTCAAAAGAGGAAAATGGATATTCATAAATGAAGATAATCAAAATAATACAGAGCAGAGGCTTGCTAAAATGAAATTAGCTCAACTATTTCTATTTCTCTTCAGAGCTATCAAATTACTCCATTATGATCATTTTCCCATTTTTGAACCAAAAAAAGCTATTTTTGAATAATGCAAGCTTCATTTCAACTTTTGAAAGATTTTTAAATGTTGAATATATTCTTCTGAAGTTTTTGCCAAATGATAAAAACATATATGTAGCATTGTGATTTAAGACCAAGGCATCATACAAGAAAAAAAAACAAAGCTTCCAGTGGGAGCCATGAACATGTATTGTGAATGCAGAGCCCTTCAAGCACACAGATGGTAAGCAGCACAGCATCAGGGGCCAAGAACAAAAGACAGGAAACCATAGTTACAATGCCTCCCAGGACAGGTCATTCTTAAAAATCAATGGTGGAGAGTGACAGAGGAAACTTAGCCAAGTACGGAATAGGCAGCTGTCTTAATTATTGGGTGGTAAAAAGTAAAGACCTAACAATTAGAGTAGGCTAACAGAAAAGAGTTCAAAAGAAATAAAGAGGAGGAGAATGCAGAGACCAAAGAATAAAAAATTGGGATCTATGTGTAGTGAAGGGTGATTTTAGGGTAGCTTTATTTTAGCAGGTAAAATAAAGACCTAGTCTAGATTTTTCAAACAAAGAGGCATTTCACGTAATATTAAGCTGTCTTCCTCTCTCACTGGAAAAGATCTTTTAAAATGTTCAAATTCAAATGTAAATCAAACCACAATGAGATGCCACTTCACACCTAATCAGATGGTTGTAATTTTTTGAAAAATGGAAAATAACAAGTGTTAGCAAGGAGAAAGTGGAACTCCTGTACACTACTAGTGGGAATATAAAATGGTACAGACAGAAAAGCGACCACTTTCTGGAAGGTAGGACATGCGTGCGGAGAAGTGAATCCGAGGCGATATTCAGGAAGATAGACAGCAGGGAAGGGGGCCTTTGTCCACCGTTTCTGGCAAGTGATAGAGCAACAGAGCACAAAATCAGAACTTTTAGAAGTCTGCTCCGCTGAGGGACATCGCTCCAGTGGCTAAGCTGGGGGGTGAAACCCTCGCTGGGACAGTGTGGTCTCAGGACCCTCGGGGTAACAGGAAGACCTGGGGTGCCTGAGTGCGGCAGAGCTCTCAGGCATCTGAGCGAGAAAGCCGGCTGCAGAGACAGAGCCGAGATGTGGGCTCTCAGCTCGGGGTTGCCATGAACTGTGATCCACAGCACAGTCAGGCCACTGCTCTTCCAGCAGGGACCCAACAAGCGGCAGATCTGGGGAGACTCCCCTTCCTCCCCCCGGGAGGAGCGGTGCAGGAGCTCACCGCAGGAATCGGCTGGGTCTGGAGACTCCACATGGGGTCTGGTGCCAGAGATAGAAACGCTGGGTCACAGGCCGGGTGAGCACAGAGTGCGGCCGGAGACAGGGGAGATGGGAGTGACTGACTGCTTTTCTCTGGAGGCTCACTGAGGAGCGGGACCCCGAGTTCTCAGCTCCTCCAGGACAGAGATTGGGAGGCCGCCATTTTCACTCTAGTCCTCCAAAGCTGTACTGAAAGCTTGCAGGGAACAAAAGCTCCGGAGAGCAAACCAGAGCAGATTACTTAGCCCAGACCGGCAAATGCAGGGCAATTCCGCCTCTGGCAAAGACATTTGGGAACCACAGCAACAGGCCCCTGCCCCAGAAGATCAGCAAGAACAGCCAGCCAAGACCAAGTTTACCGACCAATGAGAACGGCAGAACTCCAGCACTAGGGGAATACTGCACATAGAATTCATGACTTTTTTCCCATGATTCTTTATAGTCTTTGAAAGTTATTTTTTTTTAACTGTCTTTTTCTTTTTTGAATTTTTCTTTTTCCCTTTTTCAACCAACATCTTATCAATCCCTTTTTTAAAAAAATCTTTTTTATTTTTCATTTTTAGAGTCATATTCTACCCCTTCATAGTAGTTACCCTTATTTTTGGTATAAATATATAAGTTGTTATCTCTTTAAAATTTTGGGATACAGTTTCTTCTAACAGATCAAAATATACCCTAAATCTCTAGTGTATGGCTTTGTCGTAATCTCCTGCCTGATCATATTCTCTCCCTTTTTTTTTTTTTTTAAATCCTCTTCTTTCTTTTTTCAACCAACTTTTTTTTTTTCCCTAAGATTTTCTTTATTTATTTGACAATGACACAGTGAGAGAGGGAACACAAGCAGGGGGAATGGGAGAGGGAGAAGCAGGCTTCCCACCGAGCAGGGAGCCTGATGCGGGGCTCGATGCCAGGACCCTGGAACCATGACCTGAGCCGAAGGCAGACACTTAACGACTGAACCACCCAGGCGCCCCAACCAACTTCTTATCAATTCCTTTTATAAAATATTTTATAATTTTCATCCTTACAGTCATATTCCATCCCTTCATCATATTAACCCTTATTTTTGTCTTTTTTTTTTTATATTGGGAGGCACTTTCTTCTAACAGACCAAAATATGCCCAAAATCTAGTGTGTGGCACTGATCTATGCACCAGCTTGATGATATTAGATCATATTCTGTTTTGTTTTGTTTGTTTGTTTGTTTCTACCTTTTCTTTTTCTTTTTTTCTTTTCTTCTTCTTTTTTCTTCCTTACCCTTTCTTTTCCCCAGGTTTCAGGTCTTTTCTGATTTGTTTAGTGTATATTTTCTGGGGCCATTGTTACCCTGTTAGCATTTTGTTCTCTCATTCATCTATTCTCCTCTGGACAAAATGACACGACGGAAAAAATCACCTCAACAAAAAGAACAAGAGGTAGTACCGACAGCCAGGGACCTAATCAATACGGACATTAATAAGATATCGGAACTAGAGTTCAGAATGATGATTTTAAAGATACTAGCGGCTTGAAAAATACATGGAAGTTATCAGAGAAACCCTTTCTGGAGAAATAAAAGAACTAAAATCTAACCAAGTCAAAATCAAAAAGGCTATTAATGAGGTGCAATCAAAAATGGAGGCTCTAACTGCTAGGATAAATGAGGCAGAAGAGAGAATCAGTGATATAGAAGACCAAATGATGGAAAATAAAGAAGCTGAGGAAAAGAGATAAACAACTACTGGATCACGAGGGCAGAATTCAAGAGATAAGCGATACCGTAAGACGAAACAACATTAGAATAATTGGGATCCCAGAAGAAGGAGAGAGAGGGGCAGAAGGTATATTGGAGCAAATTATAGCAGAGAACTTCCTTAATTTGGGGAAGGAAACAGGCATCAAAATCCAGGAGGCACAGAGAACCCCTCTCAAAATCAGTAAAAATAGGTCAACCCCGACATCTAATAGTAAAACTTACGAGTCTCAGAGACAAAGAGAAAATCCTGAAAGCAGCTCGGGACAAGAGATCTGTAAACTACAATGGTAGAAACATTAGATTGGCAACAGACCTATCCACAGAGACCTGGCAGGCCAGAAAGGACTGGCATGATATCTTCAGAGCACTAAACGAGAAAAATATGCAGCCAAGAATACTATATCCAGCTAGGCTGTCACTGAAAATAGGAGAGATAAAAAGCTTCCAGGACAAACAAAAAATAAAGGAATCTGCAAACATGAAAACAGCCCTACAAGAAATATTGAAAGAGGTCCTCTCAGCAAAGAGAGAGCCTAAAAGTAACATAGACCAGAAAGGAACACAGACAAAATTCAGCAACAGTCACCTTACAGGCAATACAATGGCACTAAATTCATATCTTTCAATAGTTACCCTGAATGTAAATGGGCTACATGCCCCAATCAAAAGACACAGGCTATCAGGTTGGATAAAAAAACAAGACCCATCAATATCCTGTCTGCAAGAGACTCATTTTAGACCCAAAGACACCCCCAGATTGAAAGTGAGGGGGTGGAAAACCATTTACCATGCTAATGGACACCAAAAGAAAGCTGGGGTGGCAATCCTTATATCAGACAAATTAGATTTTAAACCAAAGACTGTAATAAGATGATGAGGAAAGACACTATATCCTACTTAAAGGGTCTATCCAACAAGAAGATCTAACAATTGTAAATATCTATGCCCCTAACATGGGAGCAGCCACTTATATAAGCCAGTTAATAACAAAAGCAAAGAAACACATTGACAACAATACAATAATAGTGGGGGGCTTTAACACCCCACTCACTGAAATGGACAGATCGTCTAAGCAAAAGATCAACAAGGAAATAAAGACTTTAAATGACACACTGGACCAAATGGACTTCACAGATATATTCAGAAAATTCCATCCCAAAGCAAGAGAATACACATTCTTCTCTAGTGCCCATGGAACATTCTCCAGAATCGATCACATCCTAGGTCACAAATCAGGTCTCAACCAGTACCAAAAGATTGGGATCATTTCCTGCAAATTTTCAGATCACAATGCTTTGAAACTAGAACTCAATCACAAGAGGGAAGTCGGAAAGAACTCAAGCACACATCCTACTAAAGAATGAATGGGTCAACCAGGAAATTAAAGAAGAATTTAAAAAATTCATGGAAACAAAGGAAAATGAAAATACAACTGTTCAGAATCTTTGGGATGCAGCAAAGGCAGTCCTAAGAGGAAAGTATATAGCAATACAAGCCTTTCTCAAGAAACAAGAGAGGTCTCAAATACACAACATAACCCTACACCTAAAGGAGCAGGAGAAAGAACAGCAAATAAAGCCTAAACCCAGCAGGAGAAGAGAAATAATAAAGATCAGAGCAGAAATCAATGAAATCGAAACCAAAAGAACAGTGGAACAGATCAACAAAACTAGGAGCTGGTTCTTTGAAAGAATTAACAAGATTGATAAACCCCTGGCCAGACTTATCAAAAAGAAAAGAGAAAGGACCCAAATAAATAAAATCATGAATGAAAGAGGAGAGATCGCAAACAACACCAAAGAAATACAAACAATTATAAGAACATATTATGAGCAGCTCTATACCAGCAAATTAGATAATCTGGAAGAAATGGATGCATTCCTAGAGATGTATCAACTACCAAAACTGAACCAGGAAGAAATAGAAAACCTGAACAGACCTATAACCACTAAGGAAATTGAAGCAGTCATCAAAAATCTCCCAAAAAAACAGAAGCCCAGGGCCAGATGGCTTCCCAGGGGAATTCTACTAAACATTTCAAGAAGAATTAATACCTATTCTTCTGAAACTGTTGAAAAAATATAAATGGAAGGAAAACTTCCAAACTCGTTTTATGAGGCCACCATTACCTTGATCCCCAAACCAGACAAAGACCCCATCAAAAAGGGGAATTACAGACCAATATCCCTGATGAACATGGATGCAAAAATTCTCACCAAAATACTAGCCAATAGGATCCAACAGTACATTGAAAGGATTATTCACCACGACCAAGTGGGATTTATCCCTGGGCTGCAAGGTTGGTTCAACATCCACAAATCAATCAATGTGATACAATACATTAATAAAAGAAAGAACAAGAACCATATGATCCTCTCAATAGATGCAGGAAAAGCATTTGACAAAGTACAGTATCCTTTCTTGGTCAAAACTCTTCAGAGTATAGGGATAGAGGGTACATACCTCAATATCATAAAAGCCATCTATGAAAAACCCACAGTGAATATCATTCTCAATGGGGAAAAACTGAGAGCTTTGCCCCTAAGGTCAGGAACACAGCAGGGATGTCCACTATCACCACTGCTATTCAACATAGTACTAGAAGTCCTAGCCACAGCAATCAGAAAACAAAAAGAAATAAAAGGCATCCAAATCAGCAAAGAAGTCAAACTCTCACTCTTTGCAGATGATATGATACTTTATGTGGAAAACCCAAAAGACTCCACCCCAAAACTGCTAGAACTCATACAGGAATTCAGTAAAGTGGCAGGATATAAAATCAATGCACAGAAATCAGCGGCATTTCTATACACCAACAACAAGACAGAAGAAAGAGAAATTAAGGAGTCAATCCCATTTACAATTGCACCCAAAACTATAAGATACCTAGGAATAAATCTAACCAAAGAGGCAAAGGATCTGTACTCAGAAAACTATAAAATACTCATGAAAGAAACTGAGGAAGACACAAAGAAATGGAAAAACATTCCATTCTCATGGATTGGAAGAACAAATATTGTGAAGATGTCAATGCTACCTAGAGCAATCTACACATTCAATGCAATCCCCATCAAAATACCATCCACTTTTTTCAAAGAAATGGAACAAATAATCCTAAAATTTGTATGGAACCAGAAAAGACCCCAAATAGCCAGAGGAATGTTGAAAAAGAAAAGCAAAGCTAGTGGCATCACAATTCCGGACTTCCAGCTCTATTACAAAGCTGTCATCATCAAGACAGTATGGTACTGGCACAAAAACAGACACATAAATCAAGGGAACAGAATAGAGAGCCCAGAAATGCACCCTCAACTCTATGGTCAATTCATCTTCAACAAAGCAGGAAAGATTGTCCAATGGAAAAAAGACAGTCTCTTCAACAAATGGTGTTGGGAAAATTGGACAGCCACATGCAGAAGAATGAAACTGGACCATTTCCTTACACCACACACAAAAATAGACTCCAAATGGTTGAAAGACCTAAATGTGAGACAGGAGTCCATCAAAATCCTAGAGGAGAACACAGGCAGCAACCTCTTCAACCTCAGCCACAGCAACTTCTTCCTAGAAAAGTCGCCAAAGGCAAGGGAAGCAAGGGCAAAAATGAACTCTTGGGACCTTATCAAGATAAAAAGCTTTTGCACAGCAAAAGAAACAGTCAACAAAACCAAAAGACAACCGACAGAATGGGAGAAGATATTTGCAAATGACATCTCAGATAAAGGGCTAGTATCCAAAATCTATAAAGAACTTCTTAAACTCAACACCCAAAGAACAAATGATCCAATCAAGAAATGGGCAGAAGGCATGAACAGACATTTTTCCAAAGAAGACATCCAAATGGCCAACAGACACATGAAAAAGTGCTCAACATCGCTCGGTATCAGGGAAATCCAAATCAAAACCTCAATGAGATATCACCTCACACCAGTCAGAATGGCTAAAATTAACAAGTCAGGAAATGACAGATGTTGGTGGGGATGCGGAGAAAGCGGAACCCTCCTACACTGTTGGTGGGAATGCAAGCTGGTGCAGCCACTCTGGAAAACAGTATGGAGGTTCCTCAAAAAGTTGAAAATAGAGCTACCATACGATCCCACAATTGCACTACTGGGTATTTACCCCAAAGATATAAATGTAGGGATCCGAAGGGGTACGTGCACCCCAATGTTTATAGCAGCAATGTCCACAATAGCCAAACTGTGGAAAGAGCCAAGATGTCCATCGACAGATGAATGGATAAAGAAGAGGTGGTATATATATACAATGGAATATTATGCAGCCATCAAAAGGAATGAGATCTTGCCATTTGCAACAACGTGGACAGAACTGGAAGGTGTTACGCTGAGTGAAATAAGTCAATCAGAGAAAGACATGTATCATATGACCTCACTGATATGAGGACTCTTAATCTCAGGAAACAAACTGAGGGTTGCTGGAGTGGTGGGGGGTGGGAGGGATGAGGTGGCTGGGTGATAGACATTGGGGAGGGTTTGTGCTATGGTGAGCGCTGTGAATTGTGCAAGACTGTTGAATCACAGATCTGTACCTCTGAAACAAATAATACATTACATGTTAAAAAAAAAAAGAAGAAGAAGATAGCAGATGGGGAAGAATGAAGAGGGGGAAATCGGAGGGGGAGATGAACCATGAGAGACGACGGACTCTGAAAAACAAACTGAGGGTTCTGGAGGGGAGGGGGTGGGAGGATGGGTTAGCCTGGTGATGGGTATTAAAGAGGGCACATTCTGCATGGAGCACTGTGTGTTATACACAAACAATGAATCATGGAACACTACATCAAAAACTAATGATGTAATGTATGGTGATTAACATAACATAATTTAAAAAATAAAATAAAATAAAATGGTACAGATGGTCTGGTGGTTCCTCAAAAAAGCTAGATTTAGAACCATACGACCCAACAATTCTACCACTTGGTGTGTACACAGAAGATCTGAAAGCAGGAACTCAAACAGATTCCTATACACCATGATCACTATATCATTATTCACAGCAGCCAAAAGGTGAAAACACCCAAGTGTCCATCAACAGATGAATGCATAAAAAAATGTGGTATATCCATATAATGGAATATTATTCAGCCATAAAAAGGAATGAAGTTTTGTACATGCTACAACATGGATGAACCTTGAAAATATTAGGCTAAATGAAATGAGCCAGATACAAAAGGACCAATATTATATGATTCCACTTATATGAAATAACTAGAATAGACAAATTCATAGATTAAAGGTTATTGGGGGGGAGCAGCGCCTGGTGGCTCAGGTCATGATCTCAGGGTCTTGGGATCGAGTCCCACCTCTGGCTCCCTGCTCAGCAGAGAGTCTGCTTCTCCCTCTCCCTCTGCCCCTTCCCAACCCTGCTCACGCTCTCTCTCTCAAATAATCTTTTTTTGTTTAATAAATAAAGAAATAATTAAAAAATAAAGATTACCAGGGGCTAGAGGCAGAGAGGAATGGGTAGTTATTAGTTTCTGGTTACCGAGTTTCTCTGTGGGGTGATGAAAAGTTTTGGAAATAGTGGTGATAGCTGCACAGCATTACGAATATCATTAATATCACTGAATTATACATTTCAAAACAGTTAAAATGATGGGGACTCCTGGGTGGCTTAGTCAGTTAAGCGTCTGCCTTCGGCTCAGGTCATGATCCCAGGGTCCTGGGATTGAGTCCCATATCGGGCTCCTTGCTCAGCGGGGAGCCTGCTTCTCCCTCTGCCTGCTCTACGTGCTGCTCCCCCTGCTTGAGCTCTCTCTCTGACAAATAAATAAATAATATCTTAAAATAAAAGAGTCCTTATCTTTAAAAAAAATAGTTAAAATGGCAAATTTTACATAGATATATTTTACAACAGAAAAAATTTATTCTTCAAATCTTACAAATTCAATGATTCCTTTTCTGTTCCTACAAATTTTAACAAATTTAAGACAAAAGGAGATATTTTTAATTTCTTGCTAAAGGTATAAACACATGAGCACCCAAGATCGAAGGGTCACAGCAACTAGATCAATAACAATATAAACGGCTCCTCAGTGAGTTTTATATAACTATATGGTGTAATTCAGTCTTTAAAATTGTACTATCGGGTGGCCCAGTCGGTTAAGTGGACAACTTCATCTCAGCTCGAGTCGTAAACTCAGGGTCGTGAGTTCAAGCCGTGCATTGGGCACCATGCTCTATGCTAGGCATGGAACCTACTTTAAAAGAAAAAAAATACACACACACACACACACACACACACACACACACACACACACACACGATCTCAGGGGATTTAAAGAGCTCTCAAGAGACTCAGGCCTCTTCCTAGGCCAGTGCTGTCACCTAGGAGAAGGCCATGTTCAGTTCAAGCACAAAGATAGTGAAGCCCAATGGCAAGAAGCCGGATGAGTTTGAATCTGGCATCTCCCAGGCTCTCCTTGAGCTGGAGATGAACTCAGACCTCAAAGCCCAGCTATGGGTGCTGAATATAACAGCAACCAAGGAAACTGAAGTGGGTGGTGGTCAGAGAGCTATTATCATCTTTGTTCCTATTTCTCATCTGAAATATTTCCAGGAAATCCAAGTCTGGCTAGTCCAAGAATTGGAGAAAAAGTTGAGTGGGAAGCCCATTGCCTTTACAGCTCAGAGGAGAATTCTACCTAAGCCAACTCGAAAAAGCCATACAAAAAATAAGTAAAAGTGCCCCAGGAGCCACACTTTGACAACCCGTTGCATGACGCAATCCTGGAGGACTTGGTTTTCCCAAGCAAAATTGTGGGCAAGAGAATCCATGTGAAACTGGATGGCAGCTGACTCATAAAAGTTCACTTGGGTAAAGCATAGCAGAACAACATGGAGCATAAGGATGAAACTTCTCTGGTGTCCATAAGAAGCTCACGGACAAGGATGCTAACTTTGAGTTCCCAGAGTTTCAGCTGTAAACAAAAATGATTAAATAAAACATTCATGGCGTGCCTGGGTGGCTCAGTCATTAAGCGTCTGCCTTCAGCTCAGGTCATGATCCCAGGATCCCGGGATCGAGCCCCAGGTCAGGCTCCCTGCTCTGGGGGAAGACTGCTTCTCCCTCTCCCACTCCCCCTGCTTGTGTCCCCTCTCTGGCTGTCTCTCTCTCTCTGTCAAATAAATAAAATCTTAAATAAATAAATAAATAAATAAACATTCACAGTAAAAAATAAATAAATAAAATAAATAAAATTGTACTATTTTGGGTGTGGAGAATAGGAAGAGGTTGGTAAAAAGATACGAACTTTCAGTTAGAAGGTGAATGAGGTCTGAGGATCTAACATATAACATGGTGACTATAGTTGATGATACTGTATTGTATAAGTGAAATTAAGAGAGTACAAATTAAATATTCTCACAAAAAAAAAAAGATAAGTACGTGAGGTGACAAATGTGTTATTTAACTCCATATGGGGGGAATGCTTTCACAATGCATACAAATATTAATTCATCACGTTGTATACTTTAAACATCTTAAACAATTTTGTCAACTGTACCTCAATAAAGCTGAAAATAAAATAAAACTGTAATATCTCTTATTCAAGTCTTTTAAAATTACTATTTGAATGGAATGTCACTGAGTCATAGAATACCTACCTTTCCAAATCAATGTTATAATGTGGGACAAATTATTTGGCTGCTCTGAACCTCAGTTGCCTCATTATTAGCAGAGGGCTATTGCAATCTGCTGTGTCCCTTGGATAGTTATATTAGAAGAAATAATATGTGAGAGCACTCTGAATACTACAAATGTAAGCTATTATTAGATTTGAAAAAAAAAGGAAAGCATTTTTTTGTCATTCACTATTTTTACATATTGTTCTCCTTTACATTACAGAATTCTTACAATAGTCTCCAGTTGTTGACAAATATTTCTATCACAGTCACGAAATCCTAATAAATTTCAGGGGTAAGAAAGCACTTTGAAAATCATCTAAACCAATGTATTCAAAATTGTAAAAAAAAAAAAAAAAAAAAAAAAAGTGATGTAGAAAATAGTCCATGTTTTCAATAAATCTGAGAAACACCGGATTAACCAACATAAATTATTTCTGTATTACAGAACTTCTGGAGGCCTTAAGTATTTTAGTATACACTGAGTAACTCTAATGGGGGAAAGCAATACATAACATTTCCCAAACCTGGTGACCACAGAGACTTTTCTTCACAAAGCCTATTGACATCCCTGGAACACAGTTCTGAGAACTATGAAGTTAGGGAGCCTGCCCAAAATCATACAGCTATACCTTCATTATATCAATAAACAGTGTACAATGCAAAAATCAGTTGACATTTTCATTTTCTTTAAATCAGGCTGATTTTGGCTTGTTAAAATACTGATACTTACAAAGATTTTATTTTTTGCTGCCACCATTATCCTAGCACCATCAGCAGACCATGAACAGCATTTCACGATCACTTCCATATCCTCTTGAGGCTCCTCTGAATTTAGGAAGAACTGCTTCACATTAATGCTTTTACTCTCATTTGCTGATTTCACATCCCAAAGCTTCAGATTGAAAAATT
This sequence comes from Phoca vitulina, assembly GCF_004348235.1. Taxonomy (NCBI): domain Eukaryota; kingdom Metazoa; phylum Chordata; class Mammalia; order Carnivora; family Phocidae; genus Phoca; species Phoca vitulina. The sequence goes on along the minus strand of NW_022589722.1, from coordinate 12,611,715 downwards.
AAAAAAATGTTTGTTTTAATCTCAAATCACACCTCTAGAATTCCACCTGGATTAAATGCAAATATTCACTTTTTCTAATGAACTGTTTTCACTTATGCATGACTTTAAAAATTAAGTACTCCAGCTTCATTCAGCACCTTCCTAAAAAGAAAAACAAAAAAACAAAAAAACTAGAAGCACTGCCTGAAATGCAAAATGCAGAATGTGAAACTAAATAAAATGTTAAAAACTCCTTGCATGGTGTGGAGTATGCTAAAGATTAGGTGTTGACAGTAAGATGAGACTAGAAGAAAGGTGAGAAGGCTCACAACTTGCATCTGCTGCCCTCTGCCGTGCCAGGCATGAAGTTCCCATCTACTACACACACAGCCCGGACAACACACAGGGCCCAGGCTAAGCCAAGTTAAACACAGCAGAGCATCCAGGGACATAAGGAAGTCTCTGAAAATAGAAAACAAAGAATATACTGAAAGGAAGCAAGACACCTTGTGTGTTTGGTGGGGCCAGACAGAGCTCTAAAACAACTGGATCCTGAGGAATGGGATACAAAAGACTCTAAACCTCACTTACTAGCAGAGCGACCCGAACAGCACAAAAGAAACAGGCCTTCAAGAAGATCCACCTTCATTCCCCTGGGCCTTGAGCAGCATCCCAGCTTCAAAGAGTGATAATGGCTGCCATGCCCAGACCAAGGGTTGGCCAACGACATGGACAAAAAGAAAAAGAAAAAGAAAGAAAGAAAGAAAAGGAAACGAAAAAAAAAAGCTGCTTCTTAGGTTTTAACTCAGCTTCCAAAGCACAGTTCCAACATAAAACCAGATTTCTGACCAGGCACATTTTTTTTTTTTTTTAAGATTTTATTTATTTATTTGACAGAGAGAGACAGCGAGAGCAGGAACACAAGCAGGGGGAATGGGAGAGGAAGAAGCAGGCTTCCCGCAGAGCAGGAAGCCCGATGTGGGACTCGATCCCAGGATCCTGGGATCATGACCTGAGCCGAAGGCAGACGCTTAACAACTGAGCCACCCAGGCGCCCGACCAGGCACATTTTTAAATCTCTCTCAAGTTTAGAGACATATTATATACACTAAGGAATACAGCCAATACCAAAACCTTTCCCCTTGCAACAAAACTGGATGAAGCAAGAGATATCAGATACTAAAATAGCCTTTCTTGATACTTAAAGAGAGAGGGAAAAAACCCTACATATAAATGCCAGAAGCTTCAGACACATCAACTAAACATGAGAAATCATACTGTTTCTCTCTTAATATAAAAAACAAAGAAACCACTGTCTAGATTTAAGAAAGAAAAAAAAACAAAAAACTAACACAACCCAATTCCATTACATCTGTCTAAACTACATTTCTGCATCTGGACCTGACTTCAGCTCCTATCCAATGAGTGATGAAATTCCATGTATCAAGGGACCAAGTAAACACAGCATTTGATTTTGAGTAAGTCACTACACTGTATCAAGGCCCATGGGCACCCTGGCCCTTGTGTGTTTAAATGGCAATTTTTAAATAAAACTCACATTTTGAAATGGTTTATCAACAGGGCCTGAAAAACATGCTGATCAACATGATACCCTGCAAAATGCTTAGAAGATTACAGAGCCATTTGGGGCAGGAAATAATTTTACAGTTCTTCATCCTCTCAGAAGGCAAAAGCTTTAGAAGACTTTGACCTTGAAATGCTGTTATCCAACCTCATTTTGCAGGACCTCTGCTTACTACCTTTCAGTGTATCAGCACGAACCAACTAATGATACTGGCTTAACAGCACTGTGGGAAAGCCGCCACAAAAATGGCAGTTCTCACCAAGAGTGCACTACTGTCTCCCCCCTGCTGCCAGTGCTCTGTGCTCTACAACCACATTTTGCTACTCACATATGAAGTCAAAATCCTGTCCCTGAAGACTTTTTAACATTTTTTTCTTTTGAGTTTGGAGAAGTCTTAATCTGATTTGAAGGGGCACAGCAAAGGTTTATCATCTTGAACACATTAACAACTATACTAGTCACTTTGAGACTATATAAATAAATCAGGTATAGATAGCTCTCTCAAAGAGTTTACAGGTCAATAAAGGAGATAAGACAAGCCATAAGTGACTCTCAGACAAGGTACATCAGATGTGTCATGAGAGGAAAACATAGAGTACAGTGGGCTGATCTTCATGGTGTCCACCTCTGCAAAAACTGTTCTCTCAAGCCCACAGCAAAATGAGGTTGGATAAGAGCCTACTGTACACCAACTTAGGACGACAGAATTTCAACACTAGAAAGACAAAGGGAACACCCTATGGCCTAGATTCCAGGCTAAAAGGTCGGCATAAGCTAAAGTACAAAAGGGGAAAGCAAAGACAATAAAAAGGGAGAAGAGGCTGCAGTTTGGGTGCAGCATCAGGTGCCTGCCTGAACATATCCTGGACACAGCCCTCACCTGTTCTAAGAGCACCCTTTTACCATGTCCATAGCCTCTCTCTCCAACTGGATTCTGAACAACTTCAGGCCAGGAATTAATTGTTTGGTGTTCTGTTTTGTTTTAGTATTTAAAACCCAAATGCCAGTGTCTGGCACAAAGTAAGTATTTAATAAATAATCAAAAAACACATTTATAATACATTTATTAAATGTATTAAAATTTAAATGTATTAAATTACATTTTAAGTGAAAAGACATTTATGATGGCAAACTCCTAATGTCAGACTCTTCTCATGTTTCAAGCACAGGTGAGTAGAAACAACAGTGTTACTGAAGGAAATAGGGTTCAGGTTCAAGATGCAGATAGAATGCACAAACATTCATCTTCACACCCTCCCAAAATCCATGTAAAAAGCAAGAGTAAAGAGAATTCTCCGTACGCGTAGTTCACAAGGCAAAGGAGAAAGGAGGAAGAGATAACAACAACAAAACTGTAAAGGCTAAAAAAAGCAGAAAGATAAGCAATAAGGAGACTCCTAAAAACTGCATCCTGAGTCCACCAGGGGGAAAGCCAAGAAGCAGCCCAATTCATAATAAAACTCCTAAAAGGCTAAGGAAGTGTTGCACCAGGTACCCTCTGATACGGGTGGGGAAATCCATTGAAATCCCCTTCCCAACTATGTAATCCAGGTTGCTGTATCCCTACTCTAGCTGAAGAGTAGAGGGTTTTTCTACATCTGGCACAGTTGAGAGCAGAGTCACCATTCTGAAAATAGGGAAATTAAGAGAGAGTCTATATCCCAAATGTTGAGATCTCTACCTAAACATCATCTTGCCAACCAGACTTATACCCTACAGGTAGGAAACTGAAGATTTTTCTCTGAATATCCAACAAGATCAAGACAAAAGATCTAAGGAGTCTGGCATTAGGAGTTTACTATCAAAAATGGCAAGCAGATAACCCTACAGAGAAACTCACAATAAGCAAGCTCACAATTCCCTATCAGCTTTTTGGTGCTGCACTCTTAAATATGAGCAGGATATATATCTAATACATATACAGATCTTCCTCAACTTACCATAGGGCCCCAATAACCCCATCATAAGTTGAAAATGTATTTAATAACGTTACCTACAGAACATCATAGCTTAGCCTTAGCTACCTTAAACATGCTCGGAACACTTACATTAGCCTATAGCTGGGCAACATCTAACAAAGCCTATTTTATAATAAAATGTTGAATATCTCATGTAATTTATTAAATACTGTACAAAAAGTGAAAAACAGAATGGTACTATAGATACAAACAGGTTGCAAGTGTATCGGTTGTTCACCCTCCTGACTGCATAGCTGACTGGGGGCTACAGCTCACTGCCACTGCCCAATATCACAAGTGAGGATCATACTATGTATCACTATCCAGGGGAAAGATTAAAATTCAAAATTTGAAGTACAGTTTCTACTGAATGTGTATCACTTTTGCACCATCATAAAGTTGAAAACTCCTAAGTCAAACCATTATAAGTCAGAAACCATCTGTAGATATATCCAAGATCAGATAGCTAAGCTCTATCTTTAAAATGCAGACAGAAACCAAAACCAACAGAGAAAACAGCAATTATACATGAATATGAATTTTTTTAAAAGAAACTATTAACATTCACAAAAAGATAAAAGATATTAAATCCATGAAACAAAAACAGGAAAAAAGAAAAAAGGAAACTGATAAGAATGGGTACTTAAAAACATGAGAACAGAAATTAAAAATCCAACAGAAGGATTAGAAAGTAAAGCTAGAAAATAAAGCTAAAGAAATCTTCCAGAAAAGAGGGCAAATGAACAAAGACAAGGAGGGAAAATAATAACCAAAAAAAGAAACAGAAATTCGAGAAAGAAAAGGTAGAGAAGAATAAATAAAAAAATTAAAGGAAGCCTATAGAACTGAAGTATTTGAATTTCCAAATTGAAAGAAGCCACCGAGGGGCAACTGGGTGGCTCAGTCAGTTGAACGTCCAACTCTTGGTTTTAGCTCAGTTCATGATCTTGCGGTTGTGGGATCGAGCCCCAAGTAGGACTCTGCACTCAGTGCAGAGTCGGCTTCAGATTCTCTCTCCCTCTCACTCACTCTGTCTCAAATAAAGAAAGAAAAGGAAGAAAAGAAAGAAAAGAGAAGAGAAGAGAAAAAGAGAGAGGGAAGGAAGGAAGCAGGAAGGCAAGCAAGCAGGCACCAAGTGCCAAGCACAGTAAATGAAGACAAACCCACACCAAGGCACATTATCATGAAATTTTTAAAAAGAAAAAATACTGGAGATAAAGAGAAGATCTTAACCTGAGCTGCTTTCAGGATTTTCTCTTTGTCTCTGAGACTCGTAAGTTTTACTATTAGATGTCAGGGTGTTGACCTATTTTTATTGATTTTGAGAGGGGTTCTCTGTGCCTCCTGGATTTTGATGCCTGTTTCCTTCCCCAAATTAAGGAAGTTCTCTGCTATAATTTGCTCCAATATACCTTCTGCCCCTCTCTCTCTTTCTTTGTCTTCTGGGATCCCAATTATTCTAATGTTGTTTCGTCTTACAGTATCGCTTATCTCTCGAATTCTGCCCTCGTGATCCAGTAGTTGTTTATCTCTTTTCCTCAGCTTCTTTATATTCCATCATTTGGTCTTCTATATCGCTGATTCTCTCTTCTGCCTCATTCATCCTAGCAGTTAGAGCCTCCATTTTTGATTGCACCTCATTAATAGCCTTTTTGATTTTGACTTGGTTAGATTTTAGTTCTTTTATTTCTCCAGAAAGGCTTTCTCTGATAACTTCCATGTATTTTTCAAGCCCAGCTAGTATCTTTAAAATCATCATTCTGAACTCTAGTTCCGACATCTTACTAATGTCCGTATTGATTAGGTCCCTGGCAGTCGGTACTACCTCTTGTTCTTTTTGTTGAGGTGATTTTTTCCATCTTGTCATTTTGTCCAGAGGAATAGATGAATGAGAGAACAAAATGCTAACAGGGTAACAATGGCCCCAGAAAATATACACTAAACAAATCAGAAAAGACCTGAAACCTGGGGAAAAGAAAGGGTAAGGAAGAAAAAAGAAGAAGAAAAGAAAAAGAGAAACAAACAAACAAAAACAAAATAAAACAAAACAGAATATGATCTAATATCATCAAGCTGGTGCATAGATCAGTGCCACACACTAGATTTTGGGCATATTTTGATCTGCTAGAAGAAAGTGCCTCCCAAAATTTTAAAGAAAGAAAAACTTATATATGTACAAAAATAAGGGTTAATACGATGAAGGGATGGAATACGACTGTAAAGATGAATATTATAAAAGATTTTATAAAAGGAATTGCTAAGAAGTTGGTTGAAAAAAGAAACAAATAATACATTATATGTTAAAAAAAAAGAAGATAGCAGGAGGGGAAGAATGAAGGGGGGGAAATCAGAGGGGGAGACGAACCATGAGAGACTATGGACTCTGAGAAACAAACTGAAAGTTCTAGAGGGGAGGGGGGTGGGGGGATGGGTTAGCCTGGTGATGAGTATTAAAGAGGGCACATTCTGCATGGAGCACTGGGTGTTATACGCAAACAATGAATCATAGAACACTACATCAAAAACTAATGATGTAATGTATGGTGATTAACATAATAATAAAAAATAGTAATTAAAAAAAGAGAAGATCCCAAAAGTTTCAGTCAAAAAAATAGATCACATATGAATCAGAATGGCTTCAAACTTTTCAAGAGGAACTTTAGAAGATAGAAGATAAGGGCACAATGTCCCCAAAAGTCCCAGGAAACATTATTTACAACCCAGAATTCTGTATGCAGTCAAAAATACCAATTAAATATGAAGTTAGACACTTTTTAGACAGACAAGGTCTCAAAAATTTACCTCCCAAAGTTTCTTTCTTAGGAAGCTAGAGGAGATTCTCCACCAATGGGAGAAAAAACCAAGAAAGAACAAGAAATCTAAGAAACAGGGTTTCAAGTCAAGAGAAAAGCAAAAGGAATCCCCAGAATAATAAAGAGAGATCCCCAGTTGGACACCGGAAGTAGTTTCACCAGTCAGAATGGAGCAAGACAGAACCCTCCAAGAAAGTTATTTCCAAGAAAAGAAAATTTATCAAACATTCTGATAAGTTTGAATAATGTAAGAAGCAATTTAGACAAGGGATAGTTTGAAGATGAATTAGTGATGAGCACATTAAAAAAAATAAGCATAATGTGTTAAAAAACAAAATTACAATGGTAAATGTACAACACATTTAATCCCAAGGAAAACAAGAAGCTGTATGAGAAAGGAAAAAACATACTACATGACTCAACTGTGACCAGTTACAATGACATAAATCCTGGACACTGATCTAATCAAAATCATAAAACATACAGGAAGCACAAAAGGGGGTCAAGTTTGGGAGGAAAATATAGTTCAGTGTGGAGCACGGTAAGTTTGAGGCACAGTGTATTATCTAAGTGATGACAACTAGCAGGTGATTAGAGATGCAGGACCCAAGCACACAAGAGAAATGAGGGCTGGAGGTAACACTGCTGAAAGCCACTCACTGAAAAGATGAGAGTTCAAGCCATGAGACTGATGAACTGGGATGGAAGAAAGGTAACGAAACTGGTATTCAAGGTTAGATGCTTGAGGAACAGCTCTATTTAGGTGGCCAGGTAGAAAAGATAAAGAAGGGGTTAGAGAGATAAAAGGAAAAAGTAGAAAACACTGATGTCAGAAGAGGAGTTTCAAAAAGGAAATATAGGTGGTTGATGAGGGAAGAAGAGCTGAATACTGGTAATACAACAAAAAGAGTAAGTCTTGGAAAAGAAAAATATCAGATTTCACACTAATCCAAAGAGCATTAACCTTTACAACAAAAAGAACAGAGACTGAAAATAAAACTAGATTTTACATGCTTCAAAGGACTACAAGAAAGATGGGACCAGGCTTAACAAGTTTTAAATATTGAGTGAATAGTCAGGAAATGGAGGCAAGTACAGGTGGCTTAAGAAGTCTAGCAATAAAGGGAAAAACAGAATTACTATTTCAGAGGATAACATAATCCATGGAGAATCAAAGGTTTTTCACTTTTTGGTTTTAGAAAGGCCCAAGAACATGTGTAGGCTGTGGGAAAGGATCCCAAAGAGAAGAAAAGCGAAAGATACAAAAAGAAAGAAAAAATAATTAATGAAGCAAAGTGTGCAGGGGAAAAAGAAAAAAAGGAACAGTGGGCATAAGTAGAGAACTTTCTGGGAACTGAGATGAGAAAAAAGAAAGGAAATTGGGATTTTTATGGCAATTTTTGAGGAGACTTACGGAAGAGAACTCTTAATGGGTGGTGTCAACCCTCTGAATAAGTAGGTATGAGGTAAGGTAATCTCCAGAGAATGAAACGGATTCAGTGACAAGATTGGCGGCTTAAGAACAACAGCATAAGTCTGGAATTGGAACTATGATGAATACAGCAAATCAATTAGGAATGAACGGACCATAACTTGGCAGCAAGGAAAGCCAGTTGAGCTGCACACCTTAAATTTATAAAATGGATAAACAGTCTGGTTTCACAAATGTCTTGAACATTAAGCAACCTAATAATAATGGAATAATGCTAAGGAAAATGGAATTGTGCCAGAACTTGGAATTAGCAACAGTTGTAAGATGGAAAAACTTGACTTGAGATATAAAGTGCCTTCTTCTGAAGTCATTCACTCAATAGAAAAGAAGAAATAATAGGTTCATATAACTGAAAGACTGCCTCATAAAAGGGTTGTCTTAACCCGTCCAAGGGTATTCTGAAAAGCCTCCTCTGATATGGATTGTCCTAAAGGAAGAGAAGGTTATTTAGTGTTTGCAGGTAACATGTCATAGAAGTCAAAATCTGTTTACCTGAATATTCTACCTAAGAATGCTCCCAACATCTACTAACAGCTAGAAAATTCTTTAAAGTAGAATTCTACCCAGAAAGGATTACTAGATGCCCTGAAGTAATTTATACAAAAACAAGTTATCTTCAGTCAGCAAAGAGAAATCAAAGATTCAACCAGAGGATCAGCATCAGAGATTTCACCTTCCTGTAACTGAGGAGTTACCTATCAACGTTAACAAATCACCTTCTCTAGTGATTCTAACAAACAAAATAGTGCCTGGGAGGGTTCAAGTATTTCCCTGGAAAAAATATATGTCAAGAAAATTTATTGAGGGGCGCCTGGGTGGCTCAGTCATTAAGTGTCTGCCTTCGGCTCAGGTCATGATCCCAGGATCCTGGGATCGAGCTCCGCATCGGGTTCCCTGCTTCACAGGAAGCCTGCTTCTCCCTCTCCCACTCCCCCTGTTTGTGTCCCTGCTCTCCCTATCTCTCTGTCAAATAAATAAATAAAATATTAAAAAAAAAAAAAAAGAAAATTTATTGAGTGCATGTTTTGAGAAGAATTCTGTAGTATGAACTTGAGAGTACAAGAAGATGCAAGGTCTCTGCAGATCATAAATCTATATTCAATCTTATCAAAGAAAAGAAGACATGAAAATGACTGAACTGAACAGCACATTTACAAGTGGAAATGAGAAGATAAACTGAACAGTTTCTATCAATATATAGAGATATAGATAGAAGGAGGGATGTATTCAGAACCAGATAGATGGATGTGGTAAGAGAACACTTTCTGAAGAAGGCTTTGCATAAAGGTTTGAGGGTCATTAAAAAATATGGGCAAGCGAATTGGACGCCAAAAATCCCAATAAAGACTAATGAAATATATACAGGAACAGTAGCTGACAAATTATCTTGCCTAGAATAAACAGTATTAAGGGGGCTAGAAGAAACAAACCGGCCAGGAACTGAGGGGTAGCAGAATGACTGAAGGTAAAGAGCCTTACAGGTGTACCTGATGAGCCTGGGTTTATCACAATTTATAATGTGGTACTTTTGCGTCCCAGCTGAAAGTGGCAAGATGAAAATAGAGGTAGAGAGTTATTCTAGCAGTTCTGTACCAGGATTAGGAGAGAGGAAGAACACATCTTAGAAAGCTGCTATCAAACCTAAGGATATGACAGCATGAACCACAGTAAATACTATGGAATGGGAGGGGAAAAGGTAGACCGAAAGACTAGGTCAAAGATGGATTAGACTTAAGACCAAAGAAAGAAAGGAGAATCAATGAAGAGGAGACTAGAATGATGGTAGAGAAAGGAATAATAAAGAAAGTAGGATTAGGATTTTATTTGAGAAGGTGAAAATTTAAAGAATTTAGTTTTTTTAGGACTATAAATTTCAGGAGCCTGAATATACTTTATTCCCTAGTTCTGAGTTTTTCCTGCATAGGACATCAGGAGAAACAGGAAAATATAAAATAAATGGAAGAATAAAGAATAAATAAAAGCAGGGCCTTTAAAATTTGACTCCACAAATCTCAAAATTTTATGGAGCCATAAATACATGCTTAAAAATTAAGAATTCAAACTATATGAACTTTAAAGCATAAGGCAGTAAACCATTCATAAATAATCATTATAACAAGCAATTACAGTTATATTAAATATGCTCCTGGAAGTTGAAAGAAAAAGCTCTTCCTGTAGAAATGAGAAGAGAAACCTATTTCTATAACCGCATCATAAAACACAAAATTACAACCAATTTAAATAAACAAAAGTGTACCTTTAATGTTCCATCAGCTGAACAACTAGCCAAAAGCTTATCATCTGGTGAAAATCTGCAGTGATTGACTGAATTTGTGTGGCCAAACATGGTATTTCGACATTCTCTTTGATTCAAATCCCAGAGCTATTTGAGAAAGATAAAAAGATAACTAAAAAACTAGTACTGAATACGGAAAAGTTAGAAATCTCATAACATTCTTCCTTCACTCCATTTAAGCTTTTTCAATTACAGAAAAATGTTCAATCATATTAATGAAAAGGTGTCAAACACAAAGGGGAACTTGTGATTACCAAGTAATGGGGCAGCCCTTAGATCAACACCTAATCTATTAAGGGACAAAAAGCTTACCTAAGCTTTTAGTCTGAGCACTAAGTAACCAAATAATTACTGCTTATTTTAACAAAGTAGTTTGGAATCATTATCATTTTATTCAGCTCTCCAATAAGTAAATGCTCCCAAATTTTTTTAGATGCTAGGTTACCCAGTCATTTCTAAGATTTCCCAATGCAAATCTTGAGTCTACTTACTAAGCTAAAAATCTTATTAATGCTCTAAAAAGTGACTTGAAAAATACAAAGATAGCAAAGATAGATATAAATACATTTGACAGGAAATATAAGAGGCTTGAAGAGCAAGTTAACACCTCTAGGAAGCAACTATCCAAATCCAGAATCCACACGACAAATGACTCAATTTCTCTAAGGATCAAAAGAGGCAGAGGGGAAGGAGAACTTCTCCAGAATAAAAGACATTTAAGAGACGTAACAACCAAATGTCACCTGAAATTTGTATTCTGTTTCCAACAAATCTATGGTAGAAAGATATGGTTTTTTGGGGGGCACCTAGGGGCTCAGTTGTTTAACCGTCTGCCTTTGGCTCATGTCATGATCCCAGGGTCCTGGGATTGAGCCCCACCATCATGCTCCCTGATCAGTGGGGAGACTGCTTCTCCCTCGCACTCTGCCCTGCCCCCTGCTTGTGCTCTCTCGCATGCTCTCTCAAATAAATAAAATAAAAAATCTTAAAGAAAAAAAAGATACATTTTTTTAAGAATGATGGGGAAGGGGAGCCTGGCTAGATCAGTCAGAGGAGTGTGTGACTCTTGATCTTGGGGTCGCAAGTTCAAGCCCCATGTTAGGTATAGAGATTACTAAAAATAAATAAACTTAAAAGAACAATGGGGAAAAGTGAACATGGACCAGATAGATCACAAAACTATTATTTATTATGTTAGGTGTGATAATGGCATGGTACTTAGGTTTAAGACCTCAAATATGCAAGCTGAAGTATTTTGGGCGCAACGACATGATATCTGCGATTTGTCCCAACATGCTCCAGCCAAAAAAAAAAAAAAAAAGGGAGGGGGAGAATAAAATAAGATTGGCAAAATATTAATAATAGTGAGAGCTAGACAATGGATACCACAAGGGTTTATTACTGTACTCTCTCCTTTTGGGTATGTTTGAAAAGTGAATAAAATATAAATAAAAAGGGCTATAGTCCTCTCTGGGGATTTATGCTAACTATATTAAACACGGAAGGAGAAATCATCCATCCCCAAAATTAATATTGACAAAAATCCTTTGGAAATGACCAGTGAGGTAAGTCCTATTCTTCATGTCCATCTCCATCTTCGACTTCTTTATCCTAGCCCTAGGTAAATTCAGTTTTTCAGATAAGGCAAGTCACATGGGGGCAACTTCAGATTTTCGTATTTTCATTGCCTTCTCTCAGTTCAAGAGTCACAAGAAGTGAATTCTAATTGTCCACATGGTAATACAGGTGTGGTATGGCAGATTTTAAAGTAAAACTTGTCCTCAATTAAAACTGTTGACTAAACAATAGAACCCATAGATCTCTCTTTGGTCTTATATCCTAGAGCTTTTTGTCTATAATTAAAATGAGGAAACATAAACTTCTTCACCCTACAAAATGTTAAAAAAGAAACATCAAAAATTAATCATAAAATAATACAGAAGTCTTAGTTTTTTAGAGGTGGATTTATTCAATAAGATAAAGCATATCTGAGTAAAAATGAGCTATGATTATAAGACTACATTAGTCTGTTATTTTAATCCAATCCAGTGTTTTCAAATTGTGCTATGCAGGCCCCTAAGGATTCCAAAACATGTCTGAAAGGGACTACTGGGGGAAATAAGAGAGGGAACAAGAGAAGAAAAGCAAGCTCAAGGGCGCCTGGGTGGCTTAGTCAGTTAAGTGTCTGACATCCGCTAAGGTCATGATCTCAGGGTCCTGGGACAGAACCCCACATCGGGCTCCTCGCTCAGCAGCTGAGCTTCTCCCTCTTCCTCTGTCCTCCCTCCCATCCCCGCTCAAGCGCGCGCACCCACACACACTCTCTCTTTCAAATAAATAAATAACGTCTTTAAAAAGAAAAAAATGCAAGACCACACCCCACTTCAACCAGAGCAATGGGCTTTGTCTGTTACACACTGAGCTTCTATGTAAGTTTTCTTTTGGAGGAAAAAAAAAAAAAAAGATAAAGTTTCAGCTTCCTGAACTGAAGGGGAGAGGGGAGACAATTTTCAATATTTTCTGAAATTTTTAAAAATACTGTATTTAAAAAAAAAAAAATACTGTATTTAAATGTCAAACACAGAGTCTATGAGGTTTTCCAAACTGAAATGGTTTGCCCAAACCTCCCAAAAATATAATGTCCCTTTGCAAAGATGGTGTGACATTAAAAAAGGGTAGAAACCAAACCAAAAAACAATCCAAAGGAAGTTAGTGAATCTTTCTGGACCCCCAGAAAATTTAATCTAGCTATCTTCAATATGCCATTTAAGAGGAAAAAAAGATAAAATCTTTTATAATTTGTAACTATAAAGCATTATCAAATATATATAAAATGCATATCTGCTTTTAGTTTTAGTTTCTTTTTTTTTCTATCAGCACCTTTTTTCGTTCCTCCTTCTAATAACAACCTCTCTTCTGAATCAAGCCCCACTTATAATTCAAATAGAGCTGACCTCACTTCATTTGTCCCATTTCTACATGGCTGAACTTGTAATCTTTAACCAATTCAAGGATTCCATATCCTATTGGACCACTAGGGTTATTTAACAATGAGCATATAAGCCAAACCAGGTCAAATAGTCTTCTTTAAAATTAAATCTATGGGACCTGGGAAAGAGTAAGTTTCTCTTCCTCTGTGACTATAAGCTGTAAGACCCACGTAAGCCTGTAACTGAGAACAGCCATATTTCCTGCCACACAGAAAGAACACGCCTGAACCAACAAAGAGAGAAACAAAATCTAAAAATGGAGGGGGGATTAGACTCCAAGAATGTAATTTAAGCATCTGGAATCAGTTATGCCTAAAGCCATGCTCCCTTTAGACTTTTCAGTTACATGAACCAGTAATTTCTTTTTTTTTGCTTTTTTTGGCTTAGCTAGTATGGAAGTTCCTATCACTGCAACCAAAAGAGCCCTGAACAATACAAGAGAAAATCAAAAAAGATGTTCTGATGCACCTATCAAATTTGTGCACGTAATTCTCATTATCCACACTTACTTTGAGGAAGCAGTCACTTGACGCAGTGGCTAAGAGAAGGTAATGACTGTTGTTGGTAAAGTGGCAGCAGTTGACTTGCTCTGAGTGCTCATCATAGATATGTACTAGTTCCCCCGTCACAGAATTCCAAATCTAAAGAGAATAGAGAAAATAAAATTTACAACTACCCCTTACTTTCAAAGGGAGAACAGAAGAGCAAACCAATGTGAGCTGTTTTGTGGCAGATCTTCCCAGTCAGACATAATACCCCCCTTCTCTAAAACATGTCTGTATTTTTCCAGGATGTCTTTTTAAAAATTACAAGCCTACACGTGTGCCTTTCTATAGCACAATTAGAATCCCATGAAAACATTACATTCTTCAAGGGCAAGACTGCACATGTTCACATGAATGACAGTAGGCAGAGAAGTGCTATAAAAGGAATGGAATAATGGACTTTAGATCAGAAGGATTAACTCCAAGACCTGGCTCTACCATTTATAATTTGTGTGTCCATCGTCAAGTCTTTAATTTATCTGCATCATAGTTCCCTCCTCTGTAAAATGAGGATACTTATTCCTGCCCTTGTGTACACAATTCAAATGAGATAAAGGACATGCTAAGTGTGCTGCTGACTTCAAGGTATCAATAAAAAGTAAAGGCAGATGGATCAGTGAAAAAAATTAAGGCTTTAGATTCTGAGGGAAACCTAGCTTTGAACCCTGGCTCCATTAGTTATCCGTTAATGTGAGCTTGGGCAAATGACTTCATCTCTGAACCTATTTTCTCATCTGCAAAATGGGATCAATACTTACTCTGCAAGTTGTAGTGAGAAATTGATAATGTAATATAACAAAGTGTGTAGTATAAAGCCTCACAGTGTTAAATTCCCAAGCAAAAGTAATCATCATTCTAGTTACTATGTAAGACAACAAAGCAGTGTGTTCTAACAATAAACAAAAGAAATAAATTACCTAGTCTTCACTGGGCTCTGAACTTTTTAGAGGTATTAATGTCCCTCTCATAGCATTTTCTTTTTTTTTTTTTAATTTTTAAGTAAGCTCTATTCCCATTATGGGGCTCAAACTCATGACCCCAAGATGAAGCGTCATATGCTCTACCATCTGAGCCAGCCAGGTGCCCCGCATTTTTTGTCTTATCAAAGCACTCACCAGAGGTCCAAAGAGTTTAAGTTCTTTAATAGACATTTGCGCCTCTTGTTCTATATTTTGAGTACTTAGAAAACAGAAACTCAGAGTTATCTCCTTTTATTCCACATAGCTCTTGACTTTGGAACTGTGCAAGACTGGCGAACTCCAAGCCTGACTCAGTAGTGGCTATGGAGTTAATTAACTGGTTGGTTGTAAAGCCACCTACCTAGACAGTCCAATCTATCAAGAAGTAGACTTTTCCAAGGTCTTAATTTGTCTGGACACCCCAAAGTCTTCTTCAAGTGAGTGCAGACCCCAGGAAAACTTCCAAGCCAATTTTCTTGCTCCCAGGTCCACTAAGACCCACCCCATCTAGCCAGTTTCAACAGTCCGTCCGTCCGTCCTTCCTTCCTTTCTTCCTCCCTCCCTCTTTCCTTTCTCCCTTTCTTCCCCTCTCCCTTTCTTTCTTCCCCTCCCTTTCTTTCCCTCTCCCTCTCTTTCTTTCCCTCTCCCTCTCTTTCTTTCCCTCTCCCTCTCCTCTCTATTTATCTATCTACCCACCTACCTACCTATCTACCTATCTACCTATTTATTTGCAGTACTCCCACCAAGTCAGGATCCATCTCTTTTTTTTTTTTTTTTTAAGATTTTATTTATTTATTTGACAAAGAGAGACACAGCGAGAACAGGAACACAAGCAGGGCAAGTGGGAGAGGGAGAAGCAGGCTTCCCGCCGAGCAGAGAGCCCGATGTGGGGCTCGATCCCAGGATCCTGGGATCATGACCTGAGCTGAAGGCAGACGCTTAACGACTGAGCCACCCAGGCGCCCCAGGATCCATCTCTTTTTAAAAAGCCTGAAGCAAGAGGCACCTGGGTGGTTCAGTCGGTTGGGCATCCAACTCTTTGATTTCGGCTCAAGTTATGGTCCCAGGGTCATGAGATCGAGGCCTGTGTCAGGCTCCATGCTGGGTGTGGAGCCTGCTTGGGATTCTCTGTCTCCCTTTCCTTTCTCCCCGCCACCCCGCTCTCACATGTGCACACACTCTTAAAAAAAAAAAAAAAGCCTGAAGTGAGGTGTTTGGGGTGCCTGAGTGGCTCAGTTGGTTAAGCGTCCAACTCTTGATTTCAGCTCAGGATCGTGAGATGAACACGGGGGCATCAGGCTCCACACTGTGTGAAGCCTGCTTAAGATTCTCTCTCTCCCTCTGCCCCTCCCCCGCCCAACCCTCCCCACTCCACACTCCCTCTCTAAAAGAAAAAAATCTGGGTTGCACACTTCACAAATTATGTATTTTACAACAGGAATCCAATCTCAGTAATTTTGTGCAGCAACACTTTCAATCACAATGCCCTCAAAGATTCCAACTGATATTTTATCACACAGACCTATCAATAATAAACAAGGCAAATTCATTAATTTGTAATTGTTTCTCCCAGCTGTCTGGTAAATATCTCAGGCTGAGAAACCTAGGCATTTTTGCTGGTGCTTAAAAATAGACAGTGTTAATTTGCAGTGGATAAAAACTGGTTTGCTTCAAGTCTGTAGATTAACAGGCAAGAGTCCTTTACCCCTACTTATCCTAGTCCCTCCACTATGGAAAAAGAAAATGAATTCTATGGTAATTACAACTCAAGAGAAAAATATTTCCCTACCTTCACTTTTTTATCCACTGAGCAGGTTGCTATTAATCTGTCATCTGCAGAGAATGCACAACAAAGCACTTCATCCTCATGAGCCTTGATTTCTAGCAGTTTCTCTCCTGTTTCAGCTTTGAACACCTGCACAAGCAACAATAAAATCTTTTTACCATAAACCAATGGCCACCATTCAATAAAAATCTTTCTTTAAAAGACCTTAATCCATAGTATTTTGCAATAGTAATGAACCTTGGCAAAACCACTCTAAAAAGCAGAATATCTGTCAGAGTTTATATGTCTTAACATAGAGAACTATCCCTTATTAAATGACTGTAATATCAATAAAAAGAGCCGGCAGAGTATAGCTTCAGTTCTTGAGATTAGTTTGGCAAATTCTTTTTTTCTTCTTCTTTTTTTTTTTTTTAGTTTGGCAAATTCTTAAACAGAAAACATTTCATTCAATATGTTTTCTTTCTGGGGCTCTAAAGCCAAAATTAATAAAATTAGTAATAAAGCACACATATAAAAATAAGGTTTACAGTCATAATTTTGCAAAGACTAAACCTAATCTAAATATCAGTTTTAACTAATCTGATCCCGTTTCCTTCAAAATCAAAAAGCAGAGCACAAATTTAAAGAAAAGCACTCATTCATGTATTCCAAAAACAAATGAGAACTTAAATTCCTTCAAGCACCTTAGGAAATAATCTAGTCTGATTCCTGTTCATAGTCAGAATCTGTGTCTGAACCTGTGATAAGGTAGGTATTTTACCTAATCACTGTTTTTTAATCAGAGCCCTGTGCACTGTGATATGGAGTCCTTATGTCTTTTAACAATTTGCACTTCCTCATTACTCTTAGAGGGCTCATGGATGACAGTAACGGATTTGCTAGGGTAAAAGGTACTTTTATGTCACTTGGCAACTTTAAAATTATGAAAACACACAACCATATCTTCTAAATTTCCAGAGACAGCTTTTATAAAATGTTCAAGAGATTTGGATTTCTCTAATTCTAATGTGCAATTTTCTTCAATTCTAGGATTTAAATATATTCTAATATGTACAGTATTCGGTACATGCCTCTTTCAATTTTTCTCAAGAGATATGTTTTACCTGTAGGGTTTTATCAACTCCACAAGAAGCTATTCTTTGACCATCCTCAGAAAAGCAAGCATGGTAAACAGCATCTGTATGGGGGCGGACAACTAAGCGGGAAAGATTCTTGATGTTTTTTTTGTTTCTACGTACAAGGAGAAAATGAACAGAAACCCAATAAGTAAAAGTAATATTTTTTTCAGTAATAAAGTAAACTGTCTGTTAACATTGTTGTGTTGCCAAAAATACAAAATTCTTAAAATTAAGTTACCAGCATGTAAATGACAGCATAGATCTCCTGAAGGAAAAAAGTATTACGAAAGTGGCTTTTTAAGAGAAATGCTACCCTATATAAAGCAACCTGTCAGGTGCTGCAAATGTCAGAGTTGGGAGAAATCTAACTAATCAAACACATGTTGTTTTCTATTTTCCTTTGATATATTAATGATAACATATGCAGAGAAATCATTATGTAAGGATACCCTCAAAAAAATCTCCATTGTTTTTAAAGGGAAAGAAGCCAGGGCACCTGGGTGGCTCAATCAGTTAAGCAACCCGACCCTTGATTTCAGCTCAGGTCATGATCTCAGGGTTGTGAGACTGAACCCAGCATAGGGCTCCACACTGGCCATGGAGTCTGCTTGAGATTCTCTCTCTCCTTCTGCCCCTCCTCTCTCTCTCTAAAAAAATTAAAAATTTTAAAAAATAAATAAAAGGAAAGAAGCCATAGCAAAATGAAGCTCATTTCCTAACTAAAGTATGACACTACACCCACCATTAACAATGATGTACTTTATTTTTTTTTAAGATATTATTTATTTGAGGAGCGCCTGGGTGGCACAGTCGTTAAGCGTCTGCCTTCAGCTCAGGTCATGGTCCCAGAGTCCTGGGATCGAGTCCCACATCGGGCTCCCTGCTCAGCGGGAGGCCTGCTTCTCCCTCTCCCACTCCCCCTGCTTGTGTTCCCTCTCTCACTGTGTCTCTCTCTGTCAAATAAAATAAATAAAATCTTTAAAAAAAAAAAAAAAAAACAAGAGAAGTACCAGTCTTCTGCATTTAAAAAAAAAAAAGATATTATTTATTTGAGAGAAAGAGAAAGAGAAAGAGAAGGAGAGAGCGAACGAGCAGGGAGGGGGCAGATGGAGAGGGAGAAGTAGGCTCCCCACTGAGCAGGGAGCCCGAGGCAATTCTAGGCTCGATCCCAGGACCCTGGGATCATGACCCGAGCTGAAAGCAGACGCTTAACCAACTGAACCACCTAGGTGCCCCACGATGATGTACTTTAAATTTGCTCTTCTCTAACCACAATTATTCATAGAGGAGAAAAAGATAAAGCAACATCATTTTCTTTGTAACTATTCCACTAGTGCAGTTAATATATTATTTCTTATGGGTTAAAGGGGTAAAGTATTAGAACAGTGTCAGAATTTCATATACAGACACCCCTGTCACTTTGAGTACAAATAAATATGTTAAATGGCATTGTACTTATTTTAGGAGTCAGATAAAGAGCAAACCTACTTCTACTACTTATTAAGTGTGTAAACTTAGGCAAATTATTGAACCTAATAAGTTTCCATTTCCTCATATGTACAACAGGAGTAATGATACCTGCTCTAAACACTGCCTGGCACATAAGGATGCCACTGTTACTATTCTTTAAAAAAATTAACCACACATCTACTCCTGAAACCAATATTACACTATATGTTAACTAACTAGAATTTTTTTTTAAAGATTTTATTTATTTATTTGACAGAGAGAGACACAGCGAAAGAGGGTACACAAGCAGGGGAGTGGGAGAGGGAGAAGCAGCCCTCCCGCTGAGCAGGGAGCCCCATGCGGGGCTCGATCCCAGGACCTTGGGATCACGAGCCGAAGACAGACACCTAACGACTGAGCCACCCAGGTGCCCCTAACTAACTAGAATTTAAATAAAAACTTTAAAAAAATTAACCACACACAAGATGGACCAAATGAAAAAAGGGAACACAAAAGGTAAATCAGACTTAGATCTTGCCTAGAAAGTATTATAATTTATTAGAAGCAAAGAAACAAACACTATATGAACTAAGGTGATGAGAACCTAGAAGAAAACCAGGTAAATTACTAGCAAAGATCAGAAGCTTAGGCTAAAAAAATACTCTCTCTTTCCCCTTGTTCTAACGACTCAATTCCCCAAAGGTCAGAAAGTGACTGTTGCAAAGATGGGCATATAACAGACGGCCAAAAAGTAGTAAAGAAATAACAAATGAATGTATGAACACATAATTTCTTTGAAAGCTAAAATTCAGTTAAATTTAAGCTTATACCAATCTAAACATTTCTATAGAAAAAAAAATCTTTCTAGTACTAAAGTAAAGCATTCTTTGAATATGACCTGGTCAAACCCAGTTAAGATTCAGCTCACAGAATGACTAAGCATTCTGTGAGAGAACATCACAGGCTGAAACGCAGCTGATGGAATGGGAAGAAAAAAAAAAAGCAAGAAAAAGTGAAAAATCAAACTCAACAAGTCATAAGAGAACAAGAACTAAACCTATACCCATCTGATTATCAGACCATGTATTAATTCTATTTCAACCACTAACCAAAACATCAATTCAGTTAGATCTTCCACAAATTTCTTTTGCATACCAACTATATGGACCAGGAAAAATGCTAAATGCTATTCTTAATAACTAATATTTATTGAGGACCTTATATGAACTAGGTACTGTTCTAAGCACTCTGTGTGTGTATATGTTTGTATACACACAATATGTTTGTATACACACATACTCATTTAATCTTCTCAATAATGCTATGAAAGAGCACTATTAGGTGAGAGAAGTTGAATAACTTTCTCTGGTTATAAACAACCAATAAAGCAGAGCTGGGTTTCAAGTCCAGGCAGTCTAGAGCCAAAGTCTTAATTTTAACCTCCAAACTATTCTAAACTACAGAATGTATAGACTAGTAACAGAAAAACAGGCCATCACCATAAAGTGAAACAAATGTTATGATATAAAGTGAGCAAGTGTTCTAGAATACAGACAGGTTTACCTTAGCTTCAATGAATTAGGGAAATCGCCTACGGCAACCTATTTGGAAAGAGGGCCCGAGGCTAATAAATATTGCAGATATCAACCTAGAGTTCAATTCAGATATAAATTACACATGTGAAAAGACAGCCACTCATGTTCATTATTTCCAGCTGTAAGAGAAGCATTGCATATAGAAGGCACACGGAACATCAAGCTCAACAGACCCAGGACTTAAATTCCATTCAACAAGCTACACAAGCTTAGTCAAGTCTCAACATCTCTGTGCCTCAATTTTTTCATTTGTAAAATAGAGCAAATAATATTTACCTTCTAAGGTTTGAAGGTAAAATGAGAATTGTGCGCATATCGTATATAACAGACATTAAAAAGATGAGTTAACCCTCTTTTTCTAATTGATAAGATTAAGACAAGAGCAAAACTGAATAGACTCTTTTAGGAGTTAGAACAATCAAAATTCAGTGGAAGTTTAATGAGGGCTATGTGAAAGGTGAAGGGCTAATCACTTTATATCCAATATCTCATTTCAATCTTCATAAAAATAATACACCTCAAAGAATTGCTATCTCTATTTTATATATGAAAAAAAGAGCAACCTGTAATTTGTTCAAAATCACAGAACTATCAGGTTTCAGAACTGAGACTTAAATCAATGTTTGTGGCTTCAAAGCCCATGTTCTTTGCTAGTAAACTATGCTACAATAAGTAAACCATTTGGTATTATTTAGTATGACTGGTCAAAATGCCTACAGGCAAGCATCTATTTCTATAGACTCTTTGAAAATATGTATTTCTCCTATGCTCACTTCTCCAGAACTTTTCAATAAGTAAGAACGCTTATTAAAAGTTCCAGCCCTTTACAAAGTAGTTAAATCTTCCTGGAGTGAACTTATTCACTACCTGAAAAATAATGACACAGTTAGCACTCCACTCCCTTTGGTTTCTTTCCTAATCTACTTACATCCACTCCAGGTAAAGAACTCCATGATCGACCTCCTGCTTGGCCTGCAGCTTAGCTTGCTGATAAACTTCTGAAGTTTCTGGTTCACAGAGACCCAGCTGTACAATATTAGGAAATGGCTGTCGTCCAAGAAGATGTCCATTTAAAGATAAAAATTCCTGGAAATTTTCACAGACTGCACAATCCTATGAACAAACTGAAATCTCTTAGAAATATAACTAGACTCAAGATCTGGCATTTTTCTGTTTCTGTGATCTTGTCACTTTAAAGGCTTAAATGAGATATTCTCTATATGAGCTAAAATTAAACAGCCAACCATTAGGTAACAAATATATGGTGACCCTCTCCAGATTTTTAAACATAGTGTAAAAATCTCATTATCCAAGTATTACTTTCTTAATACATATTTGTGTAAAAAACAAAAAACAAAACAAAAAAACCCAGTGGACACTTTACTTCCTCAACTTTCAAACCTCAATCCCATCTACATTCCCAGTAGGCTAGGAAGCAAAATAATTAGAATAATCAAGGGTCAAAATGAGGAAATTATCTCTCTTTTGTCCCTTTTATTCTGCTCATCCCCACTATTAAACCTAGAATTAAATGACAATGAGATGCCCTTTAAGAACTTATTTTTCATACTAAGCGTACCTTTTCATCCAATATATGCCTGTATTCCACAAATTCATGAATCAGATGAGCAGGGCCTACGAGTTCAGTTTTTGCTTTAATCCAATCCAGGGAAAACATTAAAGTACAAAGTTCCTTTAAAAAAAAAAAAAAGTAAGATGAGGATACTGTTAAAGACATCAAAGAATTTTAACTCTACCATCCTTATCCTTTTTTTTTTTAAATAAAGATTTTATTTATTTGAAAGAGAGAGTGATCGAGAGAGAGAGAGAGAGAAAGAGCACAAGCCAGGGAGGGGGGCAGAGGGAGAAGCAGACTCCCACCTGAGCAGGGAGCCTGACATGGGGCTCAATCCCAGAACCCTGGGATCATGACCTGAGCCAAAGGCAGACACTTAACCGACTGAGCCACCCAGGAGCCCCTACCATCCTTATCCTAACACCACTGAAAGAAACGTAGCAGATAACTTAGAATTTAAGGACAGAAAGGAAGCTATTTTAAAAGGAACCAAATAAACATAAAATGGACCACACAACTTAAATCAAAATAAATTTTAGCTGGATTAAACACTTAAATATAAAATAGAAAACCTCAAAAAATTCTATAGGATACAGGCAAATATTTTTGTAACCCTAGGATGAAGGAAATGTTTGTAAACATGACACCAAAAGTACAAAAAAAAAAAGAGAGAGAAATGTGAACTTAACTACCTAAAAACTCAAAAACCTTCAATATAGTTGAAAACAATATAAATAAAATTTGACAAAAAATAAAAATACTTATTTACAACACATATGATAGATGAGGGCTTAATATTCTTTTTTTTATAGAAAATTCTAATAAGGGGCGCCTGGGTGGCTCAGTCGGTTGAGCGGCTGCCTTCAGTTCAAGTCATGATCTCAGGGCCCTGGGATTTAGTCCCACATCAGGCTCCCTGCTTCTCCCTCTACCTCTGCTGCTCCCCCTGCTTGTGTTTTCTCTGTCAAATAAATAAATAAAATCTTTAAAAAAAAAAAAAAAAAGAGTACTGCAGAGGAAGCCATGTTTTCAAAAACAAAAAAAAGAAAAGAAAATTCTAATAAAATAAGAGAAACACCTCAACAAAAAAAAATAGGTAAAAGCAATGTAGGCGACTCAATGCACAGAATAAAAGGCACAAATGGCCAAAAACCTCACCAGTAATCTAAATGAAACAACAAAGATTCAGCATGTTTTAATATCAGATTTCTAGGGACACCTGGCTGGCTCAGTCAGTTAAGCATCTGCCTTCGACTCAGGTCATGATCCCAGAGTCCTAGGATCAAGTCCCACGTCGGGCTCCTTAATCAGCAGGAAACCTGCTTCTCCCTCTGCCTGCCACTCCCCCTGCTTGTGCGCACACTCTCTCTCTCTCTCTCTGACAAAGTAAATAAAATCTTAAAAAAAAAAAATCAGATGGGGCGCCTGGGTGGCTCAGTCGTTAAGCGTCTGCCTTCGGCTCAGGTCGTGATCTCAGGGTCCTGGGATCGAGCCCCGCATCGGGCTCCCTGCTCCGTGGGAAGCCTGCTTCTCCTCTCCCACTCCCCCTGATTGTGTTCCCTCTCTCACTGTGTCTCTCTCTGTCAAATAAATAAATAAAATCTTTAAAAAAAAAAAAAAAATCAGATTTTTAAAGACTAAAAGCAGTAATAATATTAGCTGGAGTCAGAGGAAATGAACACTCTCACATACTGTTGATAGTGATGTAACTCAAGAGCACCTTTCTGGAGGACAGTCTGGTAATCTGTATTAAAATTCTAACTGTACATACCATTTGACCCAGAAATTACACTTAAAAAATGTGTCCTAAGAAAATAATCAGACAAGTGTGCTTAAGCAATCTAACTGTCCATAAGCCTCAATATACAATGAAATAGTATGCAGCTTCAAAAATTTTTTCACTCTATATAAACTGACATAAAAAGAGGACCATGAAATACAGTTAACTGGGGGAGAAAAAGGGATATAAGACTATTTCTATTATGATCCTATTTTGGGTTTAAAGAACAAGTATGTGGGGGTGCCTGGGTGGCTCAGTCAGTTAAGTCTCTGACTCCTGATTTCGGCTGAGGTCATGATTTCGGGGTTGTGGGATCGAGCCCTACATCGGGCTCTGCACTGGGCATGGAGCCTGCTTGGGATTCTCTCTCTCCCTCTGAGCCTCCCCCTGCTCACACACGCACTCTCTCTCCCTAAAAAAATTAAAATTAAGAAAAAAAAAGGATAAGTATGTGTATCTGAGCAGCAAAACAACTTGGAAAACTATACACAAAAGCATTAGCAATAATGTCATTTTCACTTTCTTTTTAGTTTTTTGCCTATATTTTTCCAATGAAAAATCTTTAAAAATTAGAAATTATCTTTAAAAATCAGAAAAAAAGGCTAAAAAGGTAAGAATAAACTGAATCCTGTCACACTACCATACATACCAAGTTTTAAAAAGATGCACTGACCCAATAATCCCACTTCAAAAAATTTTCAAAGGAAATAATGTAGGTGCAAAGACAACATTGTTCATTACAGCATCATAAAGGCAAAAAACTGAAAACCTAAATGTGCAACAATTACAGTTTAAGTAAATTTGGCACAAGTATTTATTGGAATACCTTCATTCCAAAGTGTATATTATTAAATGTAAACTATATTTTGCTAGGTGAAAAAAACAGGATACAACAATACACCATTTTTTTTAACCAAGAAATAACATACCTAAGCATAGATAAATTACTCAAAGTACATATGGTTTTCCAAAATGTTAACATTTTGAATAGTTGGTACTCATGATTTCAAATATCATCTATGTGGTGATGATTCCCAAATTTTATTTTCAGTCCATAATGTTCCCCCAGAAATCCAGATTCATATATCCAACTATATACCCTTTATTTACAGTCAGATGTCTTAATACGTATGAGACAGTATATTCAAAATGATTTCCTAACTCTCCCTTTACCTCTGAAAAATACCCGGTCTGCCCACAGACTTCCCAATCTCAGTTCAGGGCAACTCCATTCTTTCTGTTGTGCAAGCTTGGAGTCATCCTATAATGCACACCAAATCCATCATAAATCATGATGATGCTATATCATCACTTTCTCCTTCCATGCTGAGCACTTACTACTCCCAACATAGTATAAATTTACTTGTCTCCCCACAGAATGTAAATTCAATGAGAGCAGGGACTTTGTGCCTGTGGTAGATCCTCACAATGAAGAAGAATATACCAGTACCGAACAGGCACTCAATAAATATTTGCTGAATGAATGAATGTAGTTTCCCATTCTCCATTTCCTCTCAAAGCCTAAAAACACAAATCCATACTGCCCAAAAAGGAAAGCTACTAGTAAGAAGAGAGTGAATTTTTAGGTGGTTCATTTACTACAGTTACTAAGGTACCTTTCTAAATCACTGTAGGTAAAAAGTGTAACAAAAACAAAAATACTTACATAGGCTATAATCCTATTTTTACTAATAAAAGAAAATTCTAAACATAGGAGGAAATAGAAGTGAGATAAAAATAATTTTTAGGGCACCTAGGTGGCTCAGTCAGTTAAGCGTCCGCCTTCACCTCAGGTCATGATCCCAGGATCCTGAGATCGAGTCCCACATCAGGTTCCCTGCTCTGCAGGGAGTCTGCTTCTCCCTCTGCCCCTCCCCGACTCATTTTCTCTCTCTCTCTCTCTCTAAGAAATAAATAAATAGATCTTAAAAAATAATAATAATTTTTAAATGGGTCACCTTACTTTGTGCATATTGGCACTAGCCATGTGGTAGGCCAGAAAATTGTACCAATACATGCAGTCCTCCTGATCTGGTGAAAGAGTATGTGGCTGGTAACGTTTCTGGAACTGAGTGATTATCTTCTTATGTAAATCCTGAAACCCAAATGAAACATTTTAGAAGACAGAAATAATTTCATAACCTAAGCATCACAGTAACTACAGCTTACAAAGCTATTTAAAAATGTACAGAGAATCTACCCACAAAATACTTACTACAAAAGGAAAAAATTAGTAGCTTTACAGTGGAGAAACTAGCAGGTACCACTTTAACCAAGTGATCAACTTAACATCACTGACAACAAGACATATCAACACCCTGATATGATGCACTGAGGACACAACATGACTTCTGTAGTATTCTTGCCAAAAATATATAACCTTAATCTAGTCATGAGAAACCATCAGACAAACCCAAACTAAGGGACGTTATACAAAATAACTGGCTAGTACTCTTCAAAAGTGACCATGAAAGATAAAGAAAGCAAAGAATTTTCATAGATTTGAGGAAACTAAGGAAACATGACAATTATATGCAATATGGGATCTTGATCTGAACCACAAAAAAGGCATTGGGGGAAAGCTAGCAAAATCTAAATAAAATCTGTGGGTTAGTTAACAGTATTCTATCATTGTTAATTTTCTAGATTTGATAACTGTATTATAGTTATATAAGATGTTAACATTGGGGGAAGCTAGATGAAGGTACATGCATAAAACTCTCTATGCTGTTTTGCAACTTTTCTATAAGCCTAAAATTATTTCAAAATAAAAAAATTTTTAAAATGTACAGAGATGCAGTACCTGAAGTTGGTTGCGATTCTTCTCTATAAGGAAATCTACTTGAAGATCATGTAAATAATAACAAAATGATTTTCCATTCCGATCACAGAATAAGAGAGACTTATTAACAAACTCCTGCAGTATGTC
Organism: Phoca vitulina; assembly: GCF_004348235.1. Lineage (NCBI taxonomy): Eukaryota > Metazoa > Chordata > Mammalia > Carnivora > Phocidae > Phoca > Phoca vitulina. The sequence continues at coordinate 12,584,865 of NW_022589722.1, read as the reverse complement.
TTCAACTTCTTCAGTTTCCATGTCCCAGAGAATACATAACACCTAGAAATCATTTTAAGCATTTAATATACCACAAAACTACAATTACCAGGATTGTAGATAAGGTGTTAACACACACACACACACACACACACACACACACACACACACACAAATCATATCTTAAAGCCCTGAATAACAGTTTCTCTTCCATTTCATATGAAAAAACTCAACTATTCGTCAAGATAGAAAAGAGAAGAAGTCAGATGCTTCTCCAGCCTCACTAGAACTAAGAATAGGAAATAATCTGAGTTCAACACCAAGCCCATGATGGAGACTAAGAGCAGTGGGATTTTTACAGCCCCCCACATACACCTCAGTGACATGGGTCTTAACCTTCCAATATCCTCTCTAACAACATCCTTGGTACTGTATCAAAAGTTACATGCCATAAATATCCAAGGACAAGGATTGTTGGTCCTTCTATTACCTTTGTAGGCACCTTAACATCCTTCTGAAGGATAGAAAGATCTGAGTAATAATCTTTGATGTCCTCTCTGAGCATTTCAACACTTATAGACATGGCTTCATCCAGAGCCTCATAATCATAAGATGAAGATTTCCTTATTCTCTTAAATTGCTTATTCTGAAGTTGCCTGAGGTAGTAATCCCAACGGTTGGGAAAATCACGTAAAAGTGCACCAATTAAAGACACTACAAGAGGAGAACCTAAAAACAGAACAAAACGAAACAAAAGTCACTGTATTAATACTGTCTCATTTCAAAATTACCACTAAGAGTCACTTTATTTATTTATTTTTTTTTTTAAAGATTTTATTTATTTGACAGAGAGAGACACAGCGAGAGAGGGAACACAAGCAGGGGGAGCGGGAGAGGGAGAAGCAGGCTTCCCGCCGAGCAGGGAGCCCGATGCGGGGCTCGATCTCAGGACCCTGGGATCATGACCTGAGCCGAAGGCAGACGCTTAACGACTGAGCCACCCAGGCGCCCCTAGAGTCACTTTATTCTTAAAAAAAAAAAAAATTCTGCTGCATGTTATCTAAAGCCTTAAAATATCTATCACTCTTGGATTCTCTTTAGATATTTATTCTAAGGAAGCCATTAGAAATAAGAAATACTTCCTCTAAGGATATTCATCACAGCATTATTTAAAATAGTGAAAAATCTTAAATAATAACAAATGACTGAATAAATTGAAGTTACCACAATATTATGCCATTGGTAATTTTTTTCAAAAGATACTTAATGACATGAGCAAATGTTCAAGATTTGCTATATGAAAAGGGAAGATTCAAATTGTGTATACCACTGTAATCTTAATATTTTTTTCAAAGTTTTATATGTCTTAAAAGACTGAAAGAAATACTCTTATGGTGCTAGTAATTACCAAATTATGGGTAATTTCTTTTTTTTTATCATTTTACACATTTTTTAAATGTTTCAAAAATGGACATGCATCACCTTTATAATGAATACAAACGAAGTATTCTTTTCTAACATATTTCTTAAGTCAGTTAACTCATTTGGAGTGCCTGGGTGGCTCAGTCGGTTAAGCATCCAACTCTTGATTTCTGCTGAGGTCATGATCTCAGGATCTTGAGATCAAGCCCTTGGTGTGGCTCCCCACTGAGTGGGAAGTCGCCTTCCCCCCTCCCTCTCCCTTTGCCCCTACCCCCTTGTGCACATGTGCACGCACTCTCTCTCTCTCAAATAATCTTTTTTTAAGAAAAGTCAGTTAACTCGGGGCACCTGGGTGGCTCAGTCGTTAAGTGTCTGCCTTCGGCTCAGGTCATGATCCAGGATCCTGGGATCGAGCCCCACATCGGGCTCCCTGCTCAGGCGGGAAGCCTGCTTCTCCCTCTCCCACTCCCCCTGCTTGTGTTCCTGCTTTCACTATCTCTCTCTGTGTCAAGTAAATAAAAATCTTTAAAAAAAAAAAAGTCAATTAACTCAAAACCAAGTACCTATTTGATGGCAAAAAGAAACAACAAGGTCTATTGAAGTATTAACAATAATGGAAGAAGTAATATTAAGAGCTGATAGATGTGACTATATAAAATTTTAAATTTCTGTATGTCAAATAAATACTACAAATGAAATTAAAAAGCAGACAAAAAACTAGGGGAAAGTATTTGCAAAAATATGGCAAAGAGCTAATACCTTCAGTAGTTAGAATGCCTAAAAATCAATTAAAAATACTAATATCACAAAGAAAAACTGAGTCAAGGATAATTTCTTAAAATGCAAATATTCAATAAGCCAGTAAAAAGTTTAACTTCACTAATAAAAAATGCAAATTAAGAGGATAACACCAGGGGCGCCTGGGTGGCTCAGTTGGTTAAGTGACTGCCATCGGCTCAGGTCATGATCTCAGGGTCCTGGGATGGAGCCCCACATCGGGCTCCCTGCTCGGCGGGAAGCCTGCTTCTCCCTTCCCCACTCCCCCTGCTTGTGTTCCCTCTCTCGCTGTCTCTCTCTCTGTCAAATAAATAAATAAAATCTTTAAAAAAAAAAAAAAAAGAGGATAACACCAGTTTTTACCTATCAAATTAGAATACTATTTTTATAAAATTCCAACCAAAAAATGTAAAACTCTGATTCTCACTATATTTTTTATCCTTTGGCAGAAGTCATGTCTTCATCTAACCCTTCCCACTAACATATTATGGGTGTTTATTAAATACTATTTTAATGAATAAATGAATACCAAAATATTATTATCTACTTAGGGTGTCAGAGAAGAACCTAAAATACTAAATATTCTAGTAAAGTTTCTGGATGTTCATGTGCTAAATTATCATATTCAGTAGCTTAATTTACAAAAGGGCAAAATTAATATCTCTATAATTCCTTCATACACAAAATAACCACACCTTTACATTCTTTTATAATACTGTGAGCTTGCTCTGGCAAATCTGCTTTCTTCATATTAACAAAAAGGGATAAAATTTCAAGTCCTTTTTCTTTTCCTAAGCCACTCTCCACAGAGACTACGTATTTAGGACCTGCAACAAAATCACAAGATATAATCAGTAATTTGGTTTAAGTATACTTAAATCTAATTGAATTAAAACATAAGGGAAGTAAAAAGTAAATTAATCCTTACCCATTACTGAATCTGTAACACTCTTGTCTCTGGTTGTAAGGAGAATTTGACACTGATTGTCAAAAGCTTTTAATACCCAAGGATCCCAAACATCATCCAAGATCAACAGAGACCTGATTTAAAAAAACAAAACAAAACTGTATTGAATCACTAATGACATTTATTATTTTAAGCCTCTTTTAAAGAAGGATAATGTGGGCACCTGGGTGGCTCAGTTGTTAAGCATCTGCCTTCAGCTCAGGTCATGATCCCAGAGTCCTGGGATCGAGTCCCACATCGGGCTCCCTGCTCGGCGGGAAGCCTGCTTCTCCCTCTCCCACTCCCCCTGCTTGTGTTCCCTCTCTCGCTGTGTCTCTCTCTGTCAAATAAATAAATAAAATCTTTAAAAAAATAAAAATAAAAAAGGATGATGTCACCAATGTCTTAAAATTTACAAAATAAAGATGTCTATTCATGGCCCTTCCTCTTTGCTATATTCCTTTCACAATATACTGAATCAAATAAAGAAAAAAAAAAAATTAGAGACTTTCCTCTCTTCCCACCCCAAAACAATGAATGCATTTTAAAGTTAGTGAACCTATAAAAAGTAAACTGTGTGTACCATGCAGGTGTTAAAAATTGGTTGCCGATACTTAAAAAAAGTATCCAAGTAATGAGATTTTTCTAATTCAGTTTTAAAGCACCAAAACTAAATGAGAACTGGGCTCAGGTTAGCTAAAATCAATCATATAAAAATAACGATATTTGAGGGATTCCTGGGTGGCTCAGTAGGTTAAGTGTCTGCCTTCAGCTCAGGTCATGATCCCAGGGTCCTGGGATCGAGTCCCGCATCGGGCTCCCTGCTCAGTGGGGAGCCTGCTTCTCCCTCTGCCTGCTGTTCCCCCTGCTTATGCTCTCTCTCTCTGTCAGATAAATAAATAAAATCTTTAAAAAAAATTTAAAAATAAAAACGATATCTGACCATTTTTTACCTACAAAACTAGCAATTTCATATGTCCCAACCTGATATAATGCACTAGCAAGAATATTACCCTTCATTTGGTACACAGCGGGGTTTTTCCCATCCATAAATCAGTTTATTTATTCCTAATGACAAAGAACCTCTGTGCCAATTCTTGATTGGTTTCTCCAAAAACTTTTTTGAACTCAGCAGAACAGATGGAGAAAAAATACAACTAAAAGCTAATAGCATAATTATACACTAGCATTTTTATCCTAGTGGCACACTACTTCTGTGCACTATAAAAAAAAAGATTCTGGGTACACATACAGACTGGAAAATTGCAAAAGTATAAACCAAAATGCTGCTGTGAGAGAAACAAAAAGGATGACTTCATTAGCCATGGTCTGATACATCTGATAGCATTTACAATATTTTCCTAAATAGTAATCACTTTTATTTTCGTAGAGAAGGGAAGCAGGACTAGGGAAAAGTTACTGCACTAGAAAAGAGGTAATCTTTAGTGGTCTTGAGGCCCCTGGGGGGTTCAGTCAGTTAAGCGCCTGACTCTTGATTTCAGCTCAGGTCATGATCTCAGGGTCGTGAGATCGAGCACCGAGTCAGGCTCCATGCTGGGTGTGGAGCCTGCTTGAGATGCTTTCTTTCTCTCTTTCTCTCTCCCTCTGCTCCTTCCCCAGCCCTATCTAACAAAGCAAAACAAAACAAAACATAGTGGTCTAAATCCCATTTCCTCCAGGAAAATCAGTACCAGTGCCTACCAAGGGGAGGGAGCAATAACAGAAGGATTTGGAAGAGAAAGAAGCCAGAGAGAAAAGAGCTTGTCCTCTGTAGAATCACCTAAGAGGCTTTTCCCAAATTACTACTCTCACCGAATATTCTGGTATTAATCCCCTTACCAATTTAAGAATCACTCAACCACTGCTACATATGAAAGTGTAGTGCATTATCAGCTGCACCAAGGAATTAAAAAAAACATTTAGAGCCATTGCCTAATTCTTACCCAATTTACTGTTGAACTCCCAAGGAAGGCTTTATTCATCTTTGTACTTGCAGCACTTGACCCAGAACCGGGCACAACACTCAATGTTGGTTAAATGAACCAATGAAAGAAGGGCTGTTAGATCAGGGAGATCAAAATGTTGATTGAATCCCAGGTGATTAACTACTGATGGTTACACTGTTAACAGAAGCAGCAACTAATCTACGGTCTCCCTTCTGGCTAATGAAAACTGTGAAACAGTTGATAACAGTGCCTGGCACATAATTATAATATTTATTGAATGAATTAAAATAAACAAAAAAAACTCTTGAAGTTCACAGAAGAGTTTTTTATATACATATACATATATATATACACACACACACTCACACACACACTCACACACACACCCCCCAAAACTAAGACAACACAACAGAACGGTTCCATTAAATAAATAATCCTTTTACCAGGTGCCTACATTTATTCTGTCTCTTGTTCAATGTTATCCATTAGAAATAACAGATTCAAGGTAAGAAGCCTGCATTTTCTAGCAAAGACCCCTCACAAACTCACCTACTTAAGAAATACTTCTTGAGCACTTCAGTGGTATATAAGAGACAACATGGTAGGTGCAAAGAAAAGGAGCAATTTCAGGCCAGTGGCAGCCATTTTTTAATATAAGACAAAGAAGAGCAGAAAAGCAATGCTTCACTCCTAGATCTCTACTGAAGAGCAAGAAAAGATACGATGTTCTTTAAATGTCAGTAGTTAAATCTCATTGGGACTTCATGCACCAACTAAATTTGATTATCTGTACCTTGGGTGTTTGCGCAGCATCAGAATGCGAAGACGGTCTTTAGCCTCTTCAATATTGAGTGGAAGCCTCTGAGAGAAACTCTCATCTTGATCCAACCGTGTGCAAAGATTCTGCAATTTCATCAGAAGTCCAGATTTGTCTTGTTTCCCAACTGAAACCCAGTGCACACCCCCTGGGAAACAACCTAGTGAAGAAAATAATAATAAACTTAAGGCCTTTGAACAAGAGTCCTCCTTTGAAAGATTTTAGTGATAAGTAGCAGATTTGTTTCAATTTTCAATCTTATCTTCAATTTCTCTTGATTCAGGGTATACATTTTGCTTACGGAGTATTGTTGAACTTTATAACCTGAATCTAAGAAAAGCTGAAGATGTGAAGAAACTGAAGTATGAAATAAATCTGCTATTTATCAGTAAAATCTTACCAAACAAAAATTTAGTCTTAGTCCTATGCCAACAATGATCACTGTACAACATAGTTTCTCAGCCTTAGTACTCTTGACATTTTGGGCCAGATAATTCTTTGTGGTAAGGAACTTCCCTATGCACCGCAGGATGTTTAACAGTAGTCTCCCTGGCTTCTACCCACCAGATGCTAGTAGCACTCCCCCACCCTGGTTATGACAACCAAAGATATCTCCAAACATTGTCAAAATGTCCCTTTTGGGGCAAAATCACTCCTGACTGAGAACCACTGATATCCAGGAACACATAACTCATTCATTATGGTTCTCATACAGAAACTTAAAGTAAGAAGTTGGGTTCAAGTCTGGCTCTACTGCTTACTAGCTATGCAATCTTTAGCAAATCACTTACCCTCACTTACCCTTATTATACCAGAATACGATTGTTTACCTTACCTATTTCAGAGTTACTGTGAGAAATTAATGATACAACACACGTGAATTTGCTACGTCAACTGTAAGGGTTTATAATAGACAGGATTATTAGTGATATGGATCTGACAGCACCTTGCAAATATTAAGCTCTGAATGAGTAGGCACCATATAAGGATGGACATTATTACTATCAACTGTTATCATCATTATCATTGTTAATTAAGCCATAGTATATTGTAAAATACATATTTTTACTTACATAGGTATCAAAAGCCAAAAATCTTAGGCCTTCAAAAACTACTTCATCAGTTCCCCACGTAAATACAAAAAAATGCTAGAGGGGTCCCTACGTGTAAAATTCAGTGAGCAGTAGCATTATTAGAACATACCAGTGTCATTAACCATAAAGATTTATATCATGTGATTGTAAATAGTATAAGAAAAAGCAAAAACTAAATAAAAGATAAATGAGTTATAATATACCAAAGGGCAATTTATTTACTGGTATTCACAAATAATTAACTACAAAAATCACTATTTTAAAAGTTTAATCATCCAAAAGAAAGATTTGTGTATATGCAAAGACTTATGACATATTTATTGAGCACTATTCTAAGAGTTCTACATATTAATCTTTATTTAATCCACATATTAAACTATCAAGCAGACACTATTATTTTTTTTTAAGTAGGCTCCACGCCCAGCAGGGAGCCCAATGCGGGGCTCAAACTCACAACCCTGAGATCAAGACCTGAGCCGAGATCAAGAGACAGACACTTAACCGACTGAGCCACTGAAGTGCCCCACAAGCAGACACTATTATTATCCCCATTCTACAGAGGAAACTGAGGTATAGGAAGGTTGAGTAATTTGTCCAAAGTTACAAAGATAATAAAGCAGAGCTGGGATTCAAACTCCAGCACCAATGCTCAACTTCTAAACTATTCTGCCTCCTCAAGGATATTCACTGCAGCATTGTTTGCAACAGGAAAAAGCTGGGAACAACCTATAATGTCCATCTTAACCACTTCTTCCCAAGCCTGAGGCAGGCCCAACTGAGGAAGGAGAAAACCTTATACATAAATGAGGTTTGGAGTATTAAATAGGACTTGACATTTTAATTACTGAAATTAAGATTGTTGGAATGCAAACTGGTACAGTCACTGTGGAATACAGTATGGAGATTCCTCAAAAAGTTAAAAATAGAACTACCCTGTGGCGCCTGGGTGGGTCAGTAGGTTAATCGTCTGCCTTCAGCTTGGGTCATGATCCTGGGGTCCTGGGATTGAGCCCCACATCGGGCTCCCTGCTCAGTGGGGAGTCTGCTTCTCCCTCTCCCTTTGCCCGCCCCATGCTCGCTCTCTCCCTCCCTCTCTCTCAAATAAATAAATAAAATCTTTAAAAAAAGACATAGAACGAGGGGCGCCTGGGTGACTCAGTCGTTGAGCATCTGCCTTCGGCTCAGGTCATGGTCCCGGGGTCCTGGGATCGGGCCCTGCATTGGGCTTCCTGCTCCGCGGGAGGCCTGCTTCTCCCTCTCCCACTCACCCTGCTTGCATTCCCTCTCTCACTGTGTCTCTCTCTGTCAAATGAATAAATAAATAAAATATTTAAAAAAAAAAAAAAAGAAAAGAAATAGAACGACCCTATGATCCAGCATGGCACTACTGGGTATTAACCCAAAGAATACAAAAACAGTAATTCAAAGGGATACATGCACACCTATGTTTATAGCAGCATTATTTACAATAGCCAAGATATGGAAGCAGCCCAAGTGTCTACTGATTAACGAATGGATAAAGATGTGGTATATATACACAATGGAATATTATTCAGCCATCAAAAAGAAATGTTATCATTTGCAATGACATAGATGGAGCTAGAGAATATAACACTAAGCAAAATAAATCTGAGAAAGAAAAATACCATAGGATTTCATTCATATGTGGAATTTAAGAAACAAAACAAATAAGCAAAGGGAAAAAAAAAGAGCAAGACAAACAAAGAAACTGACTCTTAACTACAGAAAACAAACTGATGATTACCAGAGGGGAGGAGGAGAGGGGGATGAGTTAAATAGGTAATGGGGATTAAGGAGTGCACTTGTCCTGGACGATGTATGGACTTATTGAATCACTCTATTGTACACCTGAAACTAACATAACCCTGTAAAAAATAAAGTCACACAACAAAAAAAAGTAAATAAAAAGATAAGTGTGGGGGTGCCTGGGTGGCTCAGTAAGCTAAGCATCTGCTTTCGGCTCAGGTCATGATACCAGGGTCCTGGGATTGAGCCCCACATCGGGCTCCCTGCTCAGCAGGAAGCCTACTTTTCCCTCTCCCACTCCCCCGTTTGTGTTCCCTCTCTCACTGTCTCTCTCTCCATCAAATAAATAAATAAAATCTTTAAAAAGAAAAGGGGAATAAATAAATAAAGTCTTAAAAAAAGTTAAGTGCACTTGTAATGAGTACCAGGTGATGTACAGAATTGTTGAATAACTGTATCATACATATGAAACTAATATAACATTGTACGTTACCTAACTCGAATTAAAATGAAAACCTTAGGGGAAAAAAAGAAATTAGGGGCGCCTGGGTGGCTCAGGCAATTTAGTGTCCGACTCTTGATTTAGGCTCAGGTCATGATCTCAGGGTCCCGGGATCAAGCCCCCACGTCAGGTTCTGCACTCAGTGCAGAGTCTGCCTGAGATTCTCTCCCTGCCCCTTCCTCCACTCGCACATATGCGCACGCTCTCTCTCTCTCTGAAATAAATAAATCTTTCCCCCCCAAAAATTAGATTGTTTTTAAAACTTGAAATGACCTGGGGACTCTGAACCTGTACAAGGCCGGGAAAAGAATCAGTGCCAGGGAAGTTTTAAACAGGCAACAAGGGAAAAAAGTTTTTTCCGATTACACCCTACAAACCTCAATGCAATGGTTATACATCCAGTAACTAAACCTAGTAAAATTGTCAAGGTTTATGATTATGAATTTAAATTGGAATTCAGCTGGGTGATTTTCTCCAGCAAAGAGGAAGCAAGTAACTGTCCAGATGAAGCAATGGGGAGTAAGTGAGTAACTGTCTGGATAAAGCAATGGGGAGTAAGTGAGTAACTGTCTGGATAAAGCAATGGGGAGTAAGTGAGTAACTGTCTGGATAAAGCAATGGGGAGTAAGCAATTAGATTCCATCTCCTAGCATAGAGAAGGAAGCAGTATTCACCCAAGTAAGGAGAAACTGAAGAACCAAGAGCATGTGCAAAGAAGCAACCAAACAATGGGTGATAAAAACCTAGGCCTGAGCCTAAGAGGAGGCTGATGAGAAAAACAGTGAGGATATTATGGAATCAACGGGTAAGTCTTGATAGGTGAGAAAACTGTAGTAGTGAACTTGAATAGAATAGGTGGAGATGGGCAAAGAGTAGAACAGTCCGTTTAACATTGAGATTTCAAAAGTGGTATCATTTCTGGTATTGAGAAGGACAAGGGTCCAGTCTGTGATCAGGAAGTATATGGATAAAGGGAAGTAAAGAAAATGGTTACTGCAGATAAAGACATCAAGAAACTGAGAGGCCAAGGTTTTGGATGACTCATCCACAGAAATATGGATATCTTACTAAGAGTGTCAACAGAAGAACTTAAATTTATAACTAAGAACTTCAATCAACAATGAATGAGAGCAATACCATAACTGGGAAAGATCAGAGAACTCAAACCTCAAAGGACAGACTTTAGCTGGAGAAGGGAGTATTAATGGTCTGGATGAGGCAACAGAAAAGCATGGACAACATCCACCCATTTCCTTGAGCTGAAATATGTGGGATGTAAAGGAAAAAAAGTTGCCATACCACGGAGGACAGCTACGGATAATGTGGTATCCTCTGAGAATTGTCCAATTTCAGATAAGGAAGGAGATAAACATTCCAAGAACAGGTTGATAAGATAGAGGAGTACCTTGATCACAGAGAAGGAAATCTAGAGGGTAAGACAGAAAAGCTTGGGAATGAGAGGAGGAAACCTAGATCAGAACTGACAATGTACTAAGTACTAACTGCATAACAATCTAAAAAATAACAAATGACCAGCAAACAAAGAACTCTGCAGGAACTAAGGTAAAGATAGTGCTGTGAAGCACGGTTTGATTATCACTGAAAGCTTCTGGAAGTTCCCTCAGACTTCCTTCAGTGTAAGTCAACATTTATGAAACAGTAAATCCCTTAGGTTTCCCTTAGTGTTATACCTGTGTTCTTTGTGTGCACAGGTTTGTAAATGCAAAGGAAAAAAGCTTGGAAAAATTCACTCTAAACTGTTAACCATGATTACTTGGATTTAGAATTTAGGAGAAAAGGAAGAAAGGCAGGTGAAAAGAATTTTTACTTCTTTCTAAATGAAAATACTACATTTGTAATTTTTTTTAAGATTTTATTTTTAAGTAATCTCTACACCCAATATGGGGCTCGAATTTACAACCCCAAGTTCAAGAGCTGCATGCTCTACAGACTGAGCAGGCAAGGCACCCCTACTTTTGTGATATTTAAAACAAATTTTAAACTTCCTGTTGCTCCTAAGGTTTTATGGGGGTTTTTTTAGTATGTCCATTCTATTTAAAATTTCTTAAAAAATCTGGGGCGCCTGGGTGGCTCAGTCATTAAGTGTCTGCCTTCAGCTCAGGTCATGATCCCAGGGTCCTGGGATTGAGCCCCGCATCGGGCTCCCTGCTCGGCGGGAAGCCTGCTCCTTCCTCTCCCACTCCCCCTGCTTGTTGTTCCTGCTCTTGCTGTCTCTCTGTCAAATAAATAAATAAAATCTTTAAAAAAATAAAATAAAATAAAATTTCTTAAAAATCAGGGCACATGGGTGGCTCAGTCAGTTAAGTGTCCGAATCTTGACCTCAGCTCAGGTCTTGATCTCAGAGTCATGAGTTCAAGCCCCACGTCGGGCTCCATGCTAGGCATGGAGCCTACTTAAAAAAAATCTATCTTGCAAATCATCCCAGAGTTAAAGACAAGGGAAAGAAAGTACCTGATGTACCAAGCTAGTGAATTCTTCAGATTTAAATTTATGTACCTATTACCTAGACCAAAGGTCTCTCTCTCCTAAAAACAAATACCATATGATTTCACTTAAATGTAGAATCTAAAACACAAATAGGCAAAAAAAAAAAAAAGAAAGGGAGAAACAAACCCATAAATACGAAGAACAAACTGATGGTTGCTAGAATGGGGGGAATGAGGGGGAATGGGCATAATGGGTGAAGGGGAGTGGGAGGTACAGACTTCCAGTTATGGAATGAATAAGTCAAGGGGATGAAAGGTACAGCATAGGGAATATATCAAATGGTATTATAATGGTACTGTATGGTAACAGATGATAGCTATACTTGTGGTGAGCACTGCATAACATGTAGAGTTCTCAAATCACTATGTTGTATACCTGAAACTAATGTAACATTGTGTGCCAACTATACTTAAATTAAAAACAAAATTAAAAAAAAATAAAAGCACAATAATATGTTCAAAAGCAAAAAAAAAAAAAGTCTCTCCTAAATTTAAAACTAAAAAATTAGGGCATTAGAAACATGCAAGGGGCACCTGGCTTGCTCAGTCATTAGAGCATGCAACTCTTGATCTCAGGGTCATGAGTTCAAGCCCCACACTGGGTGTAGAGTTTACTTTAAGGAAAAAAAAAAAAACCTATGCAAGAAAAAATAAAACACTGCTAGCTTTACCATGAAAGATAGAGACCAAATGACCAACTGATCTGCAAATCTCCTACTGTCAAGTATGATAGTTAAATACTGAAGTATTAATTCCACATTTCAGAAAGAATGTAAACATCTTGACTATGGGCACAAGAGGGAGCAAGTTAGCCTTGAATGAGGCTTATATCTGTAATTCATTCAGAGAAACTTATTCACAGAAAAACTACCTTTAATCAAAAGAAAATTAACCCCATTCTACTTTCACATGTGACTTATCCTGGTAGCAATTAAAAATCTAATAGAATCTGGGGCAGCTGGGTGGCTTAGTTGGTTAACCGTCTGACTTCAGCTCAGGTCATGATCCCAGGGTCCTGGGACTGGCTCAGGTCATGATCCCAGAGTCCTAGGATCAAGTCCCACATCAGCCTCCCTGCTCAGTGTGGAGTCTGCTTCTCCCTCTGCCTCCCCCAGCTTGTGCTTATGCTCTTTCTTTCTCTCTCTTTCTCAAATAAATATTAAAAAAAAAAGAAAAGAAAAGAAAGAAAAAGAAACCTTGGGAAGGACAGAACAGGTAGACAGCCTCTGAAGAAAGCTTCCAAGCTTTAAAAACAGCATATAAAGACAACAGTGTCAATGGTTTAAAATATGTGAACTCTTCACAATTTCCCTACCCCCCAAAAAATAAATAAAGGTTTGAACATTCAAAAGGAAATTGGCTAACTTAAAAATGTATAGGCATAAATAATTAAGAACTTAATATTCGTTAATTTTTACCAAACACCACCCCAAGATAACAAAAATTCTATAGGAACTACAGTTTTAATGAAGTTTGTAAACTTTATAGTTATCTACACTTTCAAAAGAAAAAGGTTTTATACTAAAATTAAATTGCAAAAATCCTATATTTTAAAATGGAAGTAAACTCCAGAGGTTAAAATTTATCTTTAGAATAAAGTATCTACTTGGAGCACCTGGGTGGCTTAGTCAGTTAAGCGTCTACCTTCAGCTCAGGTCATGATCCCAGGGTTCTGGAATCGGGCCCCACATAGGGCTCTCTGCTCAGCGGGGAGGCTACTTCTCCCTCCCCCTCTGCCTGCAGCCCCCCCTGCTTATGTGCTCTGACAAATAAATAAAATCAATCTTTAGAAAAAAAAGTATCTACTCTTGAACTAGTAGATATATTAAAGCAGACTCCAAAAACATTAATGAATATGAATGGTAAGACTATAATAGGGCTACTTAAGCAAAATTCAAGAAGCACAAATCAGAAGATACAAAACTGTGTTAATTTAACTATATTGGAATTAAAGATTTATTAAAGACATCCAGCATAAAGTTAATACAGATAAATAAAAAGAAGATATTTATATAGACTAAAACCAACAAGACCTAGTATCTAGAATATAAAAGAAACTCCTAAAAAGCAATGAGAAAACAATGGAAATCTCAATGGAAAAACAGACAAATGATACAAACAAATTTTATTAAAAAAGGAAACCCAAAAAGCTAAAAAGCTTATGAATAGTCAAACTCAAGTTATCAGAGAAATGCAAATTAAAAGATACCACTTTACACTTGCTGGCCTGGCAAAAATTATAAAGCTAGATGATACCTGGTGTCAATAAGGAAGTGAGGACATAGGAGCCCTCATACACTACTGGTGGAAATATACAGACTGGAGAGCAAATTTGATATTAGCATTTCCTATAATTTAGTGATTCTGCTCCTAGATACATAAACTCAAAAAATTCTCACTTCTGTAAAAGTTCAAACCAGCTTTGCTGGGGCAGCAAAGAGCTGGAGACAATCTGTAGATCTATTAGCTAGGGGAATGAACAATAAAATGTGCTGGATGCACCCCATGTAGGGCAGCAATCAGGTATCACAAATAAGATATACAGCCAGCAAGGATAAATCTTAAAAATAACATCAAGATATGGACTCTGAGAAACAAACTGAGGGTTTTAGAGGGGAGGGGAGTGGGGGGATGGGTTAGCCCGGTGATGGGGGGATGGGTATTAAGGAGGGCACGTATTGAATGGAGCACTGGGTGTTATACGCAAACAATGAATCATGGAACACTACATCAAAAACTACAAAAAAAAAAAAAGTCAAGAGAGATAGGAAATAGAATAAAATAATTAACACTATAACATTCATGCAAATTTACAATATCTGCCTACAAACAACAAACGTTTTACAAGAAAACATACATTACACATACACTTACAAAGAACACACATTAAACATATTGAAAGGGGGTGCCTGGGTGGCTCAGCTGGTTAAGCGCCTGCCTTCAGCTTGGGTCATGATCCCAGGGTCCTGGGATCGAGTCCCGCACGGGGCTCCCTGCTCAGCTGAGAGCGTGCTTCTCCCTCTCCCTCTGTTACTCCCCCTATTTGTGCTCTCTCTCTCTCAAATAAAATCTTTATAAATAAATAAATAACTTGGAAGGATCACCTATGGGGAGGTGTAATATTGTGATCAATATATTTGGTCTTCATCCCTGTTTCTGGCACACAGCTATAAACCCTTTGTAATTTCTTAAATAAGAGCCATAGGGGTACCTTTTATAATATTTAGTTTTGTACCTAGTTCCTGAAATAGTTCCGGAGCTATAAAAGTGAAATTATTCATGTAACAAGCCCCTTTTAACCACACCTGAGCTTGTTAATGAAGTTATTTTTGGAAAGCCTCCATATAAGCTAAGGATGGGGACTGTTGCCCGAGGAACCAACCATATAAATGGTTGGAACTTTCAGCCCCACACCCCAGATCTCTCAGACCTCTGGGGCGGGAAGAGAAGCTAGAGATTGAACTCAATCACCAATGGCCAATGATCAACTGTGTCTCTGTAATGAAGCCTCCCAAAACCGGGGTACAGAGAGCTTCTGGGTTGAAGGTGTGGAGAGAATGGTATACCAGAGAGGGCATGGAAGCTCTGCACCCCTTCCCATTTACTTTGCTTTTTTTTTTTCTTTTAAGATTTTATTTATTTATTTGACAGATAGAGACATAGCTAGAGAGGGAACACAAGCAGGGTGAGTGGGAGAGGGAGAAGCAGGCTTCCCGCTGAGCAGGGAGCCCGATGCGGGGCTCGATCCCAGGACCCTGGGACCATGACCTGAGCCAAAGGCAGACGCTAAACAACTGAGCCACCCAGGCGCCCCATTTACTTTGTTTTATGCATCTCTTCCATCTGGCTGTTCCTGAGTTATATCCTTTTATAATAAACCAGTAATGTCATAATGTTTTCCTGAGAAAGCTGCTCTAGCAAATTAATCAAATCCAAGAACACGGAACCTCCAATCTATAGCCATTTGGTCAGATGCACAGGTAACCTGGACTTGTGATTGGTTATCTGAAAGGTGGAAAGCGGGGCAGAAGGGTAGTCTTGCAAGACTGAACCCTTAACCTGTGGGCTCTGTCACTAGCTCCATGTACATAGTGTCAGAATTGAATTAAATTGTAGGACACCCAGCTGGTCTTGAAGAATTACTGGATGTATGGAAAATGCACACATCTACTGTCAGAAATGAAGCAGTGCTGTAGTTGTGCAGAGGAGACACAATGGAAAAGTGTGTTTTTCCTTAGAGGAAGGAAAGGAAAATGAGGATGGGAAATTTTTAAAAGGAAACAAACACAGGAAGAAGCTAAAGCTTATACAGACCCAATACGATAGTGGGTGTGAACTAAGGAATGATTAACTCAGTCCTCTATACATGAGATCTCACAGAAGTATATGAGAGATATTAAGCTCACTATGTACTGGACAGTTGCTAGTATCTCTGATATCTTCTCAAAACAAAGTGGTTAAAAGTCTATTCTGAGACCACAATTTATACAATATGATCCCTGGGTAATTATTCCATAAGTTGTTGGTCATTTTAACCCCTAAAATTGAAAACTCACCCCAATAATCTAGAGTGATTTAAACTGAGTTGAGGAGCACACTTTTAATCTTTAAATTAGTATGTTATAAGTATATTTTTTAGAGGAAATTCATCATAATATAAAAAGGAAAATCCATTTCTTCACACTAAAAGAACTTAAACCAGTTTTTATCCTGAAACACCCCTGGTGATCAACTTTGCAGAATAACTGAGTGAGTGAACAAATAAGCATTCAAATGAATCCTTAGCCCTAAGACTTGCATGGAACTGAATCCCACAAAACCTAATGACAAAAGGGAAAAAACAAGGAATTGGGCATATTTCTGACAAAAGTAGGATCAACACTGCTGATAAGGGCTGTGAAGTACAAACTAAAGCCGAGGTGATGGGCGCCTGGGTGGCTCAGTTGGTTAAGCGACTGCCTTCGGCTCAGGTCATGATCCTGGAGTCCCTGGATCGAGTCCCGCATCGGGCTCCCTGCTCGGCAGGGGGTCTGCTTCTCCCTCTGACCCTCCCCCCTCTCATGTGCTCTCTCTCATTCTCTCTCTCTCAAAAAAAAAAAAAAAAATCTTTAAAAAAAAAAAAAAGCCGAGGTGAGTACAACAGATGTGCCCTAACCACCATCTTTCTAAACCTCTTAGAGACTTCTGACTTATTCCAACATTTTGTCATCTCATCACAAACTCTCTTAACTGCCTATTATGACAAAAAAGTTATTAACAACTCGAAGTCAGGAACAATTTTTAATTCCCCTTCAAGTCACTAATGAATGGAGGCAACCAAAGACTGCTGGAATTGTGTAACTATTCCCAGTGAATACCCTGGGAACCCACCAGATTCACTAAGGTCAGCAGTACACCTGCCAGATGTCCTAAATCCTCTTCTGCACAGTATGCCCTTCCCCATTGCAGTAACTATCCAATACCTTCCCACCTTCCCTACTCTCCCATCCCTACCTAGTGCACCTGGCAAACTTCTATTATTCCTCCAAACTCCAGTTAAAATGTCACGTCATTCAGGAAGCCTGTCCTGTCCATCTTCTTCCCCCAGAGAGATAACACTTCCTTCCTTTGCTGTAACTGTACCACATACTTGTTTCTACTGCTCAATTTATCACATATAACTTGTTTACATGTCTGTCTCCCCTCCTCTTTTTTTTTAAATGAAGCATGCCCTTTCCAGGGAGAATTTCTTCTTCTTTTTTTTAATTTTATTTATTTATTTGTCAGAGAGGGAGCGAGCGAGCATGAGCGGGGAAAGGGGCAGAGGGAGAAGCAGGCTCTGTGCTGAGCAAGGAGCCCACTGTGAGACTCGATCCCGGGACCCTAGGATTATGACCTGAGCTGAAGGCAGATTCCTAACCGACTGAGCCACCCAGCTGTCCCGTCTCCCCTACTTGACCGTGAACAAATTTCTTAGATGCACAGACCGGGCCTTCTTTTTTTGCCAAGCTCCATAGTAGGCTCTCAAATATTTACTGAATACATGCATACCTGAAGCAAGAAAAGATAGTCATTAGATGTCGAATGAATCTATAAAGCCTATCGGCAGGAGTGCCTGGCTGGCTCAATCTGTAGAGCATGGGACTCTTGATCTCGGGGTTGTCAGTTTGAGCCCCATACTGAGCGTAGAGATTACTAAATAAATGCCTATCCTCAAAAACCCACTGGTTGCTATAGTCACCTCCCACTTTTTTTTCTTTTTCTTGGGGATTACACATAAGATAGACAAGTTACTAAAGATTTTTATTTTTAAAGGTAAGCACCTGATAGAACTAATTACAGAAATGGAATTAATAGTTTAATACAAGATGCCAAATACATGGGAGAATCACTCACTAGGAGAATCATTAATGGAACTGAGTTTCCGGGGCACCTGGGTGGCTCAGTCCTTAAGTGTCTGCCTTCAGCTCAGGTCATGATCCCAGGGTCTGCAGGGGGCCTGCTTCTCCCTTTCCCACCCCCCTGCTTTATGTTCCCTCTCTGGCTCTCTGTCAAATAAATAAAATCTTAAAAAAAAAAAAAAAAAAAGAAAAATGGAACTGAGTTTCCAAAAATCTCCTTCTCTACAGCACTCACCTAACAGGAGGGTGTTAAGTCTAGTACTTCCTAAAAGGAAGGGATATAAGCTAGACAACCTTTGAAGATCCTTTTTCAACTCTACAATCCCCTCCAATTATTAAGACACAAGGGACTAGCTTCAATCCAGTGATAATAAGTACCATCTGATAATATATGAATTTATTAGCCTGGTTATAGCCAAGCCTCCTTGTGACAAGCTAGGTACAAAATAAATTCCAAATTTAATCATGCCTGTGGTAGGTAGAATGAGAATAACAGCCCCTGGAAGATGTTCACATCCTAATCCACAGAACTTGTAATTATGTTACCTTACATAGCAAAAAAGACTTTGCAGATACAATTAAATAAAGGATTTGGGGATGAGATTATCCTGGATCATCCAAGGGCCCCTAGAAGAGAGAGGCAAAAAGGTGAGAGTCAGAGAAAGAGATGTGATGACAGAAGCATAGATCAGAAAGAGCGAAAAAGATCTGAAGATGCTATTATGCACCGCCAGCTTGAAAATGGAAGGAACCATGAGTCCAGGAATGCAGGCCACCTCTAGAAGCTGGAGAATGCAAGAAAAAGGATTTTCCCTAGAGCCTCCAAAAGAACTCAGTCCTGCTGACACCTCGACTTTAGCACAGTAAGAACTACTTTGGACTTCTGACTTCCAGAATTGTCCAATGATAAATTTGTGTTGTTATGCCACCAAATTTCTGGTAATTTGCTACAGCAGCAATAGGAAACTAATATTATGCCTAAAGAATATCTCTTTAGGCAGCAACACATGGTAATCAAACTTACCATCTAAGAAAAAATGATCTCGAACAGCTTCTGCAGCTAACACAGACTTCCCACAACCTGCCATTCCATATATGACGACCCATCCTGGTTCACCATTTAGTGTGAATAGGTTCTGCCGAATTGCATTCACCAGCTTCTTCCTGGTAACAAAAACAACTGGCCTCTGTGGCACTCCACCTTCACAAAGGACTGTCTTTACTGAAATCCAAAACAAAACAAGCATGAACGAATTGAACTTTGAAATGGTTACTCAAGTCATACCATAAAAACCAAAAGTAAGCAAGGCTGAGGCTTTACCCTCAGAACTTCCAAAGGAAGAAAATGTGGCTGGCATACTAACCTCAACATTCTTATTTCTCAGAACATAACAAAAACATATACTTTTCATAAACTACTGACAATGCAAAGCTCCATCTATATCTGCCCTTATACACCCTATTCCTCCCTGACTCTCCAATCTCTTTTTCTCATATTGAAGACTAGAAAGGAGGGTGTAAAGGAAAGAATATGGAATTCCTTTCAAGAATATAGATTTCTAAAGACTCTTATTCTTTCCTATGCATGAACTCAATAAACACAGAATTGGAGAAGAGCTTAAAGGCCTAAACACTGTCTTTTAATCTCTAAAAATGCCCAGTAGACAGCTCACTGGGCATGAAGAAAATGTGCAAGTTAACATAGGTGCAAATAAAAACTTAAATTGGAAAACAGAACTATAATTTTTCTCACTGCATTTTCAGTGAACTAATCATAATCAATCTCTTCAACAGACTCCATTTACAATAAGACAAAACTGCAGCAATGTAGCCATTGTGATAGCAATGTGATAGAAGATATCACGGATACAAACCATATGAAGTTATTCCAGCAACTGAATCTTTGCCACCATTGGAAGAAGAGATGACAGGAATGCCACTATGGAGAAGGGCAGCAAGATCTTTATACCCTTCATGTATTAAAGCATTGTAGAATGATATGTAGGAATAATTATCTTTTTTAAGTATCATTTTAATTAACAGAGCTGCTCGCTGCTGTTGAGTGGGCTAAAAAATAAATAAATAAGTAGTTTAGTATACTACAAAGAATATGTTTGCAACATCAATTAGTGGAGACCAGTGCAAGTTCTGAAATAAATGTAAGAAAATTTTTTAAACTCAAATAATTATATCAAACATTTTTAAATAAAAATTAGAAAGAAAAAAAATTTTAGAGCACAGACTTCCTCAGAGGGCTTTACCTCATTTTTTACTTTTTCCTCCTCCAGTACTGTTAAAACTCCATCATTAATCATACGATCCATGATGTAGGACGTTTTGATGTCCTTTTCCAGGGCTTCTCTATGTTGAAGCAAACAGTTTCGAGCTTTTGCGTCCATTCTCCCTCAAATTTTTTGTTCTCTGAGCTGTCAACCATGAGCTATGGGCAAAATATCACAATATTTGTCAGGGCAATAAAGATATAAAAAGATGTGTAACCTCACTGGTAATCAAGAAATAAAGTAAGATTTTTTTGCAAAGATTTTTAAAAACAGACAAAACCGAAGGCTTTCAAAAGTATGAGAAAATGAGTATTCATATGCACTACTTGAGAAGACTACAAAAATGGTTACAACTTTTCTGAAAGGCAATATGATAAGATATAAAAGCATTTAAAGTGAGTATTCTCTCCAACCCAGAAATCCCACTTCTAGAAATTTACCTCAAGGAGACATTCACTTATGTATGCAAAAATATCCACAAAAAGAGTTAACAGGGGTGCCTGGGCGGCTCAGTCGGTAGGGCACGCGACTTGATCTCAGGGTCGTGAGTTCAAACCCCACACTGGGCATGGAGCCTACTTTAACAAAAACAAAAAAAAGAGTTAACAGAGAATGTTTAGGTGAGGAAAAAAAAGATGAAAACAAAAATTAAAAAAAAAAAGATGAAAACAACCTAAATGCCCACCTTTCTTAGTATGGATTAAAAATATTAGAGTATGTATATAAAATTATAAGATGTATAGAGTATGTATATTATATTATAAGATTATTATACAGCCATTTAAAATAAGACACTTCTCCATGTACTGACATGGAAAGATGTTCACTACACACTAATTAAAAAAATTAGAAATATGATCCCATATACAGCACAAAATATGTGTTGGTATCATATAAATACATAGGGAGATGTTAGGAAGTCTATTCAACCTAATATACTTGGGGTTACTTCTAAGTAGCAAGATTTGGGGGTTCCCCCTTTTCTTTTTTGTACTTTTCTATATAGTCTTAATTTTTTCAATATACATATTTTTATAATTTAAAAAACTTTAAGATTTTTATAAATAGCGATCTTACTGAAATCCTAATGTTTAGAAACTTGTTTTTATCCAACATAAGATTAAACAGAGCATTGTTTTCACTCAAGGTGTTAGCTCTAGGTCTTCATCTGTAAACACATTTCTCACATGCTTACCCCACTGTTCCGGCTGAGCTGCTAAGTATGACAAAGCAGCAGAAAATACCCACTGGTGTCATTCTTCAGATTAAGAGGACACAAAGAGGGACGCCTGGGGGCACTGAGTCAGTTGAGCATCTGACTCTTGATTTTGGCTCAGGTCATGATCTCAGGGTTGTTAGATGGATGGAGCCCTGCATCAGGCTCTGTGCTGAGCCTGGAGCCTGTTTAAGATTCTCTCTCCCCCTCGGGGCACCTGGGTGACCCAGTCGGTTAAGCATCCGCCTCAGGTCCTGATCGCAGGGTTGTGAGATCCAGTCCCGGGTCAGGCTCCACACTCGCGGAGTTTGCTTAAGTTTCTCTCTCCTTCTGTTCCTCCCCCCACACGGTATCTCTCTTTCTCTCTCTCTGTCTCAAATAAAAAAAAATAAATCTTAAAAAAGTTTTCCCTCTCCCTCTGCCCCTCCCTCCCACCTCCCTGACGCTCTCTAAAAAATAAATTAAAAAAATAAAAATAATATTCTTTACAGCATAATACTCTAAGTTTCTACCAGCTTTATTTCAAATACAATGCAGATTTTTCCATGGGTATAAAACCCAGATCCGAATATTTGCATGTTTTTAAAACATTAACAGAACTCCACCCAATGTAGTACAGTGAGTATCTAAATGTGTTCAATAATTTATCCATTCAATAAACATTTGAGCCCCTCCTATGTGCCAGGCCCTGAAGTCTACAAAGATTAATCATAACCCTGAAAGAATTCATAATCTAGTGGGAGAGAAAAATTTTAAAGAGATAATTAGAATGTGATGCCGTAAGTGCAAAAATACAGATAAGCACAAATAATATAGAGTGCACAAAAGAGGACGGATAATCATTTTCAACAATGACTACATACTTGTGGCACTTGCAAACATAGGGAAATAGAGCACTTGCCTATACTTGTCAAGGTTCACCAAATGCCCAGTACTAGCATGAAACTGAAGGATAAAAGAAAAAGTTATGATCAGAATCAAGGCTATGGTATCCTTTAAACGTTACTAACGTTTTATGATCTCAATTGAAACAAAACATTCCTTAATTTTTAGTTAATTTTTCAGGATATGTCGAATTGCTAAACAGACACCTCTGACAACCTGAAACTAATTTCCAACTTTCCCGGGCCCTATTAAAACGAAATACGTAAATTTTAAATACATTTTTAAACTCTGCACAAATCGTAATATTATGAACAAATTCTCAGCGTCCCACCTTCTGTAACCACATCAAAATGTAAAATCAAACTCTTCAAAGATGTGAAATAGTAAAGAGCAATTTCATCCAGGAAAACCGTAATAGCTGGCTGCTTCCTCTTTGGTAATTTCTCTTCCTGGTACAGGAGCAGGATGGTTATCAATTATTCCTTGTGTCAGAATTCTGAGTCCCTGAAATTGGCTACTGAACCTCCAGAGAACCCAGCTCGGGCAGAAAAGCGGGGCGCAAACTTACCCAAACCTGTGCGAAAGGTCTTACTGGGAAAGGCAGCCCTGCAGGGACAGACTGGGAAGTCCAGGTGGGGGTGGGGGTGGGGCTGGAGCTGGGGAGGTAAGCAATGGGGGCTTCCTAAAGGGAATGTAGGGATCCGCGCGCGGCCCCAGGACAAGTCCGGGCCTCACAGGTGCACCTCCAGAGCCTCCGCAGTCCGGGGCGCCTCAGGACCCCGGGAGACCTCTGACCCGCGGAGAGATAGACGTCACCCCCGCAGGCAGACCACACAGTCCCGGACCGCCGAGGTGAGGCCGGGTCTGAGGCCCGCCCTCTCGGGTACCCCACCCCAGACACAAAGGGAGGAGGGCCCACTCGAGCTGTCGCTCTTTCTCTCCAGCAGCAGCTGCACCCGGCCGGAGTCCGACACCACTCCGAATGCAGCCGCGACTTCAAGTCCTCGCGGGTCGCTGACGACCCAGACTCCTCACCTTCGGCTCCCTCGTCCCTTCAGCCCAGGAATAAAAGAACCAGCGTCCACTTGAAACCTCCTCCTTTCCGCCTCAGAACCTCGAAGCAGTCAAAACCCGCTGGGCCCGCCCAGCCCGGACAGCGCGCGCCCGCGCACGCAAATACACACACCCGGAGCCCCCGAGCAGCGGCCGCTGCCCCGCGCGCCCCAGCAGCGGCTAGCGCCCGCGCGCGCCTAAAGAAGCGCCCTCCGCCCCACCCCACGGCGGGGCGGGGCTAAGCCACGGGGGCGCGCCTCTTTCCGAGGACAGAGGACCCAGGCGGCGGCGCGCTCCACGTGGCACGCGCTACCCTTCCCCGCCCCCTCGCTGCCCGGCGATCCGCGCGCGCCGGGAAGCCACGATTTCCTCAAGTTTACGGCTTTAATGGGAAGGGAAAGGAGGTTCGCCAGGTGCCTCTGCTGGAGGAACTAGAGGGCGGGTGGCTGGGGAACGCTCTGAAGCAGTGAGAACGGCCGGGAGAAGAGGGGGCAAGTTTGTGGGCGGCGCCAAGTCCAGGAGGGGGCGCGGTCACCGCTGAGGCGTCCCGCGGAGGCTGAGGAGGCCTAGTCCCAACC
The DNA here is from genome assembly GCF_004348235.1 of Phoca vitulina. Classification (NCBI taxonomy): domain Eukaryota; kingdom Metazoa; phylum Chordata; class Mammalia; order Carnivora; family Phocidae; genus Phoca; species Phoca vitulina. The sequence continues at coordinate 12,560,713 of NW_022589722.1, read as the reverse complement.
CCCCGGGGTGAAGAAGGCGCCCGGGGCTTGTCGCGTCCTCAGACATGTCGGAGGTGAAGAGCCGGAAGAAGTCGGGACCCAAGGGAGCCCCCTCGGAGCCGGGGAAGCGGAGCGACGGCGGGAAGAGCCCCGAGGCCCGGGGCGGTGGAGGCGGGGGCTGGGCGGACCCCCGGACCGGCGTGAGCCTGCTGTCGCTGGGGACGTGCCTGGGCCTGGCCTGGTAAGTGGACGCGAGGCCGCCCGGGCCCTGTGTCCGGCCTCCCGCGGTCGCCCCGCTCTTCTCCGGGCCTCGCCCGGCTCGGCATCCCGCTAACCTCCCAACCCCAGACCTGCGGCTTCTGTTCCTCTGCCTTGACCCCAAAAAAGGGATAGCCCTTTTTTTTTTTTTTCGCTCTTTCTTACAACTCATTTTTCTTTTGTATTAGTAGTGTGCCCCGATCACTCAACTGGAGTTGAGACTCAGGTCTGGGAACGAGTCAGCCATTTCTTAAGAGATGCGGATTTGGCCAAACTTTATTAAGCGCCTGCTACACGTCCGAAGCTTTTCCGTTTTCGTAACCCACCATTTCCTGTCCGCTGCACATTTGCCATGGACACAGTTGCCCCACCCTCACCCCATAAATGCCTAATGGCAACGTTGGCAGTCTTTAAATAATTCGGTATGATCTCAGGGCATATCTCAGTATGACAATATCAGAGTTTGAGGATTTCTCATATTTCCATCCTCGTTCATCCGTTATGAATTTAAAGTGTCTTCCTAAGTTACAGATTGAATTTTAGTACTGTAAAATGACAAAACTGTAGCATTTGTGTTCAGCTAAAACTGAACATCCATAGTTTTTAAACCAAATTTTAAACCAAGCAAATAGCAATACATTGTTGTTATAGAAAAAAAAATTAGTATTAGAAATAACCTTAAGGGGTGCCTGGTGCCTCAGTCAGTCAAGCGTGTCTGCCTTCAGCTCAGGTCATGATCCTGGGGTCCTGGGATGGAGGCCTGCGTGGGCTCCCTGGTCCATCGCCCCGGTTGTGCTTTCGCTCGCGGGCTCTCTCTCTCTCAAAAATAAAATCTTTAAAAAAAGAAAGAAGGAGAAAACCTTAAAACCAACTTAGTAATTTTATTTTCCCCAATCATTTTCTTTAGGAATAACGTATTTCATCTTAATAACTAGACTCATGCTTTAAATTAGAATTTCCCTCCACTTTTCACCGATTTTTAAAGTATTTAGAAGATAGTTATTCATCTTCAAGAGTAATAGAGGAGGGACCCTGGACTTCCTTTAGTGTAGACCATTTTTGATTGTAATAAATTTTGAATTATACTCTACTGGTAACTCATCCTGAGTTGAAATTAATAAAACATTTGTTACAATAAAGTAAATGTTATTAAATGTTCTCTTCAAGGGATGCCTGGGTGGCTCAGTTGTTAGGGATCTGCCTTCGGCTCAGGTCATGATCCCAGGGTTCTGGGATCGAGCCCCACGTCAGGCTTCCTGCTCAGCTGGGAGCCTGCTTCTCCTTCTCCCTCTGCCTGCTGTTCCCCCTGCTTGTGCTCTCTCTCTGTCAAATAAATAAAAATCTTTAAAAAATAAATAAATGTTCTATTCAAAAAAAGGATGTTCATGTTAGTAATATGGCATTTTGTTTATGTAATATTTTGATTTTGATCTTAAAAGAATGAATTTACCCTTTTTAATAAATTTACTCTTGTAAATAAACTGCTCTTATGTCTTAAAATGCATGACCTTCGTTAGGGAAATAAAAACCCTTTTATACTGAGAAAGTTACTCAGTAATAGAACTAGTAGGCTAAAAGATACAGATCTTCCTTGACTTAGGATGGGGTTACTTCCCAGTAAACCCATTGTAAGCTGAAAATATCATAAGTCAAAAATGCATTTAATACACCTCATCTACCAAACATCATAGCTTAGCCTAACCTATCTTAAATGTGTTCAGAACACTTAACATTAGCAGACAGTTGAGCGAAGTCATCTAACAAGCCTATTTTACAAGAAAGTATTGAATATCTTACGTAATTTACCGAATACTGTACTGAAAGTAAAAAAACAGAATGCTTGTATAGGTACAGATTGGTTGTAAGTGAATCATGGTCACTTAATCACAGGGAGCGGCTGCTGCAGGCACTGCCCGGTGTCAGGGGAGAGGATCCGACCACGAAGAGGATCAGGATCTCACTGCTACTCTAGGAAAAGGTCAAAATTCAAAGTACAGTTTCTACTGAGCTCCTATCACGTACATACCATCATAAAGTCAAAAATCTAAGTCAAACCATTATAAGTTGGAGATCGTCTGTATATGTTGCTTCTCTCTGGAACCTAGTAAACTGGTTTTAGTTATTAAATTTACTAATTCTCAATTATCCAAAGATTCATATTCATAAGAGATAAATTACATCACAGAATGTTCAGCTTTTCAATAATTTAGTTACTGTTCTAGGAAAACACTAATACAAATCTATAGGGGCGCCTGGGTGGTTGTCAGTTAAGCGTCCAACTCTTGATTTCAGCTTATGTCATGATCTCAGGGTTGTGGGATCAAGCCCCAAGTTGGGCTCTGAACGGGGCATGGAGTCTGCTTAAGATTCTTTCTGTCTCCCTCCTTCTGCCCCTCTCCCCTCTTCTGTCTCTCTAAAAAAAGAAATCTATAAAGGAAAACCTGAAAAGTAGACACTTTAGTGCAGGAATTTACTGTTAGTGCTAATAGTAAAGACACAAGTTACATTGAAAATCTTCACTAACCTCTTTTTAAATCCTTTTTTGCTATTGTTTTTTTGTAAGTGAAGCTTTATCTGAAAAACAGGGTTATGCTTTAAATGCCCTGACCTTTTTTTAAAGGTTATTTATTTGAGAATGAGCGAGAGAGAGAGAGAGCGTGAGCACACAAGAGGGAGAGGGAGAAGCAGGGAGACCGATGCGGGGCTAAATCCCAGGACCCTGAGATCATGACCTAGCCAAAGGCTACATGTAAGAGAGTTCTTCTCTTCCTGTAAGTGGTCTAATCTGTCCATTCCATCCTTGATTTGCTATAAACTCAACACTGGTTTCAAAGGTGGACAGGCCTGGGGCTTCCATCAGGTGTAAGCAGGAGGAAAACCTGATCCTTTATACCACTATAGGTTTGGAACTAACTATAGAGGGATGGAAAAGCAGCTGCACAAAGCAGCCTGAAAGAAATGGCCAAGGTACTTAAAAAGAGTAACTGATGTGTGGTACCCTAACTGCATAAATTTGAACCTATTTAATCTCTACGACAACCCTATGAAGTATTATTATTCCCACTTTACAGATGAGGAAACTATAGCAAAGATAAATAACTTGCCCAAGATGATTATACAGCTAGTAAATGGCAAAGCCAAAGTTGCTCAGTTCCGTACTCTTACCCAGTATGATATGCTACCTCCATTTGATACTAATCTAAGAGGCCAAAACCCTAGAAATAAAAATCCCTAGTCCAGAACAATATAGTCCTTTTCTAACTAGAAGCTATAGCCCTTAGCAGACCCTGTCTCATCTAAACTGAGGAAGACAGGGAATAAGGGGGCCTTTAACTTCTGTTAGAATATGCCTCTGATTGGTTAAACATCTAACTTTTTTATTTTTAGATTTTATTTACTTATTTGTCAGAGGGAACACAAGCAGGGGGAACAGCAGGCAGAGAGAGAAGCAGGCTCCCCGCTGAGCAAGGAGCCCGATGTGGGACTTGATCCCAGGACGCTGGGATCATGACCTGAGCCGAAGGCAGATGCTTAACCGACTGAGCCACCGGGGCACCCCACATCTGACTTTTAATCTCAGCTCCGGTCTCAATCTCAGAGTTGTGAGTTTAGGCCCCATGTTGGGCTCCATGCTGGGTGTGGAACCTACTTAAAAAAAAATGTGTATATATATATATATATATACTTCTGACTCATAAAAAGGGAACAAAGCACTTTGGACACTAACCTGGATGCCAGTTTCAAAAAATTTAGTTTTTCAGGAATGAAGTTACCTTCTGTCAACATTGACTTCTAGAAAATCATCCTCTTCCTTAATGTTAACAGAGTTAATATTTACAAATCATTTTAGAATGGTGCCTGGCACATCTATGTGAAAAATAAAATGAATGTGTTTTAATTCAGCACATACAAACTGCTTTTCATTTTTTTCATTACTAGCACAGAGTCAACTTTATGCTTGTTTTTTCTTTTTTTTTTTTAAGATTTTATTTATTTATTTGACAGAGAGAGTGAGCACAAGCAGGCAGAGAGAGAAGGAGAGGGAAGGGGAGAAGCAGGCTCCCCACTGAGCAGAGAGCCTGACCACGTAGGGCTCTATCTCAGGACCCTGGGATCATGACCTGAGCCGAAGGCAGACGCTTAACCAACTAAGCCACCCGGGCACCTCTGTGCTTGTTTTTTCTTATATATTTTTCTTATTATTCATATGTAGTAATGGTGAATCTTTTTTTTTATTTGTTGAGAAGCTAACCATGAAAAAAACCTACAAATTATCATCAGAGATGATATTTGCACTAGCATGACGTAGTTTTCTTCAAGGTCAAGGTTTTGCTTACTATTTGAATTTTGAAGAGAAGTCCAGAAATAGACATTAAAATATTTAATAAAATGGAAAGTGCTATAATGTGTTATAGTAGTGGATCAACCTTTACAAAAAGACTCTTATAATAACAGTTTTGTTCTGAATAAACATTCTGATCTACAGGATAAATCCCAGAGGTAACACTGGAGTAATGAGTGATAAAACTAATCTCTGAAATTAGACTTCTTTCTTTAGGGTGTTCGACATCCTTGGTTTCTGTCTGATGATCTCAGATAAGCCTATACTCTGAAAAGAATCTCTTAAAATCCAAGAGTGAAACAGCCAGTATAAAAAAGAATTAAGTCTACACATTCATCTTTGAAAATTAGAATAATGGCATTTTCTAATAACCAGAAATGTTATTTAAAAGTTTTATTAGCACATAGGAGAAAAGTCAATCTATGCTAGTTATGTAACCTGGGCTTACTTAATTCACCGTTATCTCATAGGACAGACACTAACCATCATCAAAAGAAACTTATTTTATGGGGCGCCTGGGTGGCTCAGTCATTTAGGCGTCTGATTCTTGATTTCGGCTCAGGTCATGATCTTAGGGTCATGGGATCAAGCCCCATGTTGGGCTTCGCGCTCAGCTAGGAGTCTGCTTCTCCCTGTCTCTCTGATCCTTCCCCCCACGCAGGCTCTCTATCTCTAAAATAAATACATAAAATATTTTTTTAAAAAACTTATTTTATCCGAGGCGCCTGGGTGGTTCAGACAGTTGGGCATCTGCCTTCAGCTCGGGTCATGATCCCAGGGTCCTGGGGTCGAGCCCCACATCGAGCTCCTGCTTGGCGGGGAGTCTGCTTCTCCCTCTGCCTGCCGCTCCCCCTGCTTGTGCTCTCTCTCTGTGTGTCAAATAAATAAATAAAATCTTAAAAAAAAAAAAAAGTAGATGAACCAAGGGGCACCTGGGTGGGTCAGTTAAGCGTCTGCCTTCAGCTCGGGTCATGATCCCAGGGTCCTGGGATGGAGCCCCATGTCAGGCTCCTGGCTCAGCAGGGAGTCTGCTTCTCCCTCTGCCTCTGCCTCTGCTTCTCCCTCTGCCTCTGCCTCTGCCTCTGCCTCTCTCCCCTGCTCATGCTCTCTCTGTCTCTCTCCCAAATAAATAAATATTTTTAAAAAGTAGATGAACCAAAATGGTATTAGATCCAAAGCATTTCTTTTGCATTTGCTTATCTCATGTCCTATACAAACGAAAGTCTATTTATTGTTTTTAAGATTGGGATAACTTTTTTATGCTTCTACAACCTTTACTACTTATCAGATGAAGAATATACTCCAATTTTAGAGTGGCATCTAAAGTACACCTATATGAAAAAAATAAAGTACACCCATATGACTCGTATATTGAGTATAACCAATTGTAGAGATTATACAGCCAGCATTGCATGTGTGTTCTGTTGCCACTTTGACAATGACTCCTGTTTTCGTAGTTTTGACTTATTTTTCAACTTCTAGTCCTCATCTCTCTCTTCCATTCCACTGCTTTATTTCTCTCCTACATTTTAATTTAAAAATACTTTTTTATATGGGTAACTCTTGCTTTCTACATTTCAGTATGAAAACACTTATTTTCTAGATATTGCCCAAATATGGCCTTGAGAAAAATAGTAGAGATCCCATATCTTATTCTAGATAACTCGTCATTTCTTCCTCCAAAATATTTCTTGTGCATACAACTATCATACCATCTCACTCACTGGACTGGGACTTGAACAGGATAGAGTTTCACTTTCTATTAATTTGTTGAAATAAACTACTAAAAGCTGTCACTACTCATACCAGAATTTATGTTGTCCTTATCAAAATTATAAAATGTTCCTTTACAATTCAAACTTAAATGGATATGAATTAGGAGGTAGTGATTTTTTTTTTCTTTCCAGGTTTGTATTTCAGCAGTCGGAAAAGTTTGCAAAGGTGGAAAGCCAATACCAGTTACTGAAAATAGAAACGAACAAGTTCCAAGGACTTCAAAGTAAAATCAGTTTAATTTCAGAAAAGGTAATTAATTATTAATTGGCTTATTTGGGTAGATTTTCCCATTTTTCTTCCCTTCTACCACCCTTCTACCCCAGTTTATAACTTCCTTTTTCCTGCCTGTTAGACGATTACTGTTTTAACTCTCACTAGTTTTTGTACATTTCTCCCTTCAATCCAATTTAGACTCAGATTATTTTGAAACGACAGGGTTGTTTTAATATAGCAAGTGTTACTGTTTATAATGATATGACCCCAATTTTCTATTTAAATATCAAATGTCTAGAGCACTGAAAATATGATTGGTCTTTACGTATAAAATTAGAATAGGAACAGCACTTGCTGGGCAAAGACTATCAGGTTTTTTTTTTCTTTACTTTCTAGTTGGTAAATTTGTATACTTCTGCATATAAGAATGACTAACCTAAAAATAAATATTGGTTTTGTAGCCAAATGAAAATTAAAATCCATGTGTATGTTGTGTTTCTTCAAGCTGCAAATGCAGATGCATTATTACTGGAATTCTTAGAAATGTGAGACATAACAAATTTTTAACTACCATGCTTCTGCAATCAATAAGGCATCATGCAGGAATTGTCTGGCTACCAGGAACCAAGCTATCATTGGGAAACATGCCTCCTTTGTTCATTTATTCATTCACTAAACATTTACTCATGTCATAAGGTAGACAAGGATTTGTGCTCGGCACCAAGGTGAGCAGGGATTTTCAAAAACAGGAAAATTAAATAGAGGGTCTGAGTTCCTGTGGCCTCATGCAGAGAATTAGTATATAATCAATCCCCCAGAAGAGAAAAACCATAGATGAAAATTATGCATCCCTCACACGTGCCAGGGAATTCCACAGAGGGTGAGCCCAGGGGCCTTGGGAAGAAGCTACATAATGCTGCATAATGGTATTTTGACATAGGGCTCAAGTTGGAATCTGGTTATACTTGTTAGGGGCTCCTCTAATCAGAGGGAACAGAGTTGAAGAAAAATAAATCCCAGGAAATAGAAACTCCACGTACTTAAAAGCTATTGAAAACAAATTTTGAAGAAAGACGTCCTTTTTAAATGAAAAATTTGGTGGCAATTAAAATGTTTTTTGAGGCAGATTTTTAAAATATCATCATTATCCAAGAAATATTTAGTCTTTGCAAAGCTCTTTCTCTCCCAGTCTTCCCTCGGACTAATTCAACAATAGCTGCCCTTTCGCAAAGCTGGTCCTAAAGGCCAGCATAATCAGTAGGAGGGGAAAACAACTAGATGTGGGCTCTCATCACACCTGTGTGAACTTGAAAAAATCACTTTAACTTCTCTTAGCTTCTATTTCATCATTTATTAAGTGAGAATAACAAGATTTTTATAAGGCTCAGATGTGATACAATATATATGCAAACTTTTTGAAAACTTTAAACAGAAATAAATTTATGGTATTAAGCTCTTTTTAAAAAAAATGAAAAAACTTAGGATATATTGACAGCCCTTAAATGCAAATTATTGTAGCATACTAGTCACTATATATTTTCAGATTCAATCTTGAGACCTTTACTATTTTGAAAAGTTGATCTGATCTTATATTTGGGGTCTCCTGGGGTATACTGCCTCCAGATTACAGTGATGCTCTGGTGAACAGCCTAAACAGGAAATTACCTTAGACGAAGATAAGCTTACCTCTTCAAAAAGCTGATAATAAGACAATTAAACTTAACAGTATTACTGATGTCCAAATATTTCTCAGAATTGATTTCTAAAGGATCTTGTATAATAGCTACATGTGTACATTAAAGATAATTTTTTTAAAGATTTTATTTTTAAGTAATCTCTACACCCAATATGGGGCTTAAACTTACAGCCCCAAAGATCAAGAGTTGCATGCTCTATCGACTGAGCCAGCCAGGCACCCCTAAAAATAATTTTTAAATAAGGTTTCACAGTGGCTTATTATATTAGTCAGTACTGTTACACATTGTTTCTATCACCTGGGATTGCTTCAGGTCTTGGTTGGGGTGGGCCCAGAAGATTAAGGCCATTCTTCTTCCTAAATGTCAACAAACATGTTTTTTATACCCTAAGATATGGGAGCTACAAAAAGGCATAAGACATGGTCTCTTCCCCTAAGGAATTTAGAATCTGTCATATCCTCACCTGACTAGTAACATCAGTCTGTTCAAGAGTCAGATTTCAGAGTCACTTCTAAGCCTTTCCTCATTCTGCTCCAGACTACTGATCTCTCCTCAGAGCATCCATTCTCTGCATACTAATTCTATCATGACACAAATAGTAAATTTGTGAGTTTTTGTTGTTATTAATTTGCCTCCTTTTCTGCTCTTTAAGCAAACATTCTGTCTTTATCTCTATATCCTTAGTGCCTAATAATGGAACAGAGGATAATCAATAAATCTTAGTGGGACTCCAGAATATGTAATGTAAAAGATCCAAAATGCTGTCTCCTTTGTCAAATTATGAAGCCAGGAACTATGTTATGTCTCTGTTTTCATATCTAGTGGCTAGCACAAGGTCAAAACTTCTCTAATTTTGTGTGCTGAGTGCCAAATAGGTGTCAAATACACAACACAATAGGTGCTCCAGGAGTTTGGGCTATGGAAGAATGCTGCACTGAGGAGCTGAGATCTGCTCTGAGCCTTGAAGGAAAGACAGAACTGAGCTAAGCAACAAGGAAAAAATAGCATATAAAGAGATAAATTTGGGACTTTATCCTAGAAGTATTAGGAAACATCATGGGTTTTTTAATGTCGTACCATGATGTGCATAGCAGTTTTTAAAAGCTTCATCTGGCTGTAGTGTGGTAGGATGATTTAGAAAAGAAGTTAACTAGAAGCAGATATTAGATAATACTTCTAGAATATTTTCCTTGATCCTTGAAGTCTGGTTTGGGTGCCCCATGTAAGTGCTTCCATAGCTCTTCCCCATCATAACACATGTAGAGTTGGCTTTCTCCCCAGTTAAACTAAGCTGCTTAAGGGCAGAACCATGTCTTGTACAGTATTATGCCTTCAACACAATGCTGCAAACATTTAATAAGTTAACGATCATTCTAGGGCTTCCTGTAGTCTCTGAGGCTGTTATCTGTGTGTGAGTATAAGCTAAAAGAGGTCCACAGCCTCCTGTATTCTGGACATATATGAGGAAATGTCAGGAGCTTACCACAATTTACAGATACTTAGCACATGTTACTATTTGATGTGAGTTGCCTCACTAAACTGGACTTTTATTCATTTCTGCCTTTGTTATATCTGTAAGATCTGATTCTGGTACCTTATCTGTAAAAGGTCAGTCAAGAAATTTTCAGGCAGAAACTCTTCCAGAATCAGATAATTTAGGAAACGTAACAAATTTTATTAACTCAGTTATAGTTTCTAAAAAAGCCAAGTAACTATAAGAATGACAACTAAGTTGCTTTCCATTGGAGTAAGAAAAGAAGGAAATGTGATATACTTCAGACTTCTTTAACATTTCTCTCTTGAATGTCCCTCCATGAAAATGTACAAATATTTAGGTTTATAAATTCAGGTGTGTGTTTTTCTCCCATAGTGCTAATCTATTATATTTGTTTTAAAATCTGTTAAAACAACTACTAAAGTCATGAATGTTTTTGTCGTTGTGGTTCTGATATACTTGGATATTTTAGACATCTTCAGAATTTGAACTGGGCCTGTGCTTATTAAAGTGTATTTCCCTAATATAAAAGTTATTAAGGGTGGCTCAGTTGGTTAAGTGTCCGACTCTTGATTTTGGCTCAGGTCATGAGATCAAGCCCCATGTCAGGCTCCACGCCCAGTATGGACTCTCTCTCTCCCTCTCCCTTTGCCCCTCTCCCCTTGCTCGCTCATGCTCTCTCTCTCTCTTAAAAAAAAAAAAACTTATTAAGTAGCCTTGGGAATTGTTTTGTGTTACAAATGCAGCTTGAGTCTACTGAAAGTATCCTGCAGGAAGCTACATCCTCCATGTCTTTGGTGACCCAGTTTGAGCAAGAAGTATCCAGCCTCCAAAGTATCATGCGTGACATCCAAAATAGTGAAGAGTTGCTCACCCAAAAGATGCAAAGTCTTAATGAGAAATTCCAGAATGTTTCAGATTTCTGGAAAAGAAGCCTAGAAGAAATGAATGTTAATACAGACATTTTCAAATCAGAATCAAAACACATACATTCTCAAGTTACTGTCCAAATTAACTCAGCTGAACAAGAAATAAAATTGCTCACTGAAAGGCTAAAAGATTTGGAAGAAAGCACACTAAGAAATATTAGAACAGTAAAAAGACAAGAAGAAGAGGATCTTCTACGAGTAGAGGAGCAGCTTGGCGCTGATACAAAAGCGGTGGAAAAGCTGGAAGAAGAACAGCATGCTCTCTTTGCCAGAGATGAAGACCTGGCTAATAAACTTTCCAACTATGAACCCAAAGTTGAAGAATGCAAGACACATTTGCCAACAATTGAGAGTGCTATTCGCTCTGTTCTCAGAGTCTCTCAGGATCTGATAGGGACAGAAAAAAAAATGGAAGACTTAACTACTCAGATGTTTAATATGGAAGATGATATGCTGAAAGCAGTATCTGAAATAATGGAGATGCAGAAAACCCTTGAAGGAATTCAGTATGATAATAGCATATTAAAGATGCAAAATGAACTGGATGTTCTGAAAGGAAAAGTTCATGATTTTATGGTATATTCAAGTACAAGAGAAAAGGGCACTTTAGAAGAATATAATCTAGAAAGTAAAGGAATTGATAGTGACTTTTAAATGCACCACATTTATTCTGATGACCATATTGTTATATATAAACTTATTAGTTCCATGTTTTTGTGTTATTTTGATATGCCTCACTTTATCCTACATTACTGGCAAGTAAGTGACATATCCACACACGTGGATTATCCAGATAATGAAAGCTTATCTGTTTAAGCAATAAAATTTATTTCATTTTAGGCATTTTAAATAGAAATATCTCCAAAATATATCCCCACCTTTTTAAAGCAATATACTTAATATTTTAAATGTTTTTTCTAATAAGTAATGGACATTATTATGAATTTCACCTATTATATTGGACCCAAATATGTTAACACCTCTAGAAGCTATTGAGGAGGGTTTCCCTTCTCACAAAACGACCCTAGTTTGCTATTTTTTCAAACCTTATGTCTATTTCTTAGACGTTTTCTGTCACCTAAAGATGTGACCTATTGGCCCGTCACTGTCAGGTTGGTTGGTAGGTACTGTGCCTGCCTAACCAGTTCTGCACTTCCTTTGTAATTTACTGCAGGCTAAGATCCAGACCACCAAGTTCACAGGAATTTTGTCTAAAATGAAAAATAACATTACCAAAGGAAAGCATGAGGTGCTTTGCTGTGAATCAATACGTACTTTTTGAAAACTCTGGAGCCTGGGAAACATTTTTACTTTTTATTAAGGTTCTAAAGTGTATTACAGATACTTGTAAGAATTTTTAAATATGAGTAAATATGGGTGTGCCTGACTCTTGATTTCGCAGTCATGAGTTTGAGCCCCATGTTGAGCATAGAGATTACTTTAAACATTTTTTTAATTAAAAAGAAGGATTAAATATGTTCTTATTGAAAGTTTTACCTATGAATTGTGTATGAAGTATGGACTTTTGGAATATCTTTGTATACCTGGGCTTTTTTTTTAAGGTTCTAACTGTGTTACAAACTCTTGAGTTTGCTAGATACATGATCCCTAGATAAATTATTCTATCTACAGTAAAAAAATACCAATACACCTGTGGCCTATTTCAAAGAGGGAAAAGCAGCATATTGAAAAATTATGATAACTGTGGTAATTAAACGTATGTCATTGTTTTAAAGAGTTCCCAAACTAATTACCCAGCCAAATTTGTTTTACATGATGATTTGATTTTACTCTAAATCATGTAATGGAGTCATAAGGAATAAGATTTGAACATACTGAGATGTGATTAAGGGGAGATCTAGTCAGATTTTTCCAATAATGATAATTGGAAATGTGCAGGGTCGGGAAACACATAAGACTTTTATTGGTAACTGATGTATCAAGAGTGTCCAAACTTGGTGTTGAAAACTGAGTCAACCGCATATGGAAGTACTGTTCCTACTTGTGTCTTCTTGCCAATAACCAACTGTAGTCCCAGTTTTATAATGTAATATCAGTGGAATTAAACACAAAGAACTTGAAAGCAGTCAATTGTAGTCAGGTAGTTTTATTATGTAAATTTGCACATTTTTTGAAAAATCCCAAACAAGTTCTACTTTTGGGTTAGGAGGGCCTCTGGTAGACAGCCATGGGTAATAAAAATAAGCCTGAAAGAATGCTACTATTAAAGAGCATATCATTCATTTCTGGAATCTTAACATTAAATTCCTTGACGTCTGAATGTCTAAGTTCTTGTCTGTGTGCACTGACAAAATTGTATTTGTTTGTCTTTGTTTTAATGCTAATAAAATAGATTCTAAAGTTCGCTAGAACTTTGTTGTTTCAACCTCCATCCCGTCATGGCAGATGTGATCTCGTAGTTTGTTTGGCCTATCACCAGATTTGATACAACATTATTATTAACTTGTATATACCATAGTAGTCGCTACAGAAAATAAATGGAAACCAGGTGACCACTGTGTTCTATAGTGACAGTTACAAGGGAAACAAAAACTACCCTTCTACAAGTATTTCATGAGAAAACTATTGTGTATATGTATATACATATTATGTACATGCGTATATTTTCCTTTACTCAGAGGTTTTCCTATGAAAAATTGTCAGTAGACAGATTTAGATGTACCTAATTTGTCTTCCTCTCTTTCTTACATTCATTTATATAACACAGATACTTGAAATTTCAAAAACTTCCCTGTGTATCAAATATTAAATTACATTGTTAGTCTTTCCTTTAAGGAAGATTACCGTATTCTAAGACACATTTTTGTATCTTTGTAATTGATAATATATCAATTATTTTCTGATAGAGTACTACTGGCTCCATATTTTAAATTTAGTATAAATAAATCACTTTTACAAAATAAACACCTAATTTTTTTAACTTTTGGATGCAAAGTTTAAAAACATATTTATAGTAATATTTCCTTAAATTTTGCCTAATGATTAGAAGCTGTTGACTTATTTTTATATTTTATAATAAAAAATGTTGATTTATTAGCCTTATGGTTTCATAGAAAACTAGTAAGATACAAAGTTAATGGCATTATTTTTAATCTCAACCTGATTACAGACCTTTCTATGAATCTATAATCTTGATCAAAGCTTAATATGTCATTAATGATGATTATAAAAAAAATTTCAAAAAATGATGCTGCAAATTCACCAAGCACATGAAAAAAGATTCATTTCTCTATATACTTATGTGCACAGTTGGCAAAAGCTCTGCAAATTTACCCAGCATCTGTTTTTTTCAGTTCAGCTATGAACTATTAATTTAATACAAATCGAAATGCTCCATCCCAGCTTTCACAGCAAGGGAGGAGAGAATTAGCATTGGAGCCTATTATGTGTGAAACATTGCTAGGAAGTCTACATTCATCATCATCACAGTAACAGCTCTGTGTACTGAGTACCTACAATGACCTGTAGTATCCCTGCTTCGCACTACAACTTTGCTAGCCATGACACCCATTTTAAAAATGAGGAAATTGAGGGACGCCTGGATGGCTCAGTCGTTAAGCATCTGCCTTCAGCTCAGGTCATGATCCCAGGATCCTGGGATCGAGCCCCGCATCGGGCTCCCTGCTCAGCGGGAAGCCTGCTTCTCCCTCTCCCACTCCCCCTGCTTGTGTTCCCTCTGTCAAAATAAATAAATAAAATTAAAAAAAAAAAAAAGAACTTAAAGCCTGACCCCCGCCCCTCCCCCTTAAAAAAAAATGAGGAAATTGAGGCTTAGCAAGGTTAGGAAACTTGCAATCACACTGCTATGTCTGTCCAACTCCAGAGGCCACTGACCTCCCCCTATACAATGCAATCTGCTACTATTCAACTAGGGGGAGAAAATCACAAGAAATCCACCATCAATAGAACCATCTTGAGAATTAAAAAAACTGTAATTCAGCCAAATGTGTCCACTACCATGTTACCATTAAACGAGACTGTAAGTCACCCAAAAGTTCTAACTATGACCTAAAATTATTTGGGGCTTGAGCATAAGAAGGAACCAATAAATGTTTAGGGAATGGTAGGAAAGCAGTGGTGGAGAAAGAGCCTTAGACCAGAATCTTCTAATCTAGGCTTTGCCACTGTGTGTTCTTGGGCATGTTATCTTGGGGCTCAGTTTTTTAATTTGTAAAATGAGGAAATGGTATCAAAAACTCTCTAAGACCCCTTCTGGCTTTATATGGTTTTTAATTTCAGAGATTAATAAAATTTCCAGGTCCTTTAGTTACAAAGATCAAAGAACCTTTAGCAAAGTTTTTGGAAAGCCAGTTGGATCCAGAAATCATTCCCTTGAACCATGTTGTTCTACTTGTAGACCCAGCAATATTTAATATTATAGGACAGCATCTAGCTTAGTACCTTGTATATATGATAGGAATTTAGTAAAAATCTTTTGAGCTATTGGTGGACTCACCAACACTTCTGTCCATTCTAGGCAAATAGTTTAAACAAGCCCTAAGTAATTTTTAAAAATAATTCCGTGAGGGGCGCCTGGGTGGCTCAGTCAGTTAAACATCTGCCTTCGGCTCAGGTCATGATCCCAGGGTCCTGAGATTGAGCCCCACTTTGGGCTCCCTGCTCAGCAGGGAGCTTGCTTGCTTCTCCCTCTCCCTCTGCTGCTCCCCCTGCTTGTGCTCTCTCTGTGTCAAATAAATAAAATCTTTTTTAGGGGTGCCTGGGTGGCTCAGTCGTTAAGCATCTGCCTTCGGGTTGTGTCATGCGAACCCCACATCGGGCTCCCTGCTCGGTGGGAAGCTTGCTTCTCCCTCTCCCACTCCCCCTGCTTGTGTTCCTGCTCTCACTCTCTCTCTCAAATAAATAAATAAAATTTTAAAAAATAAAATAAAATCTTTTTTAAAAAATAGTATTTCCGTGAAACAATTTCAAGACTATTCCTACACTATATTCATAAATATTTTAGTAAATATCAATACAAGTTCATGATAAATTGCTTTTAAGCTACCAAGTGAAACAGAGAGCCTTACTAGCTGTTTCTTAATGATCTGATCCTTCTAAGAATAAAGTAAGTTCTTTCTGAGGAGTCTTAACTGTGTAATACTGTTAGGCTACATTTACTCTACCAGAGTAGATACATTAATAAACAATAACCTAATAGTGAATTAGATGAAATAAGCCATCTACTTCCTTCACCCTTTGGAGTCTCTGTTTCAACAAATACACTTGCAAAACCTTTCCCTTAAAAATAAAACATGCTTTTGAAATCACTACTTGATTTCCTTCCTGTTTGTGGTTACTCTTTTTTTTCTATTTATTATTGCATGCACGCTAGTGGGGGAGGGGTAGAGAAAGAGGGATAAGCAGACTTCCAGCTGAGCGGGTAGCCCCACTGTAGGGCTTGATCCCAGGACCCATGACCTGACCTGATCCAAAGTCAGAAACTTAACCAAGTGAGCCACCACGCACCCCTGTGGTTACTCTTTAATGTCATACCCATAATAACATTTTAACAGTCTAACTTCTCTACCAAAAAACATTTGGGGCCACCTCCCCCCACCAATAATTAATGTAGCATAAACCTGAGAAGAAAAATCCTAAAATATATTTTGGAATCAAACATACATAATGGGGAAAGAGAAGGAATTACTACTTCGAGATAACTGTTCTGCTTCATTTCAGCTTGTCATTTTTTTGCAGCTATATTGTTACTCCTTTTTTAAGCTGTCATTAAAATAATATTTTGAACACATTAAATTTTTATTTGCATTATATAAAACCATGTTAATGTTATCAAAATAATCTCAAAAGATTAGCTCAATAAACCAGGCAAATGCAATTTTATAATGGTAATTCATAAAAAACATTGAAATACACAATTATTTTGGAAATAAAACTTGATGTCTTTAGATGAAATTGTAGATCTTATTTTGTAAAACTGGTTTTCAGCCTGCATATTAATTCCTTGTTTTCTGATTTTATTTATTTATTTTTTAAGATTTATTTATTTGAGAGAGGGTATGAGTGGGGGGAGGGGCAAAGGGAAAAGAAGAAAGTATCCTCAAGCAGACTCCCCACTGAGCACAGAGCCCAACTCTGGGGCTCAATCCCAGGACCCAGAGATCATGACCTGAGCCAAAATCAAGAGTCAGACGCTTAACTGACTGAGCCACCCAGGCGCCCATTTGTTTTCTTATTTCAAATAATGTATTTATTCCCAAACTAAACTACAAACTCCTTAAAAGCAGAGACTGTTCTTGATCATACTAGCACATACAGGCCCAGTAAACATTGTTGGATCCAATTAGTTGCTTAGGGTTTTCTAAAAACAAAATTTTGGTTGTTTTAATTCATATATAATTAACACACTGTGTTGTATTAGTTTCAGGTGTACAATATAATGATTCAACAGTTCTATGCATTACTCAGTGCTCATCATGATTAATCCCCTTCACCTGTTTCACCCATCCCCACCCACCCACCTCCCCTCTGGCAACCACCAGTTTGTTCTCTATATTTAAGAGTTTGGTTCTTTGTCTCTCTTTTTTTCTCTTTGTCTTGTTTCTTAAATTCCACATATGAGTGAAATCATATGGTATTTGTCTTTCTCTGACTTATTTCACTTAGTTTTATATCCTCTTGATATATCCTTATAAACGGAGGATCCAACTAGTTTTGATTATTAGTACACAGTTATAGACAATCTCCACTTTAAAACAATGCTTTCCAGGGTTCCTGGGTGACATAGTTGGTTAAGCATCTGACTCTTGGTTTTCAGCTCAGGTCGTGATCTCAGGGGTGTGGGATCAAGCCCTGCTTCCCGCTCTGCACTCAGTGGAGTCTGCTTAAGACTCTTTCTTTCTATGAAGGGGGGGAAATCGGAGGGGGAGACGAACCATGAGAGACATGGACTCTGAAAAACAAACTGAGGGTTCTAGAGGGGAGGGGGGTGGGAGGACGGGTTAGCCTGATGATGGGTATTAAAGAGGGCACATTCTGCATGGAGCACTGGGTGTTATACACAAACAATGAATCATGGAACACTACATCAAAAACTAATGATGTAATGTATGGTGATTAACATAACAATAAAAAAATTTTTAAAAAAAGACTTTTTCTTCCTCTCCCTCTGCCCTCCTCCCCCCTCTAAAATAAATAAATAGGGGCACCTGGGTGGCTCAGATGGTTAAGCATCTGCCTTCGGCTCAGGTCCTGATCCCAGGGTCCTGGGATCGAGCCCCGCATCTGGCTTCTGGCTCAGCGGGTAGCCTGCTTCTCCCTCTCTCTCTGTCTCTCCCCCTGCTCATGCTCTCTCTCTGTATCTGTGTCTCAAATGAATAAATAAAATCTTAAAGGAAAAAATAAATAAATAAAATCTTTAAAATAAATAAATAAATAAATAATAAAACAATGCTTTCCTGAAAAATGAGTTGAAAGTTAAATGTGTGAAAGTCATATGACTGACTTACACATTATGAAGCAGACCCCCTCTTTCGGTGTCATCACTATGTATATCTGTCTTTCGACATAGGCTTTGACAATATATTTTACATATGTCCTTTAATTTTTTTTTCTCCGTAGCTGAGCACACAATCCACAGTCTTCAGTTAATCTTCTGATTGAAGTTTACTAGTTTTACCTGACAATTCCTGTTATAATTTTCAGTTTTGTATTATGAGATTATATCTCATATATATATACTATTATCACTATAATCCACACTTTAATTTTTTTCCTTTCCCTCTTAATTTTATTAACTGATGACACAATGCAATAAAAGTTCAAATATTCGGGAGGAGGAATTAAGATAGCGGAGTAGTAGGGGGACCCTATGCTTACCTCATCCCTGGAACACAGCCAGATAAATATCAAATCATTCTGAACGCTGAGAGAACAAACTGCACATCTAGAGGGAGGAAAATGGCCACGTTGTGAAAGGTTAACTAACTAGAATTTAAATAAAAACTTGCAAAAAATTTTAAATATTCAAAAACAACAAAATATTCAACTTCTCTGACACTGCTATTTAAACACACACACACACTCACATGTGCACACAAACATTACCACAAACAATGAAAATAACTTGAAATACTGTCAGGTAGTTGTGTGGCTCAAAATGTTCATCAACTAGGGGTTGGATGGGAAGAGGAAAAAAAATGTTCATCAACTAATGTATCCAGGTTAAACCAAAATGACAATTTACAGGTGGATGGTAAGGAAGGAGGATGGCATGGAAATATACAAAAGTTGAGAACCACTTGTATTTGGAATCATAAGATTTTAGAATTTTGAAGATAGGTTGTTTTTGTTGATTGCTTTGTTTTTTACATATCTGTCTTCTCTACTAAACTACTAAACTGATTTGAGGTCACAACCCAAGCTGTACTCCTCTTTATATCCCTCACACTTGGTATGCCTAACATAGTAGGAACTTAAGAATCAGTTAATTGAATTATTCAGGGTCTCATGGAGAAATACACAGGGGCACCTGGCTGGCTCAGTCGGTAGAGCATGCGACTCTTGATCTCTGGGTTATAAATTCAAATCCCACATTAGGTGTGGAGGTTACTTAAAGATAAAATCTTTAAAAGTAATAGGACAATAAAGCATATACACATGGAGTCTTGAACATTGGTCCCTTCATTCTAGCACTAGAAATAGCTACAAACAAACTTGTGTTTCAAAAATTATGTTGCCTTGTTTGACCCCCACAAATCTACCAAAGTTCATCTAGAGGAGGCTCCCTCCTCTCTTCTCCAGCAAGAAAAAATACCTCACTGTCTCTCATTTAGCTCATTTTGCCCCTGTACAGAGTACTGATAATATAAAAATAGCTGAAAAATGCTCTTTCCAGTGACATTTTATGAAATGTCCTTCATGTTTTCCTTCTTAATCATTAGTCACTTGATACATCTTCTACCATGTTTTCCAGAATGGTAAAGTTATAGTTCAAAATTCAACTTGAATTTTATATATTAAGCTCTTAATCAATTTAATTATTATGGTGTTATATTTTCTTATAGTGTCAGAAGTCTGAAGCTATCATGGAACAGTGGAAGTCTTTTCAAATAATTGCTCATCTAAAGCGTCTACAGGAGGAAATTTATGAGGTGAAAACTTGGTCCAACAGGATAATTGAAAAACAGAATATATTGAACAACAATTTGACAACTCTTTCTCAAGATGTGACAAAAGTAGATCAAAGTACAACTTCTA
Organism: Phoca vitulina; assembly: GCF_004348235.1. Lineage (NCBI taxonomy): Eukaryota > Metazoa > Chordata > Mammalia > Carnivora > Phocidae > Phoca > Phoca vitulina. Next base: position 12,540,787 of record NW_022589722.1, on the reverse strand, counting down.
TGGCAAAAGATGTTGGTCTCAAGATTACAACTGTAAAAACAGATATACGACGTATTTCAGGTTTAGTAACTGATGTAACATCATTGACAGATTCTGCGCAAGAATTAGAAAATAAAATAGAAAAAGTAGAAAAAGATACAGTAAAAAACATAGGTGATCTTCTCTCAAGTAGCATTGACCGAACAGCAGTGCTCCGAAAGACAGCGTCTGAAAATTCACAAAGAATTAACTCTGTTAAGAAGATACTTTCAGAGCTAAAGAATGATTTCAACAAGCACACAGATAGGTTTTTAAGCTTAGAAAGTGACAGAGCTAAAGTTATGAAGACAGTGACTTTTGCAAATGATCTAAAACCAAAGGTGTATAATCTAAAGAAGGACTTCTCCCGTTTGGAACCATTGGTAAATGATTTAACACTACGCATTGGGAGATTGGTTGCTGACTTATTACAAAGAGAGAAAGAAATTGCTTTCTTAAATGAAAAAATATCTAATTTAACAATAGTCCGAGCTGAGATTAAGGATATGAAAGATGAAATAACACACATTTCAGATATGAATTAGTTTGAAATTATTTAGATGAGACTGAAATAACTTTTTTAATAACATGACCCCTGTCATGTTATAAAAAGACTGACAACTCAGAAATAATGAAATTTTGGAGCAAATATCATTTTGTATTTGGTTTGTGAAACTGAATTAAGGAAACCTCATTTAAATGGAGTTGCAAGGCCAGAAGGGGGAGTTCTCATGCCATACCACTCTTTGCAGCCCTTGGCCAAATAGGAGGAAGCCTATGCTTTACTACCGGAGCAGGGGGAAGATTTTCTCCTAGACACAGCAGCCCAGCCAGTGAGACACTGTCACAACTCAATCAATGAGAAGCCACCACACTGCAAACTCCCAGTTCACTCCAATGGACTTTTTGTTTATAACAGCCCCTCCCAACTGCTCCCTTTCCTCTACGAAAAAGCATTCCTCTCCTTTGTTCTCTGGGCTTGCCTACGGTTTTGCTGTAGCTTGCATGTCCTGAATTGCGATTCTCTGTTATTCCTGAATAAACCCATTTTGCTGGTGAAATAACTGGCTGTTTTATTTTTAAGGTTAACAGATTCTACTCTGAACAGTAAAAACAAAGTATTTTAAAGGGTTGAGCAGTTGATTTTTCAAAAAAATATGCTCAAACATATACTTGCAATTTTATATAGCAAGAACCCTATGCATTCCCGATACACACTCTCTTACACACACACACACGCACACATTCAGACAAGTGGGGAAAAGCAGGATCCGCCAGTCTACCACTGGGAAACCTCTATGGGGCAGGATCTGAACCCCACTTGCCCTTGTGGACTGCCAGGGAGCATAGTACATATGGTTGGAGCCCAAATTAGAGAACTGCCCATCAGGATCAGGGCTGTAGCGTTCATTTAGAGAAAGGGAAACTAGAAAGGTCACAGCCAGGGAGCTGCAGGAAAAGAATAATATAAGACTTCCTGGGTCTTTCATGGCCTTAGGAAACAGGTAAAGATAACCTAAAATAGAGTAGGGAAGTGGTAGCCAGAGCAAGGTTTGAGGGAGAGGCATCATAAATTGCAGGGGGCTTGCCAAGCCTCAGATGGAGACTGCCCTAAAGCAACACAGCTCATGTGTGGTGATGATGTGACCAGAGCAGCCTAAGCAGGGAAGGAAGTTCTAACATTTATTTATTTATTTATTTATTTTAAGATTTTATTTATTTATTTGACAGAGAGAGACACAGCGAGAGAGGGAACACAAGCAGGGGGAGTGGGAGAGGGAGAAGCAGGCTTTCCGCTGAGCAGAGAGCCCGACGTGGGGCTCAATCCCAGGACTCTGGGATCATGACCTGAGCCGAAGGCAGACGCTTAACGACTGAGCCACCCAGGTACCCCGGAAGTTCTAACATTTAAAACAGCATTATATAATTCTACGTATATGAAATTCTAGAAAATGCAAACTATAAAGGCAGAAAATAGATCAGTGGTTGCCTAGGGATGGCAAGAGGAACAGATTATGAAGAGGCACAAAGAAATTTCGAGGGGTGAAGGGTATTTATTATCTTATGATGGTGGTTTCACATGTATCAAAATTCTCTGAATGTGTATAATTTATTCCACATCAAATAGTCCTCAATAAAGTTGTAAAATAAAGTACAATGATCCTAAAAAAAAACCACACAGCATTAGTCCCAGTTTCCTATGCCTAGCATGAAGGGTATCCAGATGCATAGAACGAGTCAGAGGATGTAGCTAACTTCCATGACAAAAAGCCCAAGGCTCCGGGATGAGCCATTCCAGAACACTTTGAAGTGACTAGCTCTATTTGATTCATGTCTGATTTAATATAGTAGAAACAACATGAGATTTTGAAATCAGAGATATCGGATCCAATCCTGGCTCTGTCACCACAGATTTCTGTGGCCTCAGAAAATTTAGTGCATATGAACTTTAATTTCTTCATCTGTAAGTAAGGACAATAATATCTGCCTTACAAGAAGGACTGCTGTGAATATTACCATTAACATATCCAAAGTGTCTTTGCACATAAAGGACAAAGCCATTAACTAATATAACAAAAGTTACATAGTATGGGACTGTTTTTGTAAATAGCTCTATACCCCACAGGGGAAGTATCACCATAGCACATCCTAATACGGTATCTGATGTTCATAATGATATCAAATTAAATGTAAATTATGTTCCATGTAATCTTTTTAATAAGACAGTATTTTAGACATGAAAAATATTTAAAAAGAAATTTTTCAGCACTTCAAAATATAAATTCAGCTATCTGAAAATTCATTTATGAGTAATGTTTCTATCCTATCAGTGCCAAATAAATGAAGCACTTATCTTATTTGGTGCTAGTTCTATTATTATTGAAATAATGACTCACCAATCTGTAATTTGGGAGCCAGACTGAGCAGGACTTTCTTGAAGGAGGCTTGAAATCAATCTGGAATGTCACTAGGCTTACAGTCATGTTCTTGTCTTCAGGTCAGATAGCTTTTGTGGCAAATACAGGAGAATGGAAAGCTTTGTTGTTTCCTAACAGAAGATATAACCACTTCAATAATAGGCATGGTTTCTTTTTTTTTTTTTAATTTTTTAAAGATTTTATTTATTTGAGAGAGAGAGAGAGAGAGCACATGAGAGGGGGGAGGGTCAGAGGGAGAAGCAGACTCCCCGCTGAGCAGGAATAGGCATGGTTTCTTATGGGTAAGTCATCTTAAGCTTTCTGTGGAATTTCCCTGCTTTAAGATCATTTAAAGACTAACCATTGGGGGTGCCTGGGTGGCTCAGTCAGTTAAGCATCTGCCTTTGGCTCAGATCATGATCCCAGGGTCCTGGGATGGAGCCCCACAACGGGCTCTCTGCTCAGCAGGGAGCCTGCTTCTCCCTCTCCCACTCCCCCTGCTTGTGCTTTCTCTCACAAATAAATACAATCTTTTAAAAAATAAAGTCTAACCACTGTACAGTCAATAGAATCAGTGTTTATCCACAAGTAATAACATTGGGCACATCAAGTGTTCAGATGTTAATGATTTCTTAGAAGTAGTTTTAATCTTGATTCATATAGCCCTCTGTGTGGAGATCATGGCTCGAAATAATGGAAACTGCTCCTTGAATGAATTATCCTTCATCTTCCTATCTTGCATATGCTGCATTCCACAAAGCAAGCCAGCTGACTTGCACATTGAATCACAGTATTAGGTGGGAATTATACCTTGTGTAGGAGACATATCCCCTAGACTTTCATTCAGTATAGCTAACCTTTAAGTGACTGTTGCATGCATGGCACACATGCAAACTTTAGTTTTTTTCTAGGAAACTCATCATATTTTAATAACCAAAAGATTCATAAACCGTATCAATGCTGAGGTTAACATCACACACACTCCTATGAACACTTCTGAGAATGTGAAGTCGGGGCTGCCTTGTAAGATAAAGGATTCAATAGGTAGTATCTGAGGTTAAGAATTGCTAGGAGTAGCTGACTTATTAAGGTAGCACATCATTCTTTGATAGATCAGGAGCAGCACAGCATTCAACTATGACCCACAGTTTCCTTGAAGTTTTAGATCAGTTTGTTTCTTAACCATGTGGTATCTGAGATTAACAATTATTTTGTGATTTATCTCATAAATGATAAAAATTGTATAAACAATGTGATTATAGTTGACCCTTGAACAACATATTTGAACTGAGCAGGTCCACTTATACACAAACTGTCTTCGAGACAGTGTAGTACTGTAAATGTATTTTCTCTTCCTTATGTTTTTAATTTTCTCTAGTTTATTGTGAGAATACAGCATATAATACATATAACATACAAAATATGTGTTAATCGACTGTTATCAGTAAGACATCCTGTCAATAGTAGGGTACTAGTTTTCAGGGAGTCAAAGTTGTACATTTATATTTGGTTGTGTGGGGGAGGGGAGGAATCGGCACCCCTAACTGCCACCCCCCACCCCAAGTTGTTCAACAGTCAACTGTATCTAATTTCTTATGCTAAAGAAACAGCGTGTAGCTCCTAATTTAGCAGCAAGACTATGTACCAAGTTTCATGAACATTGTGGACATTTTTCTATCATCTATCCCAAAAACGTTAAACTCATTTTAAAACATTGTCAAAACTTTTCAAGCTTTCATACAGCTGTTAGTTCTTCTGTTCAATTTTGTTGTGTATGTCATTAAGGTATTTATAATTTAGTAAAACTCAGGCTTTCTCAGAGTTTTAATTGTTCTTAAAGACAATTTGAATCATATTTGACTCTCCTGGAAACTACTATTGCACTTCTATCACGTCTTACTGTTACAACATAATTCAATTAAACTACTAATCACATATACTCATTCCACTGGGTTCTGCTTTATGGAATTGACATTTTCTTAAACCAAATGTGAAAAAAGTGTTATTAAAACGACATTAGAATCTTTTAGTATGAATAAATTTTAAAATGTAAAATTTTAAAATTTTAAGTGGGCATTTTCCTTGAATTTCTAGTCTGAAATGGTTCTTTTAAAAACTATCATTCTAGGGGCACCTGGCTGGCTCAGTCAGTAGAGTATGTGACTCTTGATCTTGGGGTTAAATTCGTGTGCCCCATTGGTTGTAGATTACTTAAAAAAAATAAAATCTTTAAATAAATAAAATAACTATCATTAGAATGTTAGAACTACCATTCTAACAATCAGCCTAATTTAGATTTACTTTTTTCAATTTAATTTTTGAAGTTTAAGTAATCTCTACACCCAACATAGGGCTCCAACAGATAACTGAGATCAAGAGTTGCACATTCCTCCAACTGAGCCAGCCAGACACCCCTAGATCTTCTTTTACAAATGAGGATTAGCAAACTCATTAGGATTTTTAAAAGTATAGTACATGTTGCAAAAATTTGATTATATGCTGAAATTTACTTGTCAAAATATAACCACAAATACTTACCCATATTTCAATTTAACTACAGCTAAATCAAGTTTTTGAAAATTCAGGTGTATTTCCTTTATTTTTAGGAGCATAGGAACTCTTGTGTGACAAAACTTGAAACATGACAATTTATCAGTGGGGATCAGAGTACTGAACCAACAATGATTAGTTTGCTTTTTTCCTTGAGGTTTTAACTTACACTTAATTCCTTCCATTTTAGGGTTACATCTTTAAAAACTGCTTTTAAAAATAACCACCGAATCACAGACAAATCATGAATAATTAGGTTTATTTCAACAGTGGGTTTGAAACCCTCGCCTTAGGCAAGAGACTACAGTAATTATACCAGGAATAGACAATTTCCTACACTGTCAAATATATAAAAGTTCCTCTTGCACTTTCCTCAATACTGATCAACAAGCAGATTCAGTCCACATTTGCTTTGATCATTCTACTGAGTTAACCCAAGTTTCTTCTTCAGAGACTCTGGCATTTCAGGTGGAGGAGGGCGAGGGAGCCTGAAGTAGACCTTCACAGAGTCATAGATGAACCACTGTAGTGCAGTCAGAGTGCCAATCATGATGATACGGGCAAAGAGTCCTTTCCATACACCTGGTTGAAATATGAAACATGAATGAAAAATGAAATAATACCCAAGTGTTACTCTTTGTTTGTTTGGGTGTGGGGGGGGCGGAGAATCCTACCTTTAAATCCAAGTCTCTGAAGAACTTGAGAAGCACTGCTACCTTTCTCCTTATTCAACACAGATACCACGGAATCAGCAGGGTGAGAGACAATTGCACAGAAGACACCAGCTGAAAAAAGTCAAGATAAATAATCCAACATGGGATTAATTAAAAAAAAATTCACATCACAACCAACAATCTTTACCTAATTTTTAGTTCTTAAAAAATCAGATTTAGAGACTAACAATGTTACACAGCACTCTACCCTATGTAAAACAGAACAATCCTTCAAGTTTTTATATTCACATTTTAATCAACTTTCCTTTGTGTAAAAATGTATTCTTGAAAAACTAGACCAAAAAAATGGCACAGCAGTGAAATCAATATATTCCCCAAACTTAATCAAGACATGCACACCTGAAAGTAATTCTTTCAGAAACTCATCAATAAGTATTTATGAATCCTAAAAAGGTACAGAAAATGCTACGGGAAGATAAAGCTTCTTTGGAATATTTTTTTTTCCTCACAAAAAGAGGCCAATAATGGAAATAATCACTGGTCCTTAATTTCATGAACATGTTGTAACTCATACCTATGTAACCTGCCACAAATGTTACAACCAGCTGCTCTGCCTTTGAACATTCACTTCGGGGCTTAGGAACCACAAACTTGTACAATGCTTCAACAGTACGTTCAAAGCAGGCAAATTTCATCATGGTGTAGGGTATCTGTCTCATCCAGAGAGGAGCAACTCCCTTGTAGAATCTAGGGAAACCAGGAGACTTATTTTACTCAGTTGTATTTATTCCTTTAGCAGAGATTTTCATCAGTAACAGAAGTGTCCGCACACCAGTCGAGTCCTGATAGCAAAATATGGCAGCACAATTGCATGTCATTTCTATCAGAACCTAAGACTAACATGCAGGTGTATTTATCTCACATGCCAATGACTCAAGCACCTTTGACTATACAACCAAAAAAGTTGCTGGATGTTTCTCTAGCTGGAACTACAAGAAACAAGAAGTTTACAAGTAGAACTCAGTTCAAGATTGGCATCCACAAAGGTGGATCTAAGGAAGCATGTTGTAGCCAGACTATATGCAAATTCTTAGCTGTGAACACAGATGACAAGAATTCTAACAAGCCCTTCCCAAAAGTTAACAATTAATGTCAAATATCAAGGCATATGCAGATTGATAAACGTTCTTACTTTAGAAAAACATCTTTAATTCAGGGCTTAAGCCATGCATCAACTTATCCCTGCCCCGGAGTTTATGTTCTATGTAAAAGGTAAATAGACATTAACATAAGAGCTTAAAAAAAAAGTCTGGTAGGTTTAATGCTAACAAATGGAGTTCATTTAATTGAGTATTTTTATACTGTAACTCTAGACAAATGTTCACTTACGCTTTTAAGCCTTCTTCCTTATACATTTTGGGAGCTGCATCCCTCAAAGTGTTGGCATAACCTGGTTGGGTTTGAATTCGAACCTTAGCAGCTTCCATAGGAGCCAGGGCAATGTCAGCGAAGAATTCAGCACTGGCAGAAGCAGCCAAATATAGTGATGTGCGCCAGAGATAGGTGTTCTCCTAATTGAAAAACGTAAGAAGGAACATGTACCGCTATGGCATTGGCTGTTTTCAATTTCAATTAAGGAACAGTTCTAGGAAACAGTTACATTTCAGACAACCTAACAGTGTTTCTTTATATGGTCCACAAGTAACACACGAGACCGAATGTATATTCTCTCCCATAAGCTTATCAACCACAGTACAATGTGAATTATTTTTCTGAACATCTAGGTGCCAAGTATAGTTAGCCCTTGAACTACACAGAGGAATCCCAGATCCCTTCTCTTTAAAAAACTCAAAATCCAACTTACTTGGAAAGCAGGACAGTATAGTAATACAGACCAAAAAAAGATCCTTTTTGGTCTTAAAAGTTAAAATTACATACCTCCCCAAGCACGTTGCTATACAAGACTTTGAAAACTTCATAAAAGCCAAACTTGCAGAGCCCTTGCATAGAGTAGCCAATGAAAGTCGGAGCCCATCCTTTAGCCAAACCACGAACACCATCCTCTTTAAGTGTAACTGAGAATCCATTAAATATGCCCTTGTACTTCTGGGGGTCCACCTTTATTTAAAACAAGAAGAAAAAAATTAATTAAATGTACCAAAGAGCTATCACTTCTCATAAATATTTAATTTCACTGTTATTAGTTTTTCCTTTGGTTCTAAAATAAACTTCAGTCTAACTATACAAAAGGTGGGTAAACACAAATTCACTGCATATCAACTTAGTATCTATAATCAACTTCATGAATTTAACTTTATACATTAAGGTCTTTCTTTCAGTCAGACTTAAGTCTTGGAGGATTAGTTAAGACGGCAGAATCCCTAGAAAAATACATGATAAAACTGACTCAAAAGTTTTCACCATCCAACTCTACCACTTTTAAAAAACTAGTTTTCGGGGCGCCTGGGTGGCTCAGTCGTTGGGCGTCTGCCTTGGGCTCAGGTCATGATCCCAGGGTCCTGGGATCGAGCTCCGCATCGGGCTCCCTGCTCGGCCAGGAGCCTGCTTCTCCCTCTTCCACTCCCCCCGCTTGTGTTCCCTCTCTAGCTGTCTCTCTGTGTCAAATAAATAAATCTTTAAAAAAAAAAAACAAACTAGTTTTCAAGCTACTGCCTAAGTAAGAGGTAAGCCTATATCCCTGATACACACTAGTCCATTAAGAAGTTTATGTTATAGAGTTTTATGAACTTAAGGCAAATTAAATACAAGTTAAAAAGGTAAATCAACATAATGAGAATCTGTCTTTTGACTTAGATTCACTTCAAGAGACATGCATACGTTTCAGTGAAGGTATATTCACATCCATTCTATTAACTAATGGGAAAAGAAAAAAAATCTTAATTTCACTCTATCTGCCAGTACTACGAGGGCTGGTATACGTCACCTTCCTCTCCCTGCTAACACTTCACCTTCCTTTATTTCACCTTCCTCTCTCTTTTAGGTAAGTAGACTTCTAATCCTGTTTGGGACAAATAAATTTTTGACGTTTGATTATTTTTGTTTCAATAATCCTAATTAAGATATTCTAATCATAAAAAACTGTTATGTAAATAAATATACAAAAAGCTATGCCCACAAAATTTTAATACTAAAATAATGAAGAGTATTTTTTCTAATCTACATAATGTTCTGCGCTGATCTTATTCAGTAAATAAGAGAAATGAAGTTACTTCAAAAATACACTAAGGAAGGGCCACCTGGGTGGCTCAGTCGGTTAAGCGTCTGCCTTCAGCTCAGGTCATCAACTCCAGGTCCTGGGATGGACCCCCAGGTCAGGCTCTGTACTCAGCAAGGAGTCAGCTTGTCCCTCCCCCTGATCACTCTCACTCTCTCTCTCAAATAAATAAAATCTTAAAAAAAAAAAAAAGAACACTAAGGAGGATTATCTACTCTAATATGTAACTGCTTGTAAAATGATTATTTGGGAGCATAAAGAACCAGTAGGCCTTGAAGAGGAATGCTAGTCAGAACTGAGCACAGCACCAAAATAGCATTTATAGCCAGGGTTTGAGATCCAAAAATCTGCCTATAATCTTATTTTTAAAAGAGGCATTTCTTCAATTTAAAACACTAATTAAAATAAAGATCATGAGTTAAGAAAACTTGGGTTTGGTTTCCTACAAAAGTTTCTAGCAGTTGTGATATCTTCAAATTTTCTCGTTTGTGAAGTCCTTTTAAAATTATTTGGAATTAAGTCACACATGAAAGATACATTCACTGTTGCCATCTCAATACAAACCTGCATACGGCATTTCACTAAATCCAGAGGAACCACAGCAGTGTGTGTCAGACCACAACTTAAGACCCCACCAAAGCCACACAGTGCATAAAACTTCATGGAGCCATATTCGCAACTGTACTCTGTAGTAAGACAAGACACACCATGCATTTTAATATAAAACTCATGTTACTGGTTATCAACTTACCTCTCGGATAATTAGGTTTCCACACAGCTTGTTAGTAGAGGTCTATGTTGTACAACTTAAAAGCCATGCTTCAACAATATGCTTTTAATCCAACATGCAAAACAAACCTGCATTCTGCATTTAACCAGATCTAGAGGAACCAATGCTGTATGTGTTGTGCCACAGCTAATAATTCCTCCAAGTCCACAGAGGATAAAGAATCTGCCAGATCCATAGTCACAGCTATACTGCTCTGTTTGATTGAAAAAAAAATCAAGTAAGTATTTCTTCAGAGATGACTAAGGCCATGGGAATGAAAGAGAACTAGGATTCCCTGTGAAATAGTGCTATCACAACTAAACAGCCTTGGCCACTGGTTACAATTAAGCTGAAAGATGATTTTCCACCTAGTGTTAAGTAACAAGACATTTACTGCCAAAATCAAAGAATCATTTAGATTATGAAGGTTCTGTGAGACACTAGTTCTTATTTTGCCACACTAAAAATAAAAAGTCTTTGACAACATTAATAGCTACTCGAATAAAAATCAAACTTCAAATTATCTACTGCTGATAAAAACACACTTGAGAATACAAACCAAACTCAGGAAGAGCACTAGACTTAAGTAAAAACTTTCAAACTTCTAAGTGTGTCACTAACCAATACTATCCCCACTTATGGATTCATGTTAAGCATAAAATTAGATAAACAAAGTCCTAAAGTAAAATACATTTACTACACAACAGTGTAATGATTTTTTTTTACCCACACCGAAGACATAAAAGAAACACATAAATGATTCAAAAACTTTAGATTTTACAGGCACACAATGTAGATTACATTTACAGAATTCCTACAATTTGGTTTTCAGGTTTCTCTGCCCATACACTCCACTGGGATTTAAAACGTAACAATTAAGTTCAAGTTGAGTCTAACCGAAAAGATTCCTGAGAGAGAAGACTAAAGGGATCCCTACCAATTATTTATCTCCTTTTTATAGCTTATCTGGGGCTTCTGTCCCCTCCTTTACCAATTACATTAAAACAAGAAACCCAATTATCTCATATACCTCGTGTCAACAAATACTACACTTCGGGAATGCTTGAGGAGGAGGAGTATTTTTAAGAAAATTAATGCCAGATCAAGTAACAGATAATACAGATAGAACTGCAGGTGGCCAGTGGCTAGGAAGGAGACTTTACCCAACACTCAGTCTGCTGACCAAGAGGGCTCACGGCGGAGAAGATAAGGAGCTAGTCACGGCCTCCATACTCTCCCGAGGACGTGGAGGTCACAGAGGGAACTGTGCCTGGGCCCTTCCACGCCCTTGAGGGAGGGCCAAGGATCCGACACACCGCCTAGGGCGAAAAGGGCTGACATCCTAGGGCAAGCAACTAGGCGCCGTCCTGTGGTGCAGGAGGCCAGGAGCGTACTTCTTCTCTGTCCTCCAGGCCACTAAGACCGAGTGGACCACCAGGGCACAAAACGACCGTATCGGGGCAGGGTCTAAGCTCACCTTCCACAGCGGCTGCTGCCAGATTGCGGGAACAGCGGGGCGGGCCCGGGGGCCCCGCGGGGCTGCTGCGGGGGCCCGTGAGGCCATCGTGTACCAGCTGCAGGTGGGGCGCGTTGAATGGATTCGCCCGCGCCAGATGCGCCACGGACGAGAACATCTTCCTAAGGGAAGAGGGAGCAGCGGTCAGAGGAAAGGCAAAGGGGCCCCTCAGGCCACCAAAGTCACCGGCACCCTAGGACCCCGACACGGGCCTTCCTTCTTCCAGCCTCCGCGCCCTTGAAGAGGTCATGGCGGCCTCCCCCAAGGAGATCGACAAGGCCTACAGCCTAAACAACTCCTCAGAGGGGCTCCGTTCCCCGCACCCACCGGGAGCAAGGCCCGGCACACTCACTTCCTAAGATGGCGAACACACAACCGCTCCCTCGAAAAGGCTGCGGCTCACAGAGGCCGAACGTCCTCCCGACCCTTAGATCTGTGCCCTTCGCGCGTCGTCGGCGTGACGCACATTACGTGTCACAGCAGCAGGCGGCACCCATTGGCGGAGAAGAGCGCCGGGGCCGTAGCGTCATCGCGTTCTCCTAGCAACCCTATCCCCGCCCCCGTCCGCCCCAGCCCTTCCGGCCCCGGCCTCTGCGCAGGAGGATTCGTTCTGCGCATGCGCGCATTCCAAGGCCGGGTTTTTGAGTGGTGTGGGGTTGTGCTCGTGACCTCCTCTTTTTGTCCCTTCACATTCAAGCGTCTTTCCTTGACGCGGGGGCTTCAGTTTTTTTTACGTTTAATTGAGTCCCAGTTGATAGTAGCCACTTAAACAAAAAGAGAAAAAAAAACCCAAATGTGTGATGATACTCTCTTTCGGTGTTGCAGTTAGAATGTTACCGCAGTATTTTGTGTTACAACGCCTGCCATTAAGGTACTTTTTTTTTTAAATTAAGTTCCATGCATTGACATTACACATAGACATGTCTGCCTTTTCCGTTAGACTGCAGGAGAGTATTTTAAAAGAAAATGTGCAGCAAGAACTCTGGGGGTTCATCACAATAGTTTATACGACATATTAAAACATTCAGTAAATGCATTTTAAGACTACCTGGGGGTACATGGTTGAACTAGAGTGAAAGTGAGTGGCAGCAGATTGTGTGTGTGTTCAGTACATTTAGAAAAATCTTCATTAGATTCAGTTCAACACAAAAGGGCCTCGTTTAATGGGGGAGAGTTTAGTAGGGGTCAAACCCCTATTACAATTCTGGCTCTGATATAGTCCTGGCTCTTGACAAAGTAACCTTGGGAATTCACTTGATCTCTATGAACCTGTTTCTTAAATGTTAAGATGGAAGCAAGGGGTGGCCCCACGGGCTTGTACAGTTATATAGGGCCTGTGCTAGATTCAATGCTATGTTGTCACCATTTTGGAATTCTTAATAATTTATGAACAAGAGGCCTTGCATTTTTCATTTTGCACTGAAATTACAAATTGCATAGCTGGTCCTGGATGGGAGTAACATCTATCTTGCAAAGTGTATGAGAACTCAATGAGACAATGTCTAAATGTGGGGATTTTAGTCAAGCAGAGTTGGGGAGAGGGTCAGTGGTCAGTAAGTTACTAAGAGGTTAGGGTAATTCTTGCTAACTTGACCTAAAAGAATTCTTGCTGAAGACAGTCCAAGGTAATCAGATATTACTTGGGGAATGAGGAATTTGATAAGGTATTGAGGGTAATCAGATATCAAGGCTGTGTAGGGTGCCTGGCTGGCTCAGTTGAAGGAGCATGTGACACTTGATTTCAGGGTTGTGAGTTCAATCCCCATGTTGGGTATAGAGATTACTAAAAGAATAAGTAAATAAAATAGATATCAAGGGGCGCATGGTGGCTCATTCGGTTAAGTGTCTGCCTTCGGCTCAGGTCATGATCCCAGGGTTCTGGGATGAGCCCTGCATTGGGCTCCCCGCTCAGTGGGGAGTCTGCTTCTCCCTCTCCCTCTGCCCCTCCCCCCCTGCTCGTGCACGCACTCTATCTCAAATAAAAAAAAAATAGATATCAAGGTGAGGAGGTTTTTGGTTAAGCTAAGTTGATAGAATTTTTTTTTCCATTTTATTATTATTTTTTTTCATCATGATAAGTGTACAAGGCAACTAACTATCCCAGGAGAGGCCAATACAGATTTTACAGGTAAGGAGAGACTAAGTTCCTCAGGCAAGGGAGGAAAGGCAAAAGATGCTCAGCAGAATTTAGAAGTTCATGATTCCAGTCTCATCAATCTGCCCATAGGTTCCCATTCCCATGCCAATATTCAGGATCTCACTGCTGCTCAAAAACAAAAACAAAAACAAAAATTAATTTTAACATGAGATCTTCAAGTTGGAAATTCAACTGCATTGTAAATCAGGATTAGATTTTGGATTTGATTTTTAGAAAGTACAGCCTTGCAGATATAGGAAGACAGTCACATAAGATTTCTTTTTCACATAAGATTTCTGATCCTTTATCTTGAACGGAACGTTCAAAGCCCTAAGCTCATCATTTCCTTTCCCCCAGTTATCCAACATAATTAGGATAAACCAACCAACTCCATTATACTCCTTATTTTTGTTTAAATATTTTATGGAAGTATCCACGTGGTTACCCAAAGCCTTGCCTTCTTTAGGCACTTGATTACAGGTGTCCATAGGTGATGATTTAAGAAACTGTTTTTTGCTAATGCATGCCATGGACGACCAGTGTCACCTTTGTCATTGACAACTGGTTGTGAGTGCCTTTAAATCCAATCAGATCAGATAACCCGGAACAAATTCATAGATCCCATTCTTAAGTTTTAGTTCTGGAATTACTTCCAGTACCATTGTCTGGATCAGAATTTGACCAGAGAAGCATAAGCACTGTGAGTCATATAAATAAGAGGTTTATTTTAGGGACTAGGTCTTAAACAACTGTGGGAGCTGGAGAAGAGGTTGCCTGTGTGTCTGGGGTTGGACCTGAAATTTCTGTAAATCGATAGAGCTTAGAGTCAGTCAGGAAAGCTGGACATGAAGTGAGGATGAGCAGGGACAAAGCAGAATCCACAAAGAACTGCTGGATCCCATGAGGATAAACTAGACTGTGCAAACTGTGCATCTGTCTCTGACACCTACAATCTCAATAATGCAGTTGCCCGCAGGAGCCATGCTGCAAGTGCTCATAGGAGCCAAGGCGCTGCACATGCATCTGGCCCAGGACTCAGAGAAACTGAAGAAGGTCCTAGAGTTGCTGAGAGAGCTCCACATGTGGCCACTGCCCCACTCCCAGGTAAGCCAACAGATCAGCATCCATGTGCATGAGCTGCCCCAGTGCTTCACATCTCACACTGACCTTCAGAGCATAAGGGTTTCACTTCTGCCTTTGAAATCTTGCACAAATTTCCCCTGTGGCCAGTCTTAACACAGAAGCATATCTGAGACATAAAGAGAATTTGAGATGCTAGACAGAGATAGGACATTCAAGTGGAACTTTCCTACAGGCCCTTGTAAACCTAGAGCCAGAGGTCAAGGTAGCACTGATTTGAGGATCATGCCTGTCATGGGGGAATCACAGAACACCCTTAAATAATTCCTACTACTCCCATCTAATAGAGGGATATAACAAATTATGCAAGTAAACTAAAACTCCTTTTCATATCTTCCTTGAGAAAAAAAGGGTAGCACCCTCTAGCACCTTAGTTATTGTCTTTTTTGATTAGAAATCATGTTTGTTTGTTTTCATGTCTCTGTAAAGAGATTAGGCAGAAATTTGTCTTTTCCATCTGAAATAAAATAAAATGGACTTCACCATGGGGCTGTAATTTCTATTCTGAAAAAAGTTTTAAAAGGTCAAACCATCCCCATCCTTCTTGGAAGGGTATCTTAGGTGGAGCCTAGAGTACCTTGACTGTAAGACTAGGGGTGATCCCTTTACTGAGGTGGACCCCAAAAGCACAAAGTGCACCCTAAGTGCACCCCAAGAGCTCTGGGACCCAGGTTCAAACTCTTGAAGTCACACATCTTTGTGCAGGGGGATGAAAACTGTCTAAGTTAGATCTGCATATTTAGGGATATTGTATTTTATAGGAAATAAAGGCAGGTGAGTACTTTTACCCAGTCTATCTCTTGATATTTTGAAATTTCCTTCTTTCTGCAATTAAAAGCATAAAATATGGTTTGGCTCAGAGGAGAGGCATACCTAGATATGGCAGACCCTAAAATAGTTCACATAGAAGGTGCACACATAGATGGCGACTTTAGTCACTCCTTGGCTATTATCCACCACTCGGACACTTTTAAGTGAGTCCCAGTCATCACAAATTAGAAGTTCCCAAATATGGTTTCTCATCAAAGCACTTGGGGAGCTTTTTAGACACAGATGTTCTCAGGCCTCAAAAGATTCTGCTTACTAAGTTTGATGAGGAGTCCTGGAATCTGCCATTTTTTAAAGATCCCTGGGTGATTCCTATAAACAGGTTTAGGAATCAATGATCTAAGGAATTCAAAGCATGAGCCCGTAGAATGAGTCTGACACAAGTTTTCCTATCTGTAAAATGAGACAACATCCTCAATTGCCTGGTTTGCCATGGATGTGAAGTGCTCACTTACTAGAACGGAATCCCAGCTGATCTGGTTTGCTTCCAGCTGACTGTTCACATTGTTATTGCACCTGCAAGAGCAAGGTGCAAGCCTGTGGTGTGTGCCATCAGGACGCCATATAAAATGGGGCAACTGCTTAACTATAAAGGGGGACCGGAGGGGCGCCTGGGTGGCTCAGATGATTAAGCGTCTGCCTTCGGCTCAGGTCGTGATCCTGGGGTCTTGGGATCGAGACCTGGGGTCCTGGGATCGAGACCCGGGGTCCTGCGATCGAGCCCCGCATCAGGCTCCCTGTTTGGTGGGGAGCCTGCCTCTCTCTCTCCCTTTACCCCTCTCCCTGCTTGTGCTCTGTAAAATAAATAAATAAAATCTTTAAAAAAAGGGGGTGGGGACGGGCATATCAGCTGCTCAAAGATGGACATACCCACAGACTTGGTAACAATATAGGAAGTTTTAGGGAGAAATATATACACCCAAAAAACAGCAAATATGAGAAGTAATGAATATAAAATGAAGGGATTAGGCTTTACTAAAAGGAGTAGAAATAGTTCCATTCAGCCTTAGAGACGTAGGACAGAGTGTACCCAAGTTTCTGTTTATGCCCTGGGTCATTATGAACTGAAATGTATTGTAATTTGTTGTAATTCAAACCTCATGTCACTTATGATATTTTTGCTGTAGGTAACTAAGGAGCCTATTCACAAATGAATACAGTGCAATTGCAGCCAATCCTAAATGAAATTAAAATTTGCATACGTAATGAAATTTCAGGGGAAATTCTTGAATTCGGCTATTATATCTCTAAACTTGGAAGGTAGTCATTTGGGAAGGATTAGCTTTAGGGAATCAGATGCATTCTTTAGAGAGCAGTAACTTCAAATGTTGGTAGGATTGCTATACAATTACAATTAACCTACTAACACTAGCAATTCTTCAAATCTTCTATAATTTGTGCTGTTTTAAGACAGATGGAAAAGAAATATTTTTCTTTTGATTTTAAGAATGCCAATTTGAAAAGTATTTAGGGGTGCCTGTGTGGCTCAGTCGGTTAAGTGGCTGCCTTCAGCTCCGGTCATGATCCCAGGGTCCTGGGATAGAGCCCCACATCGGGCTCCCTGCTCAGCGGGGAGCCTGCTTCTCCCTCTCCCTCTGCCTGCCACTCCCCCTGCTTGTGCGCGCGCTCTCTCTCCCTCTCTGTCAAATAAATAAATAAATAAATAAAATCTTTAAAAAAAAATTCTTCTAAAAAAAGAAAAAGAAAAATATTTAAAGCATCTATCATTTAAATTACAGAGTAGGAAAAAAGAAAAATAGAGCTTTGTCAACTATCTAATTTTCTTGCCCAGGGAAATTTATAGGTCGGAATAACTGTTCCTGGGCATTTGAATGATCAGACTAGATGTCTGAATTAAATAATCAGTATTATTAAAAATAAATAAATAGGGGTACCTGGGTGGTTCAGTTGGTTAAGCGGCCAACTCTTGATTTCAGCTCAGGTCATGATCTCAGGTTTGCAAGATCCAGCCCTGCATGGGGCTCCGAGCTCAGGGCGGAATCTGCTTGTCCCTCTCTCTGCGCCCCCCTCCCTGCCCTTCCCCCGCTCCCACATGCACTTGCTCTCTCTCTCTCAAATAAATAAATAAAAGTCTTAAAAACAAATAATCAATATTATTTACTTCATTATTTAAGTGGTATGGCTGAAGCTTAGGACCAATTTTTTATTTTTTTAAAAAAATATGATAAAACACCTGAAGTCTGTGTAAATGGAAATGTAATTACTCTTAAAAATTTTTTTTAGGGAAGCTTGGGTGGCTCAGTTGGTTGAGCGTCTGCCTTCAGCTCAGGTCATGATCCCAGGGTCCTGGGATCGAGCCCCACATGGGGCTCCCTGGGTGGCTCAGTCGGTTAAGCGTCTGCCTTCAGCTCAAGTCATGATCCCAGGGTCCTGGGATCGAGCCCCGCATCGGGCTCCCTGCTCCGCACGAAGCCTGCTTCTCCTTCTCCCACTCCCCCTGCTTGTGTTCCCTCTCTCACTGTGTCTCTCTCTGTCAAATAAATAAATAAAATCAAAAAAAAATATGTAAGGTAGCATAATTGTTAAAATATGTAAATATGGGGTGCCTCGCTGGCTCAGCTGATAGAGCATGTGACTTATGATCTCAGGGTGGTGAGTTCAAGCCCCACATTGAGCACAGAGCCTACTTAAAACAAAACAGAAAACAAACAAAAAAACAACCATAAATATGTCTAGGAAAAATAGAAGTATCTTAGTACACTAACTTTGAAAAACAATATAATGGCTAGATTAGTCTAGGCTATCTTTTTTTTAAAATAAGATTTTATTTCTTTATTTGAGAGAGAGGAGGGGAGAGATCACAAGGTGGGGGGGGGGGGGGGGGGGGGGGAAGGGAGAAGCAGACGCTGAGTCTGCTCAGGCTCCATCCCAGGACCTTGAGATCATGACCTGAGCCAAAGGCAGATTCTTCTGAGCCACCTAGGTGCCCCTAGGCTATCTTTTAAAAATTATCTAATATCTATTGAACACCCAGTTTAGGGTCCTTTGAGTATTTCCAAAGTTCTGTCTTTGGCCTCTCTTCTTTTACATTCTCTTCCCAGGACTCTCCTTTACTCCCATGGGATTAGCTTTCATTATTTATGGGGAAATTCTCAATATTTTATTCTTCATATTTTTTGGCTTTGTGTATTTACTTTTTTAAATTTTGAAGTAATTTTACAGAAAAGATGCATGACTAGTACAAAGAAATTCTATATACCCTTCACTCAGTTTCCCCAATTGTTAGCATTTTGCTACATACACATATATAATATGCTTATATGTATAGATATAGATTATGAATATGCACATAAATATACATGCATATCTATATGTACATGCAAAGACATTTTTCCTGAACCAATTGAGAGTTAAGTTAAATACATGATTCCTCATTACTCCTAAATACTTCAGTGTGTATTTCCTAAAAGACAAAGCACAGCCATCAAAATCAGGATATGAGCATTGGTATAATACTACCATTCAACCCATAGGTCCTATTTCCAAATTTCCCAATAATATCATTTATAGCTTATAAAAAAGAAATCAAGACAAACCAAAAATATTTTTTCTTCTAGTCCAGTATCCAGTCCAAGAGCACATTCCATGTAATTTCCATGCCTCTTTAAGCTTCTTCCGTCCGGAATAAGCCTTCTACCTTCCTTTGTCATTCATGACCTGGGCATTTTTGAAGAGTACAAGACACTTATTTTGAAGTACAAGACAATTTGGATTTCTCTGGTGTTTTCTCATGATTAGATCTATAGTATGCATTTAGGGCAGGAATATCATGGAAGTGATCCTTTGTTTTTTTCAGAGTATCATACCAGAAGGCACACAATGTTGACTTGTCCTATTACTGGTAAGATGAATTTTTTTTTTAATATTTTATTCTGGGGCACCTGGATGGCTGTCAGTTAAGCGTCCAACTCTTGATTTCAGCTCAGGTCATGGTCTTGGGGTTGTGGGATCAAGTCCTGCCTCAGGCTCTGCATTCAGCAGGAAGTCAGCTGGAGATTCTCCCTCCACCCTCTGCCCCTCCCCCCACTCACACTTTCTCTCTCTCTCTCAAATAAGTAAATCTTTATTTTTTTAAATATTTATTTATTTGAGAAAGAGAGAATGAGAGAGAGAGCACGAGAGGGGGTAGGGTCAGAGGGAGAAGCAGACTCCCTGCTGAGCAGGGAGCCCATCGCAGGACTGGATTCTGGGACTCCAGGATCATGACCTGAGCTGAAGGCAGTTGCTTAACCAATTGAGATGACCAGGTGCCCCAAATAAATAAATCTTTGGAAAAAAAAGATTTTATCCCTTAAGTAATCTCTACACCCAGCGTGGGGCTTGAACTCACAACCCTGAGATTAAGAGTTGCATGCTTCACTGACTGAGCCAGTCAGGTGCCCCTGGTCAGATGAATTTTGATCACTTGGTCAAGGTGGTGTTTGTCAAGTTTTTTCATTTTAAAGTTACTATTTTTATCTGTAACTAATAAGTAATTTGCATCTATCATTGATTGTTGCCTGAATTAATTATTATTGGGATAATTGCCAAATGGTGATTTTCTAACTCTATTGGTCCTACATTTATTATTCTACAGTAAGGAGGGGCTTTACTTTCTCTTCATTTATTTAGTTCATTCTTCATTTATTTATATCAGTATGGACTTAATGGATTCCTATTTTATTCAATGAGTTATAATCTAATACAAACATTCTTTTTTTTGATGCTTATATTAACACAGATTTGGCCAGTAGAAACCTCTTTAAACTGATCCTGTGTTCTTTTGATAAGTCCCCATCAGTTTTTGAGCACTTTGTTACTTTCTGGTACAGTAAATGTTCCAGACTTATTTATCTATCTATCTATTTACTTATTTATTTATAATTTTTTTGCTATTACTTTTAAGTTTTTATTTAAATTCCAGTTAGTTAAAATACAGTGTAATATTAGTTTCAGGTGTACAATAGAGTGATTCAACATTTCCATACAACACCTGGTGCTCATCACAAGTACACACCTTAATCCCCATCACCTATTTCACTCATTCCCCCCACCCAACTTCCCCCAGACTCATCTACTTTTTCTCCCCCAGCTTTGGAATCAGCCATTTCTCCAAAGAGCTCTAGTTCTCTTTAGGGGAGAATAGCATTTGATCTGCGAGCAAAATGTGCTTATTGCTCCGGCTTATTGCTTCTAGGCTCTACATAGACACACATACACATTTTTCTCTCTCTCCTTTTAAAACCATGAGTTCAACTAATACCTCCAATTCCAAATTAGAATACCACAGGACTCATTCTAGCTTTTTTTTCCTTTCCACATTTGTAACTCCTTTCTCTGACAGAGATAAAATTGGTTTTCATTATCTTCAATATATTGCCCCTTATTTGCTCATCCCCCCTGTATGTAACCAACTTCCCAGTCCTGCTGGCTGCCTACTTGGCATCCACTTTACAGATCCTACTGGCCCTGGCTACCGGAAGTGAAGAAAAGAAACCAATAAACCAGAGAAGAGAAACCAATCAATATTTTTTGTAGAAAAGAAAGAAAGGGAGAAGAGAAAGAGGAATCGAAAGCAGCTCAGGCTATTTCAATTTAGCAGATTAGCATCTTATCAGTACAAGTTTGCCTCTTGCTCCTATAAAGTTTAGTGCTGATCAGGTGGTTCTCCAGAGAGTTCTCCCAGGGGTGACTCACGGATCCAGGCTGCTTTCATCTTATAGTTCTGCCATCTCAACACATGACCATCTAGGTTTGGCCAAAGGGGAAGAGCTAGAACAACGGAAGGCACGCCCCCATTCACCTGCCTCAGAGCGAAAGTGACACATCCCTTCTGCTCATGTTCCTTGAGTGAGAATGAATCTCATGACACCACCCAGATGCATAGGACTGAGAAAGGGAGAGGCGCATATGGATATTGAGGGACCAGTGACCGTCTCGTTCTTAACCACTGTAGACACGTTTGAATAGATTCTGTTTATATCTAGACGACAGTGTAGCTTCCTGATGAACAGTCTTGGAAGGTAACAAAAAGGTTGACTGGGAAACAATGAGTAAACTATTATGAACAGCCCTTAGATATACACTAGTAAAATGCAGTAGTCATCTATAAAAAATGATTAGGTGTTGGGTTAGTCTATTTAAAGCCACTATTTTCCAGGTGCCTGGGTGGCTCAGTGGGTTAAGCATCTGCCTTTGGCTCAGGTCATGGTCTCAGGGTCCTGGGATTGAGCCCCACATCCAGCTCCCTGCTCAGCGGGGAGTCTGTTTTGCCCCTGCTCATGCTCTCTCTTGCTGTCTCTCAAATAAATAAATAAAATCTTAAAAAAAAAAAAGTAAAGCCACTTTTTTCTAGCAAGAATTAGTAGTTAGCAGGATCATGTTCCTGTAAGAGCCATCTTTAGTCCAAAGGTCAATATATTCTTTCCTAGAGTGGCCCTTGTAAACATCTGGGTTATTAGGAAGTGTTCATTAAAAAACTGTAGTACAGGGGTGCCTGGGTGGCTTAGTCGGTTAAGTGTCTGCCTTTAACTCAGGTTATGATCCCTCGGTCCTGGGATCGAGTCCCAGTCCCACATGGGGCTCCTTGCTTGGCCGGGAGCCTGCATCTCCCTCTGCCTGCCGCTCCCCCTACTTGTGCGCGCTCTCTCTCTCTCTAAGTAAAATAAATAAAATCTTTAAAAAAAATTATGTTGTCAGTGGAGGGTAAATTAACCTAAGCTGATTTAAAAACCTTGATAATCAAGTTATATTATATTGGAAATTTTAAGTCAAAATTAAGGTTGCTTATTTCCTATTTACTGACTTCCTATTACTCTGCCTTTATGGCCATTTTAGTGTAATGACGTGAACATAATGATTACAGTCTAATAGCTTTTTTCTTTTTTTTTAAGTAGACTCCATGCCCAGCGTGGAGCCCAATTTGGGGCTCGAATTTACAACCCTGAGATCAAGACCTGAGCTGAGATCAAGGGCTGGACACCCAACCAACTGAGCCACCCAGGCACTCCTGGAGTCTAGTAGCTTAAAAAAAAAAAAAAATTAAGTAAACTCCATGCCAAATGTGGGGCTTGAATTCACGACCCCAAGATCAAGACTTGCACACTCTACCAACTGAGCCAGCCAGTAATCCTCTAATAGCATTTTTGATCCAGCATACAATAATAGCAACTCAACCTTTTTTTTTTTTAAGATCTTATTTCTCTATACCCAAAGTGGGGCTCCAAGTTACAACCCAGAAACTAAGAGTTGCATGCTCTACCAACTGAGCTGGCCAAGAACCCCTAGCGACTCAACATTTTAAGTGTTATTTACAAGTGACAGACTCTACTTAGGAAAGTTATCCAATAGTAAGAAATACAGGTTTTCCCCTCTACCTGAAAGTTCGCTTTAGGCCACTTCACTTTTACAAAAGTCCTACATTAGTACCTGTTTTTCACTAACCAAAAGAAATCCAAAGAGGATTTTTGTTTTTACACAATGCTGAGTGCTTCTTCACTTTATGCCATATTGGCTTATGAAAGGTTTCATAGGAATACTCTACTTTTGGATGGGGTGGTTGTCGAGGGGGGCGGGTGGGGGGGTGGGGGGGGCTATATTACAAACTACGAGTCCTGCAGCGACATCTAGTGTTCCCTTTTTGTAAGGTTGCTTAGACTCTGATATTTCTGAGATAGTATCTTGTGGCCATATGACTAGTCACTATATTTAAAATCCTTAAGTAAACAGCCTAACCAAAGTCCGCTTATTAATCCTTAGATTACAGTATAAAATGTGGTATTCTTTGGGGTTCTCACGGTACATCTCTATTTAGTATGATAAAAAGATCCAAATAGCTTCAAAATGACTCATTTACAAAAACAAAACAATCCATAAAGTGACTATTTACTGATAATGCCATATAACTTTTTCCTGTTATATTGATTTGGAATGGTCTTAAGAAAAGTGTCAGTATTACTATGATACCCTAGAAACAAATACTTTAGTGTTACATCGCCAAGCTAATTTAACTGAACAAACCTCAATTGAAGCCCTTCTGTCCCCTTCACCAGAGAAAAAATTGGATTTACTCTGTTATCTGATTATGACAGCCCTCATTTTATTAATCAGAGCTATCCACCAAATCCTCACTTAACAAAGGAGTTGAGTCTGAATGTTTGGAGTTACTTGGTTGTGCCTGGTTTGACATTCCTTTGTTGCTATCACAAGTAAAAATATAAACCCTTTGGTCAGCTTTGGGTTCAAAACTTCAGTCTTGGGGTGCCTGGGTGGCTCAGTCATTAAGCGTCTGCCTTTGGCTCAGGTCACGATCCCAGCGTCCTGGGATCGAGCCCCGCATCGGGCTCCCTGCTCGGCGGGAAGCCTGCTTCTCCCTCTCCCACTCCCCCTGCTTGTGTTCCTGCTCTCACTGTCTCTCTCTCTCAAATAAATAAAATCTTTTAAAAACAACAACAACAACAACAAAAACCACTTCAGTCTTGATTAGTAGCTGTGTGGCCTCTTGAAAATTACTTAATCCATTTGCACTTTAGTTTTCTCAGTGGCAAAATGAGGATTTAGTCTGCTTCCTAGAGATGAGCAAGTGGTGATGATAGTAAGCATTCTTATTTAGTTCCTAAAATAACTATTTAGCAACTATTTTTAAATTCCTATTGTTTTATTGTTAAGTGTAATATATCACTGTAGGTTTTTGATAGTTAACCTTTATCAATTAAGGACCTTCCCTTCTATTGTTAGATTGCAAAGTTTTTGTTTTTATTTTAATAATGAGTGGGCACTGAATTTTTTTAATTTAAATTCAATTAATTAACATATAATGTATTATTGGTGAGTGGGCACTGAATTTTATTGAATGGTTGTCCTGCATCTTTTGAGATGATTACATAGTTGAAATTATAAGGAGCAACATGTTTAAAAAGACACAGGATTGTGAGTCCATGATTTTTGGACCATAATAAAAATAACTCACAAAACCAGATGAAGCTTGAAAACATAGTATATCATTTGTAATTAAAACAAAAACTGCACGATTAGCACAAAATAACTATGAGAATATTTAAATAACATCCTCTATGTTTGCCCCACTCATTTTACTTAGGACACAATTTCGAAATTCATAGATTCAGACACAAGTGACTTAATTTTTTTTTTCTAATTCTTAACTGTGGTTAAAAATGAACATAGCGGCACATGGGTGGCTCCATCGTTAAGCATCTGCCTTCGGCTCAGCTCATGACCCAGGGTCCTGGAATCGAGCCCCGCATCGGGCTTCCTGCTCAGCGGGAATCCTGCTTATGTTCCCTCTCTCACTATGTCTCTCTCTGTCAAATAAATAAATAAAATCTTAAAAAAAATAAAAATAAAAAAATAAAAATGAACATAATATTTGCTGTCTTAACCATTTTTAAGTATACAGTTCATTAGTATTAAGTATATTCACATTGTTGTGCAATACATCTTCAAAACTGTTTTATCTTGCAAAGCTCTATTCCTCATTACTCCCTCCCCCAAACATCCACTGTCTATTTCTATGAATTTGACTACTTCAGATACCTCATATAAGTGGAATCATACAGTATTTGTCTTTTTGTGACAGGCTTACTTCACTTTGCACAATATCCTCAGGTTTCATCCATGTAGCATGTGGATTGGCAACAGGATTTCTGGACTTTTCAAGGCGAAATAATATTCCATTGTGTGAACATTACATTTTGCTTATCTATTCATCTGTCAGTGGACATTTGGGCTGCTTCTTCCTCAAGGCTATTTGTGAATAATGCTGTTATGAACATGGGTGTGCAGATAGATATATTTTCAAGATCCAGCTTTCAATCCTTTTCAACATATACCGAAAGGTGGCTAGATCATACGCTTAATTCTACTTTTAATTTTATGAGGAATATCCATACTGTTCCATAGTGGCTGTACTATTTACATTCCTACCAATAGTATACTAGGCTTCCAACTTCTCCAAATCCTTATTACATACTGTTTTGTTTTAAAATTATTAAGTTCTTAACTTTAATTCCAGTATAGTTAACATACAGTGTTAGTTTCAGGTGTACAATATAGTGATTCAACAGTTCTAAACATTACTCAGTGTTCATCATAAGTGTACTCTTTAATCCCATCCCTGTTCCCACCTCCCCTCCTGTAACCATCAGTTTGTTCTCTATAGTTAAGAGTCTGTTTCTTGGTTTGTCTTTTTCCCGTTTTGTTTCTTAAATTCCACATGAGTGAAATCATATGTTGTCTGTCTTTCTCTTACTGATTATTTCACTTAGCATTATACTCTCTAGATCCATCCATGTTGTTGCAAATGGCAAGATTTCAGTCTTTTTTATGGCTGAATAATATTCCATTATGTATATACACCACATCTTCTTTATCCATTCATTAATCAATGGACACTTGGGCTGCTTCCATATCTTGGCTATTGTAAATAATACTGCTATAAACATAGGAGTGCATGTATCTTTCAAAGTAGTGTTTTTGTATTCTTTTTTTTTTTTAAGATTTTATTTACTTATTTGACACACAGAGAGAAAGCACAAGTAGGCAGAGAGGCAGGCAGAGAGAGAGGGAGAAGCAGGCTCTCCACTGAGCAGGGAGGTGGACGTGGGGCTCGATCCCAGGACCCAGGGATCACGACCCGAGCCGAAGGCAGCCGCCCAACCGACTGAGCCACCCAGGCGCCCCGTGTTTTTGTATTCTTTAGGTAAATACTCAGTAGTGTCATATGGGATCATACGGTAGTTCTATTTTAAAATTTTTGAGGAACCTCCATACTGTCCTCCACAGTGGCTGCACCAGTTTGCATTCCCACCAACAGTGCATGAGGGTTCCTTTTTCTCCACATCTGCCCAACACTTGTTTTGCATAGTGTTTTTTTTTTGATAGTGGTCATTCTGATGGGTATGAGCTGTTATCTCATTAGATTTGCATTTCTGTAATGAGTAGTGATATTGAGCATCTTTTCATATGCTTCCTGGCCATTTGTATATCTTCTTTGGAGAACTATCTATTCAAGCCCTTTGCTCATTTTTAAAAAAATTTTATTTATTTCTTTGAGAGAGAGAGAGAGCATAAGCAAGGGGAGCAGGGGCAGAGGGAGATGGAGAAGCAGGCTCCCTGCTAAGCAGGGAGCCCGATGCGGGGCTGGATCCCAGGACCCTGGATCCCGAGACGAAGGCAGGTGCTTAACCAGCTGAGCCACCCAGGCACCCCTGCTCATTTTTTAATTGGGCTACTTGGGGTTTTTTTGTTGCTGTCGAGTTGTAGGAGTTTTAAAAATATATATTTTGGATACCAACTTATTAGATGTATGATTTGCAAGTATTTTCTCCCATTCTCTAGGTTGCATTTTTACTCTGTTGATTGTATCCTTTGATGCGTGGACGTTTTAAAGTTTGGTTTAGTCCCATTTGCATATTTTTGCCTTTGTTGCCTGTGGTTTTGGTGTCATTTCCAAGACATCATTGCCAAATCCAGTGTCATGAAGGCTTACTCCTATGTTCTTTTATAGGATTTTTAGTTTAGTTTTTTTTTTTTTCAAAGATTTTATTTATTCATTCGAGACACAGAGATAGAGAGAGAGAGAGCGCATGAGCAGGGGGAGAGGCAGAGGGAGAGGGAAAAGCAGGCTCTCTGCTGAGCCAGGAGCCAGACATGGGGCTCAATCCCAGGACCCTGGGGATCATGACCTGAGCCGAAGGCAGACGCTTAACCATCTGAGCCACCCAGGCGTCCTTAGGATTTTTAGTTTTAAATCTTAAATATTTAAGTCTTTATTACTATTATTTTTTAAAGATTTTATTTATTTGACAGAGAGAGAGACACGGCGAGAGAGGGAACACAAGCAGGGGGAGTGGGAGAGGGAGAAGCAGGCTTCCCGCGGAGCAGGGAGCCCGATGCGGGGCCCGATCCCAGGACCTGGAATCATGACCTGAGCCGAAGGCAGACGCCCAACGACTGAGCCACCCAGGCGCCCCTAAGTCTTTATTTTGAGTTAATTTTCATATATAGTGTAAGGGAAGGGTCCAACTTCATTCTTTTGCATATGGATATCCAGTTTTCCGAACTCTATTGAAGAGATTTTCACCATTGAGGGGTCTTAGCAACCTTGTTGACGATCATTTAACCATGTGTGAGGATTCATTTCTGGAATCTATCCTGTTCCATTGGTCCATATATCTGTCTTATGTGAGTACCACACTGTTTTAATTATTGTAGTTTTGTAATACATTTTGAAACCAGAAAGTGTGAGACCTCCAACTTTGTTCTTTTCAAGATTTTATTGGCTATTCAGGTTCTGACTTTTGAAAAACAAAAGTATATAACATTTATAATTCCTAAAATCACTTTCTCACATTTATGATCTCAACCACTTTTTAGCCGACTTTGGAAACGTTTTTGGACTTAAAAGAATATGAGCCATATCATAAAGAAGGTACATACAATAAATATACAATTCCATGACCATAAAACCACCACCCTGGTCAAGAAATACAACACTACCCTCCACTTACTTCCCTATGCCTGTGTTCTTTCTGGATCACAATCCCCTCCTTCCACAGGTTACCAGTATTCAGCCTTTGCTGAAAATTATTTTCCTCTCCTTATAGTTTTAATACTTAGGTATACATCCTTAAACAATGTAATTTTACCTGTTTTGGAACTTTAATTAGTATTATATTATGTATTATTTTAACTTGCATTTTTTGCTCAACATCATGAAATTCTTTCATGCTGTCTAGCTGTAGTTCATACATTGTAATATTCCATTGTATAAATATACCACAATTTATCCATCTGTTTTACTACTGAAGGACAGCTTATTAAGTTTCTTTTGGTATTACTTTTAGTAATTACTACCAGTACTGTAAATAAACCTTTACATGCATCTTTTTTTAAGTAATCTCTGTGCCTACTGTGGGGCTCGAACTCACAGCCCTGAGATCAACAGTTGCATGCTCTACTGACTGAGCCAGCCAGGCACCCTCACATGCATCTTGATGCTCAAGTGTAAGAGTTTATCCAGGGTATATATTTGAGTAGTATTGCTCATTCTTAGGGTACACTTATATTCAACATATATGTCAGCTTGTTTTTCAAAGTTGTAGCAATTTACAGTCTCACCAGTAGCTCATGGATATCCCCATTATACTCCACATGCTTTTTTGATGTAATACTAATTTTTGGCAGGTGGGTGAACGTGTAATAATATCTGTGGTTTTGCTTTACATGAGCCTAATTACTTACCAATGATGCCAAACACCTTTTTATGTTTATTCACGATGTGTGCACTCCCTGTTAAAGACTTTAGCTCATTTTTAGCAAAAGATTGTCTTCATTTATTTGTAGGAATCTTTATGTTCTGGATTGTCTTTTGTCACCTATATATGTTGTAAGTATTTTCTCTCATATTCTGTGTTTTCTCTTTTTATGAGGTCTTTTGATGAAATGGTCTTGATTTTAATGTAGTCAGAATTGTCTTCTTGTTTATGCATAAAGTCCACATATATATAGGAAATTTGGGCATATTGCTTTGTGAAATGCCTGTCTTTTGCCCG
This sequence comes from Phoca vitulina, assembly GCF_004348235.1. Classification (NCBI taxonomy): domain Eukaryota; kingdom Metazoa; phylum Chordata; class Mammalia; order Carnivora; family Phocidae; genus Phoca; species Phoca vitulina. The sequence continues at coordinate 12,511,431 of NW_022589722.1, read as the reverse complement.
TTTTTCTACTGGTTGCTTTCATTTTTTTTGTTTTTGAGAGAGAGAGAGAGAGAGAGAATCTTAAGCAGGCTCCATGCCCAGCACGGAGTCCGACAGGGGCTCAGTCTCATGACCCTGAGATCATGACCTGAGCCGAAATCTTGAGTCAGCCGCTTAACTCACTGAGTCACCCATGTGCCCCTGGTTGCTTTTTTTTTTTTATATAGATTTTTAGAAATTCTTCACATATTCCAAATATGAGCCCTTTGTCAGACACACATATATAGCAAATATCTTCTCCCACTTTTTGACTTGCCTTTGCACTCTCTTTAAATGATGTCTTTTGGTGAACAAAGTTTTTAATTTTACTAGAGTTCAATTTATCAATTAGTTTATGGTTGGTGCTTTTTGTGTCTTATTTAAGAAAGCTTTACCTACTCAGAGTTCATAAAGATATTATTTTCCTGATTTTATTTATTTCCTATATTTAAAAAAAATCTTTATTGCTTTATCTTTCCAATTTTAAGGATAATCCATCTGGAATTTTTATATGATTGTGAAGCAGGGATTAAGTTTAATGTTTTTTTCATATGATATTCTATTGACCCATACTAAGACCATCCTTTCTGCACTACACAGCAAAATAGTCTTTGTCATCTATCAGGTGACTCTATTCAACCTGTCTGTGAACTCTCTGTGCTGTTCCATTGGCTTATTTGTCCATTGTTGGAACAAAACCACAGTGTCTAAATTTCCACAGCTTTAGGGTGCCTGGGTGGCTCAGTCGTTAAGCGTCTGCCTTCGGCTCAGGTCATGATCCCAGGGTCCTGGGATCGAGTCCCACATCGGGCTCCCTGCTCCACGGGAAGCCTGCTTCTCCCTCTCCCACTCCCCCTGCTTGTGTTCCTGCTCTCGCTGTGTCTCTCTGTCAAATAGATAAATAAAATCTTAAAAAAAAAAATAAATTTCCACAGCTTTATAATAGGTCATGTTATTTAGCAGTGTTACTGTTTAGCTTTATTCTTCTTTAAAATTGCCATAGCTATTTTTAACTCTTTGCATTGCCATCTAAATATTGGAGTCAGCTAAATCAAAATTTTGTGTTAATTTTTGAATCAAAAATCTGCTGGGATTTTGATTGGGATTATACTCAATCTGTTTGTTGGGGGAGAATTAAGATCTTTATGTTAATTAACATGGTATTTACTTGGATTTCCTTTAATTTCTCTTAAAATTAGTAGTTTCCAGTGAAAGGTCTTTCACATTGTTAGATATACTTCCATGTGTTTGATGCTTTTTGTATTATTATAAGTGGCATTTTTTCAAAATTTCATTTTCTATTTTTTTTTATTGTTGATATACAGCAACACAACTGATCTCAATGCAATAACCCTATATTCGGAGGCCTTGCTAAATAAATAAACCTATTAATTCTAATTCTTTATCTGTAGGTTCTTTTGTTTTTTCTGCATATACAATCATGTCATCTGTGAATAATGATAATTTTATTTATTCCTTTCCGAAAGCTTTTCCTTTTTATTTATTCTGCCTTCTTAAGAACTCCAGTAAAATGTTGAGTAAAAATGCTGATGGTGGACATTGTCTTATTCTTGATTTAATTTTTTTTTAAAGATTTTATTTATTTATTTGACAGAGAGACACGGTGAGAGAGGGAACACAAGCAGGGGGAGTGGGAGAGGGAGAAGCAGGCTTCCCGCCGAGCAGGGAGCCTGATGCGGGGCTCGATCCCAGGACCCTGGGATCATGACCTGAGCCAAAGGCAGACGCTTAATGACTGAGCCACCCAGGCACCCTGCCCCAGTCTTACTCTTGATTTTAAATGGAAAGCTTTTAAAATTTTACCAGGGTATGATGTTTGCTCTAATCACGGATTATACCTCACCAATTTTCATAGTTGTATCTTTAGTATCATTCAGGTCAAAATATTTTCTAATTTCTATTGTATTCTTCTTTGATTCATGAGTTATTTTTAAGTGTGGTGTTTAATTCCCAAGAACAGGTTTTCTTAATATTGTTCTTTATTGATTTCTAGCTCAAATGCACTGTAGTCAGAGAATACGCTATAAAATATTTCAGTCTTTTAATATTTGGAGGTTTTGGGGTGCCTGGGTGGCTCAGTTGGTTAAGCGTCTGCCTTCAGCTCAGGTCACGATCTCAGGGTCCTGGGATCAAGCATGTCGTGCTCCTTGCTCAGCAGGGAGTCTGCTTCCCCTCTTCCTCTGCCCCTCTCCACTCCTCATGCTGTCTCAAATAAATAATCTTTTAAAAAAAATATTTGGAGGTCTTGCTTTATGGCCCAACATATGGTCAATTTTGATTAATGTTCCAGTTCCAGTTGAACATGTGGTAGGCAAATTTTGACTACAAACACCTTCCCCTTCCTGGTGTTGATTTGTGCTTATGTTACATTATATGACAAAGGGACTTTGAAGATGTAATTATTAAAATAGGGAGATTATCCTGAATTATCCAAATGGGCCTACTGTCATCACATGAGCCCTTAAAAGCAGAACAAGGCAGAGAGTCAAAACGTGAGGACTCATCAACCTTTGCTGGCTTGAAGATAGAGAGGGGCCAGGTGCAAAGCATAAGAAATTGAATTCTGCCACAATCTTGAAGGCATTTGGATGTGGATTATTCTCCAGAGCCTCTCCTACTGAATCTTTGGTTTTGGTGTTCTGAGACCCTAAGCAGAGAACTCAGGTGTACCCAGACTACTGACTCATGGAAACTGTGAAATAATAAATGGCTATTTTTTTCAAAGTAATCTCTACATCCAGGGGTGCCTGGGTGGCTTAGTCGGTTAAGCATCTGCCTTCAGCTCAGGTCACGGTCTCAGGGTCCTGGGATCAAGCCCCACATCAAGCTCCCTCCTTGCTCAGTGGGGAGTCTGCTTGTCCCTCTCCTTCTGCCCCCCATCCTCTCATGCTCTCTCTCAAATTAATAAAATCTTAAAAAAAAAGAAGATTTCTATTTTCTTCTAGAAGTTTGATTTAGCTTTCACTTTTAGGTCAATGATCCACCTCAAATTAATTTTTGTGCATACTAGGAGTTAAGGGTTAATTTTTTCCTATATAGAGATCTTCTTTCTCTGGCACTATTTTTTTTTTTTTTTTTAACTTGGCAGTGCTTAGTTTGTTTTTACTGAAATAGCATAATGGGGGTGTAGGATCAGCCAACTGAAGTTCAGAAACAAAAATACACTGCATATCTGGGTCTGTATTTGTGAATATTTACAACTGCTCTAACAGAAGTGTTAAAAGGTTTTGTGATGTGCTGAACACAATACCATGTGGTTCTATTGATGCTTGGGTGACAAAATTTTTTTCTGTATCTCAAATTCCACTGGGGAACTTTCTTCTAGGGATTTTTTTTTTGTAGTTGACACACAATGTTACATTAGTTTCAGGTGTCCAACCCAAGTCTACATGTACGCTATGCTAGCTCAAGTGTAGCTACCATCTGTCATCATACAACACTATTACAATATCACCGACTATATTCTCTATATTTATTTTTTAAAAATCATCCTTTCATGGGCAGAACTGCATGAACAAATTATGAAGTGACTCATCTATTTCTGCTTCATTTGCTATATTCATATTACAGAATAAATCTGTTACTCAAAATTCTCATGTTACTCTTTCAGTTACCTAGTTAATAACTTTGGTTAATAATTCTTTTTTTTTTTTTAAGTAATCTCTATCCCCAACATGGGGCTCAAACTCACAACCCCAAGAGCAAGGGTCACATGCTCTACCAAATGAGCCAGCCAGGCACCCGATTATTAATTCTTTAAATTATTTCTGTTCAAATAACTGGTGTCATTTCTGCCTCCTGATTAGAATCTGGTAGACTGACAAAGGGCTAATATCCAGAACATTTAAGAAATACGAATCAGTATGAAAGTTGTCACTGGTACATAAGCAGATCCTATAACCCAACAGACAGAAATACATATATGCCCACCAAAAGACACAAAGAAATGTTCATAGCATTTTTTGTTAATAGCCAAAACCTTGGAACAACCCAAATGCCCGTTAAAAGTTAAAAGGAGGGGCGCCTGGGTGGCTCAGTCGGTTAAGCATCTGACTTCAGCTCAGGTCATGACCCCAGGGTCGTGGGATCGAGTCCTGCATTGGGCTCCTTACTCAGCAGGGAGTCTGCTTCTTCTTCTCCCTCTACCCCTCCCCCCTGCTCGTGCTCTCTTTCAAATGAATAAAATCTCTATATGAAAAAACATACACTATACTAAAAATACAACATAGCAATGACAATAAACAATCTACTACTACATATAATTATATGGATTAATCTCACAATGTTAAGTGAAAGCCACTCAAAGGAGTATATAATATGTATGACTTTATTTACGAAGCAACAAAAGAAAAAAAACCATGTGTTGTTAGTGCAGTGGTTACTACAGGGGGGGAGTTGTGGAGGGGTAGAAACTAGAAGGGAGAGGAGTCTGGGGGATTGGTAATATTTTCTTGAACTGTGTGGGGCTGTAAAGTCTCATTTTAGGTACAAAACAAAATGCTTCCTTAACATATTGCCAACTCTCAGACCACTGCCCTATTTTTAGAGCTGTCTACACTTCTGTCCCTGCCGTAACACTGGAATTCTCACCAAAGTCATCTGATGGTAAATTTAGTAGACATCATTTCTCTGCCTACATTTATGCAGCATAACTATGGACCACTCTTCTTAAAATGTTCTCTCCAGGGACACTGCATTCTCCTGGTCTTCCTACATCATCCATTAATCCTTAAATATGGATATTCACCCTTAGCTCTTTCCCACTTCCAAATCTGTGGATGATATTATATATTCCCGTCACTTGAATTATATAGATTTCTTATAGACGCCCAACTATTCCCAGTTTCTCTCCTAAGCTTCAGATCCTAACTGCCAACAGATGATCTCCATTTGGATTTATTCACATAAATTCAATGTACTCAAACCCAAAGTCTATCTTCTTTCTCCCATATTTAGTCTTCCTTTAGAATTCTTTCAGTGACTGGCACCACCTTCCACTAGGCCAACCAAGTAAAAGACTTTTAGGTAATTTTTTAATCATCCCTCTCTGACCATCTGATTAATCAAGTCTGTTGGACTTACCTCTGAAAGATAAATCTACTTATCTCCCTAGTCTCATTGCTGTTCATTCACATTTAATTTTATAATCAATTTTTGAAATGATGAACAGATGAAAGCAAGTAAATGTCCATATGAATTCCAAAGCAGTATTATACATTGTTTCCAAGTGGTATAGCATGGCCAAATTAAATATTCATATAACCCGTCAGTTCGAGACAGTTGTGGTAGCCAAACTACACAATACGAACCTCAATCATCCCTGACTCTTGGTACCCAATCTTTTGTAGTACCTTCTCCATTTTAACAGTCATCTGTATCTGTAAGACCAATACAAAGTGATGGTGTGTCATTTCCAAGATTAGGTTATGTAAATGACGTCGTCAATCATGGGTGCACTTTCTCTCTTGGATTGCTCTGGGAGAAGCCAGCTGCCACGTCATGAGGGGACTCAGGTAACCTGTGATGTCTCTCCCCAACAGTTGGAGGAACTCAGTAAGGAACCTCGAAGGCCTACCAACTATACTGTGAGCTTGAGTAAGATTCTACCCTAGTCAAGCTTTTAGACGATAGTGCAGCCCTGGCTGACAGTTCAACTACAAAGTCATGAGACCTTGAATCACAACCACACACGCAGCCAAGTCACTCCCTGATTTTTGACCCATAGAAATGGCAATAATTGAGTTGCTGAGTTTTGATTACATACTAACAGATAACTTATTTCTTCTAATTAAACCACAGCTGTGATAAACTGTAATTTCTGTTACTAAGACAAATAAAACAGGTATACTTTACACTGCCTCACAATTTCAAATTATGCACTATCACGAGATCAATGTGTTAAATTCTCAACTATAAAGTCCATAGTGGTCTAAATTATTAGAGTTTGATTAGAATTGTATTTTCATAATTTATTCCCAACAAGATCTGACAAATTTTTGGTTCTTTGACTTAGAAGAGTTAAACATTATTAATTTGTCTCAATAAGGTAAAGAAAATTGGCAACAATATTTAAACTGTTGAAAAACCTATATTGCTATTAGTTAATGGAACAATTTAAAAAAAAATTTTTTTTTTAAATTACTTCTCATAAGAATGACCAAGACAAGTTCAAAGATATTTCTAAAACTGTATCCCGCACTGCCAAAAATGATACCCGGCACAGATATATCAAATAAATATTTGTTCAAGTGGGTGGTAAAATTTTACAAGCAATCAATTTCAATACACTGTGAATATAGCATAAACGCCATCAAATGTCAGCTAAACTAATGATTCTATACCAGAACACGGTGGAATCAATCTGTTGGAGTCGCCCTGCACTCAAGTCTCGGGGTCTCCTCTACTTCCTTCCCAATCTTTGGTGGGAGGGTGCTATATGAATTCTGAAAAGCAGTCAGTGACTGCTAATTCAAGGTGACAGCCTGACCATACAGCCTCTTCCTGTTGAGACTCTATTACTGAAAAGGGAAATTAAAAATGTTTACCACAATGACAGAATGGGAGAGAAGTGAGATGTCAAAGACAATGTATTTCGGGGCACCCGGCTGGCTCAGTCGTTAAGTGTCTGCCTTCGGCTCAGGTCATGATCCCAGGGTCCTGGGATCGAGCCCCACATCAGGCTCCCTGCTCAGTGGGAAGCCTGCTTCTCCCTCTCCTACTCCCCCTGCTTGTGTTCCCTCTGTCAAATAAATAAATAAAATCTTAAAAAAAAAAAAAAGACAATGTATTTCAAAAACAGTATGAAGATGGGAAAACAGATTAAGAAACAAAATCCTCAACAAAAAAGGTTAAGAATATGCAATGGGAAAAAGACAGTCTCTTCAACAAATGGTGCTGGGAAGACTGGACAGTAACACAGAAAAGAATAAAAGTGGAACACCTTCTTACACTATACACAAAATAAACTCAAAATGGATTAAGGACCTAAATGTGAGACCTGAAACCATAAAAATCGTAGAAGAGAGCACGGGCAGTAATTTCTCTGACATTAGCCACAGCAACAATTTTTTCTAGAATGGCAAACAAAAGCAAAAATAAACTATTGGGAGTACATTAAAAAAAAAAAAAGCTTCTGCACAGCAAAGGAAACAATCAACAGAAGACAACCTACTGAATGGGAGAAGATATTTGCAAATGACATACCCAATAAAAGGTTAGTATCCAAAATATATAAAGAACTTATGCCAACTATACACCAATAAATAAATAAATAAATAAATAATAAAAATGGGCAGAAGACATGAACAGACATCTCTCCACAGGAGACCTACAGATAGCCAACAGATGCATGAAGATGCTCAACATCACTCATCATCAGGGAAATGCAAATCAAAACCACAAGGAGGTATCACCTCACACCTGCCAGAATGGCTAAAATAAAAAACTCAAGAAGTAAGTATTGGCAAGGATTTGGAGAAAAAGGAACCCTCATGCACTGTTGGTTGGAATGCAACTGGTATAGGCACTGTGGAGAACAGTATGGAAATTCCTCCAAAAATTAAAAATAGAACTACACTATGATCCAGTAATTCCACTACTGGGTATTTACCCAAAGAATATGAAAACACTAATTTGAAAGGATATATGAACCCGTGTTTATTGAAGCATTCCTTACAACAGTCATATTATGGCAACAATCCAAGTGTCTGTCGATAGATGAATGGATAAAAGATGTGGTATATACATATACACAATGGAGTGTTATTCAGTTATAGGAAAGAATGAAATCTTGCCATTTGCAACAATATGGATGGATCTAGAGAGTATAACGCTAAGTGAAATAAGTCAATCAGTGGGGCACCCAAGTGGCTCAGTCAGTTAAGTGTCTGCCTATGGCTTGGGTACTCATCCCAGGGTCCTGGGATGGAGCCCCGCATTGGGCTCTCTGCTCAGGAGGGAGCCTGCTCCTCCCACTCCTCTGCCTACTTGTACTCTCTCTGTGTGTCAAATGAATAAATAAAAATCTTAAAAAAAGTCAGTCAAAGACAAATACTACATGTGGGTGCCTGGGTGGCTCAGCTGGTTAGATGTCTGACTCTTGATCTTGGCTCAGGTCTGGATCTCATGGTTGTGAATTTGAGACCCGCCTAGGGCTCCATGCTAGGTGTGGAGCCTATTAAAAAAAAAAAAAAAAAAAAAAAAAAAAAAAAGACAAACACCATATGATTTCATTTATATGTGGAATTTAAGAAAAAAAAACAAGTGAACAAAAAAAAACCAGACTTAACTATGGAGAACAGATGGTTCCCAGAGGGGAGGTGGGTGGGGGATGGGTGAAACAGATGAAAGGGATTTACAGTACACTTATCTTAATGAACACTGAATAATGTATAGAATTGTTGAATCACTGTATTGTACACCTGAAACTAATGTAACAGTGTATGTTAACTATACTGGAATTAAAAAAAAATGAAACTTAAAGAGGAAAAAATAGGATGTGCAAGATATAAATCAGAAAATAACATATTTAAGGAAATTAATATAATCACAAGTTATTTTGAAATGTTTCACTTATTTTTTTAAGGTTTATTTACTTATAGTAATCTCTACACCCAATGTGGGGCTCTAATTCACAGCCCCAGAATCAAGAGTCACATGTTCCACCGAGTGAACCAGCAAGGCACCCCTGAAATCATCGTTTTAAATTTAAGGACAGGGACGCCTGGGTGGCTCAGTCGGTTAAGTAATTGCCTTCAGCTCAGGTCATGATCCCAGGATCCTGGGATCGAGTCCTGCATCCAGCTCCTTGTGCAGCAGGGAGCCTGCTTCTCCCTCTCCTGCTCCCCCTGGTTCTGTGCTCTCTCTGACAAATAAATAAAATCTTAAAATAATTTTTTTGTTTAAAAAAATAAATTTAAGGAGAAAAAGTGACAGTATTTATGCATTTAAAGCTGGTATATAATTCATGATAGGATAGGGTGATACTGATCACTGTATTTTAATGTACTATGATTATGATGCCAAACTAAAAATAACTTCCAGCAAAACTTGGACTTTGAACAGAGATCCCACTATTTATGAAGAATGCTTGGTCTTTAGTATAAACAACAATATTACATCATAATTATATAATGTGATAAATCGCTACAACAGCAATCATATCACAATAAATAAATGTATCAAAGTAACATGTACACATTAAATTTATACAATGTATTATGTCAAATTTATTAAAAAAAAAAGAAACTTAAATGGCTACAGAGAAAGATTAAAACTAGAAATGGATCTTAAAGAACCCCTAATGAAATTTGGAACTTAGAGGAACCAAAATTGTGGAAGGAGCAAGGCTGAACAAGAAAATGGGTACAGAGTATATTTGTGGGATGTTGGTCTTTCTTTTTTTTTTTTTTAAGATTTTATTTATTTGACAGAGACATAGCGAGAGAGGGAACACAAGCAGGGGTTGTGGGAGAGGGAGAAGCAGGCTTCCCACAGAGCAGGGAGCCCGATGTGGGGCTCGATCCCAGGACCCTGGGACCATGACCTGAGCCGAAGGCAGACACTTAACGACTGAGCCACCCAGGCGCCCCGTGATGTTGGTCTTTCATGTCCCTTCAGCCATATCATACATATGTAACCAGACCCATCATTTCCCAGCTGTGGGAATAAGTTTCTTAACCCCTCTGAGCATTAATTTCCTCATTTGTAATGAGACAGTAAGAAAATACCTACTTCATAGGATTATCACAAGGATTAAGTAAGTCAATACATGGTAAGGGTATGAAGCAGTATCTAGCACATGGGAAGCATGCAATAAGCATGGTAAGTCTTTGATGCTATATGCTTTCTAATTAATTAAAGGATATAAATTACTTTAAGAATCACTAATTTAAATAAACTCACCTTTGGGGAACACATGAATGATGGAGAGAGAAAAGCACTTTCATCTTATATGAACACAGCCCCATAATAATATACCTTGGCAACATCTTTGCTTAATATCACCCCAAGACTAATTAACAATGAGTGTCAGAGATAAATACTAACACAGTACAAATGGGAGAAAAAAAGGAAAGGGAGACTGAAAAAAGTATATTATATTGTACTATATTACTGTATTGGAGAGTGGGAGAGGTGCCTTTGAAAGCTTCCCTCTAAGATTGTGAGTATAATGGCCATATACTGCTTATCCATGAACAAATAAGGAGCTGATCATGAAATGATTAGAAGCAAAACATAAAGGAGTAGACTGAAATGAGAACTAAAGCTCAACTATCCATAAAAATCACCTAAGAAACGTTATCAGGTATTTTATAGTTTGTGCTATCTGAAAAGCATTTATTACAATGACAAAACTAGAGGTTAATTACATTTTTATTATTGAATTATATTGTAAAGTCTACATCTACAATTTAATCAGGAAGAAATGCTTTGCATTTACATCAAGGACACATTTATTCTAGTGGAATAAAACAGACACAGACAAAAGACCAAGTACACATTAAAAGAAAAAAAAAAAAAAGACTACATGTTTTACCTGGTCCTTCTTTTACTATTTTGGACCATACCTTTCTATTAGAAAAATTGATCTTACATACATATAAGTTCAATTTATTTTCCCATATTTTAAAACATTAAATGCAGCTTCTCACAATTTCTAATCAAAAAGAAAAGACTGAAAACTATATAGGAAGCAAAGTTTAGAAACAAGGAAAAAGTAGACTGCTATTACTGTACTGCAGAAAGAGTAAAATGTGCCCCCTCTGTGGCTCATCTCAAAGAAACACTTTTACTCAGAGAGGCAAGCATTTCTGATCTAGGAGTAAGTTTCCCACTCCCCCATGGGACCAGACCTACAAAAGTTTCTGATCAATTGCAAAGTAAGTGAAAAAAGTCTACAAAATATTTCAAAGCTAAACATCAGAATACAGCTAATGAAATCAAAATTGTGTGCTGGTCTAAATATACATATTAAGCTTTTTGCTTTTTAAAAAGTATCTTTTTATTTTAGATGATATTTAAAATAACTTATATTTTTAGTGTGCTTTATGGTCAATGACTGTAAAGTTGAAATTCAAATGAATAAGTTTAAATTTGTTTTACTTGATTCTACTAAAATTTCAATTACCTACTACTTTACTTAACCAAGTTATACATGAGGTAAGTTTTAACTAAAAAATAAGATAAATCAACCACAAAGATAAGTTAACCATTTCAAGAGTATACAAAAATCATAATGCCCACTCCATATTCAGAGTTTATAAATTTATGTATTAACTACTTTGTATCTAAGAAAAGTTTACTATGTAATTTTAAAGTAAACACTTTTTGTACTTTTAAATCAAATTCTGTTGGAAAATGTAGGGCAAAAAAAAAAAAACCCTGGCAAATTTTGTTTTTGGTAACGGAAGACAATGCAAAAATGAATCCAAATGGAACCTCAGACCAGTGTTTAAAGTTTCTAACTTCTAAACAGACACACACTTATTTATCTAAAAAATATTTTGGTAGCAAATTGGATTGACAGAATAAATGTTTTGCTGTAAATAAAAAGTACAAGTTTCCAATTACAGCCTTATAGCTAGCTAAACAGTTTCTAAAAACATGTACAGCCAGCTAACAATTCTCTAAAACATGTATATGCTGCACTAAAGATCCCTGCTAAAATATCAACAGCATTTAAATGGGTCTTACTGAAGTAGGACATTCATGATACTAGAAATCTTTTAAAAAGTGAGTACAACAGGACTACAATAACATTACTATTAATAAAAGTTACAGAAGAGATTATTGCTGTATGTTCCTCCATAAACACATCAAACCTGTGGCAGTTACAAAAAGTACAACCCAAGTTACCTTTTTTCTTACCAAATTTCATGTTTCACATATCTCTAAAGTTTTTATACAGCAGAGAATAATTCTTAAAATCTTTTCTGTAAGAATTCAAAGTATTTGATGTGTAGCTTCACATTATACTACCATGTTTTGCCCTTCTTGTTTCCCAAATACACAAAAACAATATACATTTTTCTCAAAAGTGAAATAAGATGTCCACATTAAAAAAATAAAGCCTACAAAAAAGTTCCAGAGCTAAAAAAGATTATTCATATGGCACGAAGTGATCTCCTACTAGTCCAAAGTCCAAAACATTTAAATGAAGTCCATTTATATATCCTGTTTGCTTTTCAATGGAATACTACATTTATTGAGGTGAAATCACATTATTTTTAGTTCTCGAGTCAACAAGTGTACACAAATGTTTATACAGTTATTAGAAAAAATAGGAGATCAAACTGAGTGTGCCAAAAGAGATATCATTCAGATGGATTTTTCAGAGTCATTAGAAAAAAACTGAGTGAACGGATTTCCTTGGTTGGTTTCCATAGCTTGATAGACCAAAAACAAAAAAATGGCCACAACAACAAACAGCAAAATTTTTATCCACGTGGGAATAGAGCGTCCCTTTTTTGTCTTTTCTGACTTGACATCTGCCAAGGGAACATACTTAGGAATATATTTAGATGAAAAAGATTCCTCCATCCTGAAATCACTGAGTTCTAACGGCCGGCCTGCAGCCCCTTTGATTGGTCTGCGGCAACTAGCACTGTTGGGAGTGAAAACAGGAAGAAAAAAATAAAAATAAATTTAGATAAAAGTCATGATTTTGATATATAATATAAAATATAAAATGTCATTACCACTCTTAATTTCAAACACATTCCTTGAGATAATAGTAGAAAACTGTCACATGTAAATAGCCTATTTAAAATCTCTATACATTTTTCATTTAAAATGTTGGATGCTCATTCTATTAGAAAATAATATTCAGAACACTGATAAATATTCACTAAACTTGTCTTCTTTTCAGGGCCAGTATATTTAGGAGATAGAAGGAAAAAAATAAGGTAGTTTGGTTGTGATTCTTTCAGTCAGGAAACAATTCAGCTCTTATCTAAACAGTCTTTTCGATTAGAAAAGGGAAACCTTCAGGGAAAACAAGTATTTCCTTCTTATTATGTTTTTGTTTAGAGAAAAGAATTAGATGGTAAGCAAATTATTTATTATACTTCAGTTTATCAAAGTTAACTTTGAATCTGACTCAACTTTTAAGAATATGAACTAGTGACTTAGAAGAATTAAACTGCTCTCAAAAGAACAGTTTAATTCTGAGAACACAGGTACAATAACCGTGTGAAGAATTAAAAATTAAAATTCCTATATATGCATATTAAATAATCATGTTATACATCCTAAATATATACAACTTTTATGGGTCAATTACACCTTAATAAAAGTGAGAATAAGTAAATAAGTAAAAACACACTAGTAGAATACACTAATTCTTGTTTTAATGTATCTGAATACCTAATTCCTGTTGGTGTAGATGCTTCAAAGGGAAACATTTCCTTAAGAATATCCCTTTCTATTCTTCTTTCCTCTGTTTTTTCTCCCACCTAATAAGAAACAAACAACCACAAGTTAACATTTAGTATAAATGTGTAATTAAAACATAATTTATTTGTTTTATTTTTATTTTTTTTTTAGAAAAAGCTTTCAGAGAACAGAGTGCATTCAAGTCTGCCCCAGCTTTTACCACTGCCCTTCCTGAATTCATTACCTAAGTACCCATATACTTCCAAAGCTCTCTTCAAATTTCTTCAATATGGAGATACGTTAATGTGGTAATGGGGGATTGCCACACATTCAAGCAAGTTAAAAAAAAACAAAAAACCCACAAAACTAAAATTCAGCACAGCTAATATGGCAGCATTAAGTTCCCCCACTGGATTTTCCCATGCTTTTCATTAATATTAAGAGCACACTGTTTCTTCTGTTGAGAATTTTGTGATAAAATAAATGATGAAATGTGGAAGATATCAAATTAACATGGATCTTTAACACATTTTAGTGTATCTTTTAACTACAGAGTCAATTCAATCTTCCTAACTTAAAAAAACCATAAAATGATTTTTTAAACAACCTGATTGTTTTGCTGTTTATTGTTATGCCCAGATCAAAACCACCTTTGGTGAAAATTCATTAAATGTATCATGCAGTTAGTACTTTAAAGCTTAATTATACAGGAGTTAATCAATTCAAGCATCACACAAAGTCCCATTAAAGTCCCATTATTTGACCTTTCGGTGAAAGACAGTATAGCTTTCCCAACAGCCCAGTAACACTTTCAACCCACATCAATAACAAAGAGAACATATTAGAAGCAGCACACAAAGGAATACTCCCTTGAAAAGTGGAACTTAAGAGGCACACAGTAGCAAGCAGATAGTATTAGCATATCATACTATATTACTTTCGATTGTCACTAATAAAAGTGTATCTTTAAAATTATACACACACACACACACACACACACAAACACACCCCACCCAGTTAAGAAAGCTCTGCTCCCTCCCACTGCAAAAAACAAATATAAAAAATTTCCTCTTTAAAAGATCAATGATAGCATCGATCTAAATTTTATGCATTTACTTCAGCTCTTGTCAATGGTTTCTTTGGTGTTCTTCTGGGTATGTCTGAGAATTCAGTGATTGGCAGAATAGGAGCTGCATGCTTGAAATTTCCAGTCACCCTATTGACAACCTGCCAAGATTCAAATTATTCAGACTCAGAATTATCCAAACATAGCAAAGACATGTAAAAAGAAAAAAAGATACTCTATTTCTGTAATATTTGAAAACTTCCCTTAATAAAAATTTAGGCAAAAGAACCTAGAAATGAACATATTTAGTACTTCTCACGTGAAGCCTTAGCACTCTAAATATTTTAGCAAAAAAGTTTCCTTATAATACTTAGAGGTAGGATTCTTGTACAAATTTATATATATATGTAACTTGGCTATACTGAAAAATTCTAAAATTCAGAATTATATGGGGAAAATGAGTTTAAAATATAATTGTTTAAAACACAAGTTTGAGATTTGCCAAAATTTACCACCTCCCCAATTCTAATTAAAGGGTAATTTACAAAGAATACCACTTGTATAGTTTATGAAACATATTTACTAAGGTTTCGTTGCTTGAAGCCATTATAGTTTCAGCTATGGGAGTACTCTCTGAAATTATTGCACCATCTATACGAAAATGTTCTGAAGTTTCCACCTGTTAGTTTGAAAACAAAACAAAAACAATAAATATAAAATAATCACTAAAACCCTACCAATCTGAAAACCCAATTCTAAGCAATAAGCCTTGCATCACCCTTTTCCTTGGAGTTCTTCTTGACCCTCTTGTGGATTCCCTAGTTAATGCCTGCAGAGGTCCGCCTTTTGAAGATCCACTTGTCCATTCAGTCTCAGTTATTCCAGCTTGAGAATAGCTCTATTCAAGCATCGACACATTAAAAAAGTCATATTCTAATATCAAACACCTTAATGATGGCCATTAGCTAGCACACTGAGAAGTCATGAAAAATCTCCAAATGCCAGCATTTACAAACAATGCCGTGCCCTCAAAGTATTTCTAAATGTATTGACTGAACCAATATGTAGGCATCGGAAAACACTTAAACTATGGTAAAATACACAGGAGCTCACAAATTGTAATAAAAGCAAGAAGAAAAAAAGCACATAATTTATCACCAGCTCCTTCTGTGACTTGCTGTTTGCTATTTGGCTCTCGTATCACAACTGCATCTCTTTGGCTTTCTAAACAAAAAGCAGGCTGATCATGACTTATAAGAAAGTCATTTATTATAACAAGGCAGTTTCCTTTAAAAACAAAATAAAATTTTGTAATTATTAGCACAAATTAAATGTTATCTTTTTCAAGTAGTTAGGATTATTTAAATAGCTTCAGTTTAAATTATAATCTACACGCAGCTATCTGAACTTAAAAGTTCCCAGGTGTCAAACTTTTTCTTAGAAACAGATATTAATATTGAGCAACAAAAACCTGGTGGTCACCTCTTTCACAAACTGGCAAGCCTATAACGTCAATGCCAAACCCAATGCTTACCCACTCCTCACTACAGAAAGATACCAATAGTGATGGGTCACTGGTATCTTCCAGTCTCAGATTTCTGTCTCCCTGAAAAGGCAACTGATTTTTCTTCATTTAAAAAATAATTCAGTAGTCCTTACATAATAGTTTGAAAACCACTAGACTAGTACTTCTCAAACTACAATATGCATATCAATCACCTGGAGCTTTTGTTAAAGTGCAGATTATGATTCAGCAGCTCTGGGGTAGGGCCTGAGATTCTGCATTCCAAGAAGCAAGTTATTCAACTTTGAAGCTACTATTACCAGATAAATTAACCAGAGAACATCCATCAGTGATTAGTATTATACTAGAGTGTGCTTATATTGTCACTTCTGCTTTCAAGCTAATAATTTATCTAAATAACTGTTGTTTTTGTATTCAAGTGAGTGCCTATTAATTTTAAAGACAGATGTATTTTACTCTTATCCTGGGACAAGAGCGCTTATCCAATAAGAATGTTTATTTCACTGGAAACATTACTACCAGAATCCCACAAGGTACAAACATAGTCACATAACTAATTTCATATCTATCTATATTTGGGATTAACATTATAAGAGTTTCTCTTTAACTCGCAATTGGAAACTCTGGGTTCCTTTTCCTGCTATCAGTTAAGAAATATTTGCTGAATGCAAATTTAAGGTCAGTCAAATCTGTTAAGTTACATAAAATATGATAAATGCTCATTAATAGTTAAATTCCTGATTATTTGAATAGAAAGGAACAATAGTTTTAACCTGAGGTTCTCAATCCTGGCAGCACAATATCAACCGGGGTGCTTCTGAGAAGTATCAAATGCCCCCAACCCTACCTTGGTCCAATTAAGTCAGAATCTCTTCTAGAAGGGCCTTGGGCATAGTTAATTTTTACAACTCCTGAGGGGATTCTAATATGCAGCCAGCGTTGAGAACACATGGTTTAAGATATTGTAACTGAACTGTGATGCATCTCAAAGTCAAGTATTTTCCTGTAATTACTTTCAATTCTGCTTCCTCTTTCATAGTCAATTGTTGCTCAGTGCCAGTAAATTAGAAGCAGTATTTTAAAAATATTCTGGTTTGAGGAGTCTATCTGGTATTATCAGTGTATACTAAGTATTTTAAAACTCTTCGAAGAATTAAAAACTTCATTTCTTTTTTTAAAAAAGATTTTATTTGAGAGAGAGAAAGTGCGCTAGAGTGCTTGCCCAAGTGCGGGGGAGGGGCAGAGGGAGAGGTAGATGCAGACTCCCCGCTGAGGAAGACCCTAGTATCATGACCTGAGCTGCAGACAGACACCCAACCAACTGAGCCACTCAGGTGCCCCTAAAACACTACATCTTTTTTTTTTTTTTTAAGATTTTATTTGAGAGAACGACAACAAGAGATAGAGCACAAGTAGGGGGAGTGGCAGAGGGAGAGGAAGGGGGGAAGCAGGCTCCCCACTAAGCAGGGAGCCCAATGAGGGGCTTGATCCCAGGACCCTGGGATCATGACCTGAGCTGAAGGCAGATGCTTAACCGGCTGAGCCACCCAGGCGCCCCTATATTTCTTAAAAGGGCTAATAAAACTGATAAAATATAAAGACCAGATATTTTATCTTTGTCCATGAAGGTGGGGGTGAGGGGAAATATCGCTCTTCCTTATCTACCAAATTCCAGGATTTTCCATGTTATATTTTGAACTGAAATAATCTCTTCATCAAAAATTTTACCAACACCTACTGAAACTATTATAGTTAATAAAAAAAAAAACATGTTTACATTTCTATTAGTCATCGTTGACATTAAGGTCAAGTTCCATTTAAAGATTCTTTTATTTTTTTCTATGGAAGGAAACACAAGAAACACATTGGTTGCCTGTGAGAACAGCTGGGAAGGGGCGGGAAAGAAACTTTTCACTATAAATCATTTATACTTCCTTTTGTCCAGGTTTATTAAATTCTTTGGTTGAGGACTGTCAACTAGTTTTATTAGTTCTTTCACTATTAATATCTAATTCAGAATTAATCACCTTCACAGAAAATTGACAACTCTTCACACACCAGAAAAGATATTCTGTAGTTTTTCTACCAGAGTCCACTATAAACAAGTGAAAATTATTGATTGAAAAGAAATTCATTGCTATGTAAAATTAGTAGTTAATGTGATTGCTATATACTCTGTGTCCAAATACTAATTGCAGCGTCATCTACTTTCAACAAAGATGTTCTCCAACAACTCCTCTTAATTTATCAGGAAGCCAACAGGAGAAAGAAACAGAAACCTTCTCATATTGCCTTTCAATAAGCTATCAGGCAAAAAAGACAGTAGGCAGTTGAGGCACAAGAGAATGCAGGAGCTGGGCTATTAAAGGAGGCTATAGATCTCTCAGTAAAAATACAAGCTCTAAACAAAAAGTTTACATAAAACTAAGTTATAAAAAGAAATAGTATAATTAAAAGCCACTTTACTCCGAAGAACTATCAATTTAGTAATCTGGTTAACTCATATTAACTTTTTCAAAACAGTGTCCTATCTCATACATTGCTGGTGGGAATGCAAAATGCTTCAGCTCTTATGCAGGGGATTTGATAACATCTAGCAAAATTACCCAGTAATTTCAATTCTAGATTTCCCCAAGATAAATTGGCTAAAATATGAAATGATACATGTAAAAGGCTGTTCATCAGTTCATCTTTGCATTACCTAAACAGTATAACTGAAAATAATCCAAATATCCACCAAAGGAAAGTGGCTGAATAAAATACAGTATATCCATAAAATGCAATGACATGCAGTGGTACAGAGCAATGAGGAAGATGGCTATACTGTATTCTGATATGGAGTGACCTCCATGTTTAGATTACCAGAAACGTAGAAATGTGCAAGTTCACTGCCTTGTATGTAAGGAGGGGAGCAAAAATAAGTGTATAAATCTATGTATTTACTTACTGTTTTCAAAAAAAATATTAACCCAAACTTAATAGAAACAGCTACCTATAAATGGAAGGAACAAAGATAAAAGCCAGATTTCAGACTCCATCTTATTTTGCCTAAACAAAACTATATACATATTCTCAATAATTAAAAAATAGTTAGGAAAGAAAAAAAATTCATTCAAGTAATTTTATGCACAGTATTTTGATTTTATGCTCAAAAGACAAGAAAAACTGCAAAAAACCCCCAAAACTGCCATTTAGCAGCATTATGATCAGGAGTACTGTCATTATTTAGAAACATCTATATAGTGATAACTACATAAGTCACATTTTAAGAACCAAGATACTCAGCATAAAAGAGAGATAGGTAGAACACCCAGAAGTTAGATAGTTTGCATTCATAATTTTGATGAACTCATGATTTATTTTCTCTTTCTAAAAAATAAGTACTCCTAGCTCTACCTAGTAAAAAGGCCTAGAAGCAATGACAACCCAGCAGAAATGAACAACCTAACACCCCAAATATTTTCAATGGAAAGGATTAGGGTTCTACAGAAAAATGGCTGATTTGGTAAAAGGCAGGCAATATACATGAGCCTGGGACATCTTACTGTGGCAGAAAACAAGAAAGTATCAAAGACAAACAGGGTCAATAAAATGACACAGGAACTAACACAGAATGACACAGGAACCCAATTACTAAAGATGGCACAATTTGAACAAGGAAAAAGAATGATGAGTGTAACTGATCATAAATGAAATGTATAAAAACCATTACTAGTTAAAAAAAAATTTTATTGATCACCTTTCAAAATGACTAGGCTTTAATTTGAAAGCTGGCAAATTATGCTGGCTCTCCTGTGTGAATTTTATTTGAAGATAACTACGCAGATCATGAGGGAAAAGTTATTTAAAAAGAATTCCGGTTATAGATGTAATGGAGTAAGAGAATGAGAAAAATCACTACCTTACAACCTCAAACAAAATAGTGGATCTAGGCAATAATCATAAATGGCAGTCGTAACCATTAAATGAAAAGGGTGATGTGGAATTAGCATCATTTGCCTCCTGAGATGCAATATGAAAACGAGAACACCATTTATGAAGTATTCGTGTCAAAGAAACTGAACCTGAATCTAACCAATCCTCTAAATCTATGCTGTTCAATATGGTAACTATTAGCCACATGTGGCTATTTAAATTTAACATTAAAATTTTAGTTTCTCTACCACACAAACCACATTCTAAGTATTCAATAGCCACATGTGGCTAATGGCTACCACAATGGACAGGAGATATAAAAAACATTTCCATCATCACAGAAAGGTCTACTACCCAGTTCTACTATAGGTCTAACTCCAGTCTACAGAAAGCACAGAGTTACAGAATAAGATTAAATGACACTTGAAGAAGTAATGTGCCAAATCCAGAGTTTGGGAAATTCTGGAGAGCACTGACCTGGCTTCTTCACCAAATTAATGGAGGGGAAACTTACAGTGGAGATAGCTATAGGCTTATGAGATAAAAACAAAACAAAAAAAATACCAAACGGTATGTGTAGCTTGTTTGGATCCTGATTTGAGTAATATCATCATAAAAGAGGTATTTCTGAAACTGGAGAAATCTAAACAGATTAGACATGAAAGAATTATTAATTTTATTAGATGTGATAGTAGCACTGTTATTATGTATGTATATATGAAATAGCTCCTATCTTTTAGAGATATATACTGAAATACTAACACTTTAATGTGTGAAATGATGTCAGAGATTCGCTTTAAAATATTCCAGCAAAAAACAAGATAACAAAACCAAAAGGAATTTAAAAAGCTGGAGGGTAGAGGTGAAGATGAAACAAAACTAGTAAAATGTTTAAAACTTACGAGGCTCTGTGACTAAAGGGTCATTAAACTCTTCCCTCCCATTTTCTTGATGTTTTAAATTTTGTATAAGGCCATCATCATCTCCTAAATCTACTATTTACCCTGTCCCTCAGTTTGGATTCCCCAACTCAATTAAACCATCTTTATTTAATACCATCCTTCATCCCGGCTCTTAACCCATTATCTGACCAGTCCAGCATTCCTGATGGCACTATACCATCCTGCCGTCATACTGTAGACTAAAATTCTCTATACTTGTCTATTTCATTGTCCTTCACCAGATTTTCCTAGTTTCTCTTGCTCTATTATTTCCTTATTCTTCAGCATGACCCTGTAGTTCTCCCCTAGTAATAGAGATAAAAGGGCAATAATATCTTTATTCCAGTATTTGGTTCTATATTGAACAAAATCTTTCACTGAGTGCTCTATACATTCTCCATAATCACCAAGTTTATTTCTAACAAATAATTCTGAAATTCAACTTATCAAGTACATCAAACCAAGACAGACATGGCTTAAGAAATCAAGAACTTCTCTGAGGATGTGTGACTTTAAAATGACAAAGAGAAGATGGAAAAGATAAATAACCAACTAGACAAATCTTTCCAGCTAGACAAAATAAGGGTAAGGAAAATGACTCCAGGGATAGCCATCTTGTAAAGGTCAGCCAAATCAATGCTAGATTAGTCAATAATTTGTTCTCTGTAAATTAGTTCATTTATACCTGTGCTTATTAGTTCTCCCTTAGTTTCCTACATTTTCCTTTTGAAAAATTGTATACTGCCTCATCCACAATGAAAAAGATAAATTTTCACCTCAGATAAGTAAAGTGTGGTCTTAGGAACAGACTAGCTTCGGAGTTGAGGGAAAAGTCACAGAAGACAAGCAAAAGTAAAAGCAAAGTTAGAAATCTAGGCAAAGTTAATAAGTATAAAATCCTTCCCGTCCTTTAAAAAAAAATTATGCTTAGGTAGGCATTTATTTCCATCTTTAAAAATGTTTCCCTTAAAAGGCAGTATGACTGACTTTGAACCATGCTCTGCACAGAATCAAACACAAATGAGACATTTATTAAACACTTGCTTTTGCAGTAAGCACAGGCTACACTACTGACAAAAAACATGAAGTTTAGATTTCTAATGCCATTTAATGAAAAATGGAATGAACACTTCATTGAGTACACTGGAATTTAACCAAAGGCTAGGACACAAGCAAATTAGTGTTGTCAGATTACTTACACCTGAACACAGTGATCATAAAACTAAAGATACCTGATTGTGTTCAACTCTTCTTTGCTTGAGTGTTACTGGAGTCTTTGCTCTGCCCTTTAGTGGTTCTCTCTTCTCAAGCTTGAGCTCTATTTTAGAGTCTGGAAATAACATCGGAGAAACATTACTCTCTGAAATACATAATAAACTATAATGTCATCCTAACATTACTCTGGAACCTTGGTTTTAGGCACATTCTTATGTAAAACAAGTTTGCCTATTGGTTATTACCTCAACAGACCATGACTGTTCAACTGCAATTTCTGTCTTTAAAAACTTTACTTTCCCATTCTTATTTTATCCCATTTTTGTTTATCTCCCCGACTCCTTCATCTGATCACCGCTTCCTCCTATTTATTCTTTCCTTTTTCTGGAACTAACAGCCTAAAACATAAAGTGAATTCAAACTGCCCATGGAGGCTTTTCACAAAAAACTACTTGGATGTGGGGAAAGGATATTAAAACACATAGTTGTTAATATTCTTTTGTCCATACAGTGCATTACTACTATATAAACAAAGGTCAGTCATTAAAATTTGAAATATGGAAGAAAGCTATAAGGAATTTTAAGACTGAAAACACCTGTATGGTATCAAGCCTCTAATAACAAGTAAGTGCAGTGATGTTACTACTTTAGTACAATTTAAAAGTCCTCACTTCTGGAAAAAAATAAATAAATAAAATAAAAGTCCTCACTTCTGTTTTAATGTGATTATAAAAAAACCTGGGTACAACTGAGGAGTTAAGGAAGAATCCTGTTCACAGAAAATAACACTCACAGGTCATTTCTCGAGTTCCTCCTCTCCATAATAAAAATAACATTTCTTTAAAGAGAAGCTAGTTCATATATATTAATTAGCATATCACCATGATGCCAAACAGCTCAAATATATCTTTTCATAGTCTTCAATATTCCATTCTCCTGGCCTTGATTTTTATCACCATTTGAAGAGCCAGTTTTTTTTAATCTCTACACCCAACATGGGGCTTGAACTCATGACCCCAAGAGTCACATGCTCTACCGTCTGAGCCAGGCAGGTACCCCTGAAGAGCTAGATTTTTAAAAACTTGTAAAAGTTTTAGTTAACTCCCACATTTTTGTGGCCATTAATCATAGGATAGCAAAATTAATGTCTGTTGTGACTACTAAAACTTATTACCATAAATTTAAGTTAGATTACTTTCCTACCAGAGATAGAAATGGAGTCAATTCTTAAAAAGCTTAGTTTTTCATGAACTTGATGCACTGGTGCTAAAAAGTAGTCAGGACAGTTAGGTTTTGCTAACTATCTAGTCTAGTACTAGTCAGTCCAGAGTCTACTTGCAATTTTCCCCCAAACAGTGATTTTTACCATGTTAGTTCAAACAGTTCAATTTTACTTAGGATTAAAGTATCAACCCCACCCCCACCTCCCCAAATGTCTATTAATGGGTGGATATTGATATATTTATATATTAAGGGACAACCCTTAGCATTATAAACCTTATGTTTTATTAACTCAAAATCTAAGAATGAGAAATCACAAAGTAAAGAACCCAGTAGTAATTAAGCAGAAACTGATTAAACAAAGTATCTGGTTATAGATTAATTCCTCTCAAATTTAAATTCCAACAGCTAAAAACCTGGTCTTTAATAGAAGAAAAACCACACAACAATAAATAGAATATTTTCAACTATACCATTGGAATCTCAAGCAAGTTTCACTGAAGAAACGGAAAAGGGATGTTCATGCACAAATACCTAACTTGTTGCAACTCCAAGAATAAAACACACATACAACAGGTTTCTGGAGACCACACAAAACTGTTCAAATTACAACTTTATTGAATTTGCAGAAGCATTCTACAGTAATACATTTTAAAAAAGTCACATAGCACTTAGTAGGTACATGTATACATGTACATTCCAGAAGACAAATAACAAATAAAATTACTCCCAGGAAGCTGCAAAGATGGACATGTATACTAAGAATATAATAATGGCCTGGAGTACCAAAGGGACTGTATTTTGCTGATACTTAATACTACTGTTTTCCATAAAAATACAAAGAAATTTGATTATTAAATGCCTCTACAGTTAGACTCATCTTACAATCATAGAAATGAAAACACAGAATAATATACTGCTTTATACAAAGGAATATAGTATGATTTCTTATGAATTTTTAAAAAACTAATAAATTTGCTTTTTAGAATTTAGGTTAAACCTAATCATCCATGAACCACAACATAACTTGAAAGTATTAAAAAAAAAAAAAAAGCCCCACTTTTCCAGTGTCTAGTTCATCTGACAAACTATAGTGATAATGAGAATGCGCTATTCCAGAATTATATGGTTTAGAGAAGTATTTTGTAAGGTGTGGTCCATGAACTGTTTGCTACCAGTCCTTGAAGAAATTAGACACTTGTATCAGAATGTAAACTGGCACATTGTTTTATCAATAAAATTTTGCCACAAAAACAAACACCGTCATTGATCTAAAAAGTGTCTCTAGATCCAAATTCTGGTGCATACTTATCTGTGTCAGTAACTGTCTGTAGACTGGCACTTTGAATTTCATTGATCTAGAATATTACGAAGGAATACAGAAGTAAAAAACAAACAAAAGAATAAAAGAAAAAAAAATATAGACAAGTTCCAGAAAGTGAAAAGATATTTAGTAATACTTAAATCAGTGAAGACTCCACTTACATTCTAGTTATTAGCATTTTCTTAGTTTTGGAGAATTGTAAAATCTTAATAGGAGAGAATGAACTGTATGAGGCAAAAATGTGACCTAGAAATCTTTAAATTGTTTGTATCAGGCTTTTTCTATCTGTGCAACTGAAAAAAAAAGGTAGTTCTATGTAAGCAAATACTTTTATATTGTAATTTGATGGGTAGAAGCTTGACTTTGAAAATAGCCCAACCTAGAGACTAAATAAAAAGATCTTCAAAGAAAATTTTGGCATAAAAGCACTTGAAATTCTTAGGGAAGCTGCTAAGTTCCCCATATCAAAGATCAAATAGGTATCTTTATTCTTAACTTTATTAGCATTTATTTCCACGCTTTTTAGTTACTTTGTATACTTCTCCTCCAAATAATGTTCCACCTTTAAAGGGAGTAACCACCAGCTTATTCTTTGAAGCTGGATTAATTTTACAATCCTTCAGCCAGAGATAGCGGCGACCTAAAGTGGAAGATCCCATACTATGCGCAGCCATCTTTACTTCATCAAATGCAGCTTCACAAAGGAATGAGGCTGCATCATATGTTTTGCTCAGAATCCCAAGTGCCTGGTGCATATGACTAGGATCTGAGCTAAGAATTTGTGCAGCCTGACTAATGTCTGCCTGCAGAGCCCTAACTACAAAGGCAGTATGAGTTGCAATCTGCAATGCTGATGCTGCAGCTTCGTATGTTCTACAAAGTACTAAGTCTAACTGTTTATCACAGGACTCCGTGGAAGCTGCCTGAATACCTACTGGTGGAGTGGCTTCAGAAATAAACTCCAGTATTTCATCATCTACTTTTGGAACTGATAATATCTGCGTTGCCTCTCTGGAGGAAAGTGGATACTTGTATGCCAATGAAGGCAGTTGCCTGTCAATTTGCTGCCACTCCTCTTCAATTAACTTTAAAATACGTTCATGGAAGGGAAAAGATAGTTCTGGGGCATCTATTTCCTCATGTTGTGATGGGTTAGACATTTCTATGCCTAAGGTAGTGAGTGAATGAGAGACAACAGTTTTAGCAAAAGATGACATCGGTTCAGATCCAGGTGTATTTTGAAATGTCACAAAGGAACCTGAATCCTTTTCCTCTACTGACTTTTCACTTAGCCTAGGGAATTTTCGTGGAGGAGACAGGGATTCAGTGTCTTGATAATCAGATCGATCAATTCTCTTCCATCTGTTTTCTACATCCAGTGGGGGTGTAGAGTTTGAAGTCCCAGGCAAACTACCTACCCCACCCTGGACCAACAAAGAATTGACATAATCTCTGATTGCCTGAGCAAGTGGTGGAGAAATTACTTGTGATCTCTCAGACTCTTCTAGTGCTTTCCTTTCACTGGAGAGAACTGACTGATCTGAAACACGGGACCTCTCAGTACACAATGGTTGAATTCCACTTTTCTCTCCACGATAAATATTTTCTACTATATCTTTATAGCAAGTAGTGGTGGTTTCTTTAATCAGTGAAGGAGAAGCTGCAGCAGAGACCAACATGGCAGCGAGTTCATGCTGAGAAGATGCCGAAGAACTTTTCTCTACACATCTATCATGGCTAGACTTGGAGGAAGTAAACAAATTCCCTCCAGAGGCTAACTTCTGCAACTGTTCCCTGCCAGGCAAGGTTGTGGCAATAAGAGGTTCCCTAGGTGGGTCTCCCTTAGAAGTATGAACTTTCTTAGCTGCCTGTAGTTCAGTCCTGCCCAAAGGAGGACGGGTGGAGATTTCAGGAAAAGAAATACCCTGAAAAAATCCACCAGAGGGAGTAGTTGGAAGTTCAGAAAAAGGAACAAAATCCCTAGTGGACTTCACTTTCTTGTGTTCTTTCTTCTTTCCTGTAGAGGCAAAAGAGGCAGGAAGTTTAAGCATTACTTGTGTTTAAGTTGATTTTATTCTTTGCCTCCTTGCTAACATAGTGCTGTTGAAGGAAAAGACTATATTTCATATTCTGAACAAGCAATTCGACACACTGTGCCCTGGCAGGCAGTGCTTATGAAGATATAAGCAATTTGGGTCAAATTAAATAATCATGAAACTGACAAACAAGTCATATGAATTAAAACTTTATAAATATCAAGTTGTTCTTATTATAGAAAGGTCATTAATTTCATGTACTAGTTTCAAAAACTACTTAAATATTATGGTCAAATTTTCTTAAAATAGTCTACTAAAAATATGTCAAAATATTTGCTTCATAGCTGCCTTGAAATCACATTACCTAGCAAAAACTATAAATTTAAATAGCAATAGAAAACAGAGAATATATGCCATATTATAAATACTACCACTATATATTAATTATAATAAACTGGACACATGTAATCTATCAGTAGGATAAGGTCTCAAAAGGATAACAGAATAAAGAAAAGCAAGTGATAAAATTTGGCATGATATTTATACAGTTTTTTTAAAGTTCAAAATAATGTTATGTTTTAGATGCATATGAAAAAGTATTTAGAGGCGCCTGGGTGGCTCAGTCAGTTAAGTGTCCAACTCTTTATCTCAGCTCAGGTGTTGATCTCAGGGTCATGAATTCAAGCCCACAAAAAAAAAAAAAAAAAAGTATTTAAAAAGGATTGGAAAGATCAGCACCAAATTAATGATGGTGGTTGCTTCTGTGTTAATAATACTTGGAAAGGGTAAGTGGGGAAACTTCATGTTTATTTTTAATACTTTATTCTTTTAGAAAAATGAAATTTGAAGCAAAAAAGATAAAGGTACCTGGCAATTTTAGGTGACAAAAAAAAAAAAAATCAGACATTTGTACATTTCTGTTTCTTATAATTCTCAACAAAAGGAATTTAAATCAAATTACTTGGAGGATTACTGATGATATGAACAAAAATTACATATAACTTGGTAATATTTAAAATTTTATCTTCTTCATGGTTACTGTATCTTATGAGTCTGAAAAAAAATTACATATATTTGACTAACATCATTTAAAATTTTACCTTCTTCGTTGTCACTGTATCTGTCAGAGTCATTACTTCCATTCTGTTTTGTATTTTCTGCTGATGAAGAAATTGTTGGCAGAGGAGTAGATGATCTTGACTCTGTTCCCTGTTCCCTCAGTTTCAACAGTTTTTTCTCATACAGCTTCCTGGTTGTTCCTGTATTAAGGCAGAACTTGCTTTAGCATTTGTATTGTCTTATTTAAGATCCTGCTCATTGTCTTTAGCAACATTAAAATGTTACATTCACTCTTTCCTCTTCTACATTTAAGTGCTTTAAAAACTATATAAAAGATTCTTTTCTAAAACAGGTGTTTTTCTGAGATTTAAATACATGATTACAACAATGTTTCTTTTAGTAACGTGGAATACATAGATTGATATAAATCTTACTACAGATCAGCTACTAAAGAGCCATGTATGACCAAGTATTTTTGACTGAAAAGTCTTGGACTTTGTATATTTTTTCCCAGTAGTATGTAATAGTATTTCCCTTGTAGAAAAAGTCATTTTTATAAACAGACTGTATTCCTCTGAATACCATGATTAAAACCCCACAACTCTCAGAGTTTAATATGCCTAAAAAGAGCCACTCAGTTATGGGAAAAGGAAAGTCATATAAATCATTTTTTCAGTTGATTTTCATATAACATTGTATAAATTTTGGGGGCACCTGGGTGGCTCAGTGGGTTGGGTGTCTGCCTCTGGCTTGGGTCATGATCCTGGGGTTGAGCCCCACATCAGGCTCCCTGCTTAGTGGAGAGCCTGCTTCTCCCTCTCCCTGTACTACCCGCTCGTGCTCTCTCTCAAATAAATAAATACAATCTTAAAAAAAAAAAAATCTGTATAAATTTAAGGTGTTAAATCACATTTAGATAAAACTACTTTGTGATTAAAATGACCTTTTATGGAAAATGTGTGCCACAAGCAGAAATTACATACCAATTAGATAACAAAGTAAAATGGATTATAAACACATTTTTAACACATTTCAGCATGAATGACAATTTAAAGCCAAAAGTAGCTTTTATTTTCGGGGTGGCTGGGTGGCTCAGCTGGTTAAGCGTCTGCCTTCGGCTCAGGTCATGATCCCAGGGTCCTGGGATCGAGCCCCGTATCGGGCTCCCTGCTCGGCGGAAGGCCTGCTTCTCCCTCTCCCACTCCCCCTGCTTGTGTTCCCTCTGTCGCTCGCTCTCTCTGTGTCAAATAAATAAATTCTTAAAAAAAAAAAAAAAAAAAAACCACCAAAAATAGCTTTTATTTTCTATTTTAGACTAGCTGTATATCTCCCTGGTTCCTATAAGATGAATAAAATGATAATAAATATACATTTTTTAGAAACAACACATCTCAAAATGTTATATAAGTAGTTGTAAGATGAACAGCTAGGGAGGGGGAAATGGAAGATGTTGGTCAAAGGGTACAAAATTTCTGTAAGATGAGTAAGTTCTGGAAATCTAACATATATAATGGCCTATAGTTAATATACTTGAAATCTGCAAAAGTAGACCTTAAGTGCTCTCTCATCACACATTCATACACAAAATAAAACTGTGAGGTGATGGATATATTAATTGGCTTGATCATGGTGATCACATCACAATATATAATACAAAAACATCAAATTATACACACTAAATATATATAACTTGTCAATTATACCTCAAAAAAGCTGGGAAAAAATGAACTGCTGGTATGCTAACATATAACTTAATATATATTGATATATAATATACATTTTTGCAGCATCTCCCTTTTGGAATTTTAAATGAAAAATTAAAAAGGGTATCAAATGTGTGTTGGTAATTATATTCATAGGCTTATTACCAGCTATTTGGAAGTAGTGTGCTAAATAAAATGAAAGACAACATTCTAAATTTTTGTTTGCAACTTCACCTATAGGAAAAAAAAAATCCCAAATCTCCAGTGTTCAAATTTTTTAAAATTTTATTTTATTTAAATTCAATCAATTAACATATAGTGTATTATTAGTTTCAGAGGTAGAGTTAACAGTGATTCATCAGTTGCGTATAACACCCAGTGCTCATTATATTACGTGCCCTCCTTAATGCCCCTCACCCAGTTACCCCATCCCCCCACCCCCCCGTCTCTTCCAGCAACCCTCAGTTTGTTTCCTATGGTTAAGTCTCTTATGATTTGTCCAGTGTTCAAAATTTTACATAACTTAGAAGACCAAAACAGACGTTTCTCATCTTGAGGTTACTTGTCAAGACCCTCCAAAATTAAGGCAAAAATCACCGACAGTAACCAAATGATGGAAATCCAGTGTATTTAGTACCAAGTTTTCTTCTTTTAGTTTGTTAAGGGATCATTCTTGATTTCCAATCAAAACAAGACTTTAAAAACGGTACTTTTAATGATAACTGAAAATGGGTACTGTGCTATGAACTGATTAACTTGAGTTATATTAATAAGTCTGTCACCAATTTACTGACTTGGATGAATTTGGCCAACTATGTCACCTCAGATTTTCCTCAATTGTCATGTAAGATCCCTATGTCTCACCAGGTAGTTGTGACATGAGCACCATATGAAACAATTTCAACAACAGAGATAATCTTGGAGATTATCTAAATTCATTTCTCTCATTTTCCTCATTTATAGTTAAGGAAACTGTGTCCGGGTCATATAAATAATTAATGATACACTGTTCCTTAGAACCCAAACTCTAACTGCTAGACAAGACAAGAAAACAATGTGGGGCACTCACAGAAAAGGAAATTTTACCAACTTACCCACAATAGGACCAGGATTCACTCCGTATTTCACAAGCTGATCCAGAAGATCTTCATTAGTGAGCTCTGTTACATCTAGATCATCTTTATCTTCTAGTCTGGGTTTATCAGTTTTCTTTGTGGCTTTCTGTTAACAAAGTCCAGTTATTATTTCCAGTTAAAAAATGTTGACCTACTATATAACACTGTATACAATAAACATGCAGACTCACCCTCCGTCGATTTATAGCTTTATTAGGCCTTAGCAATTTAATTAAAAGCAACTCATTATTTGAAGATTTATAACAAGTAACTCATATTTTAAAGATATTACCATTAAAATGGTCAGTTTTGGCTAGCCTATCTAAAGAAGAGGTGATGGCGTAAAAAATTCAAGAGTAAACAGAGTGGGATTAAACATTTTCACCCAGACATTCAGAAATACGATTTACTACTGACCTCTTTTAAAAATCCTTAAAAGTTTATTCTATGGAAGTTTAAGACTATACCATAAAGATATTAGTTATATTTAAAAATGACTTCCTTAAACAAGCATATCAGAATTTAAGAAGCCCAAATGAATACAGTGACTTTAGTGGCCAGTTTCTGACCCAGGAAAGAAGTCACACTTCATGGCTATCACCTCTTGACACAGCTTTGTCACCACACTGAGTTCTATGTGGCCGTTTTCTTAGCAAAGGTGAAAGAACATGGAACAAGCTTTGAGAGAAATTTCAAAGGAATTTTTAAAAAAATAACTTAAGCAATGGCAGTATTTACTTGAAAAACTATCTAAACTATATAAACTTCCAAGGCTAAGCAAGAGAAGAGAGCAGAAGTATGGGTACTTTCTAGGGATGTGGCAGATAGCCTTACAAAATGCCTCTGTAACCCCAGAAAGCATCAGAGAACTGAACAAAAAAACGGCTGTTTAAATAATGGCCACAAATATCAAAGTCAATTTAGGCCCAAATTACTATTTAAGGCAAATGAGTCAATACTGAATCCTAGAAATATTTTATGCAAAATGGTGAAAACCATAGTTGTATGGACTGCTTACTTTCAATGATTCTGAGGGGGGGAAAAAGAAATATCAGACATGATTTGGCCATGTGTTAGAATTTCTATTTTTTAGCCAAATAAAAATTTGAAATATTTTATATAAAGCAAGATTATGAGAAATTGTTTTTTAAAGATAACTGCTAATAAGAACAATGACATCAATTCAAGAGAAATCTTTAATATAACTAAAAAATGGCAATCGAAGTTAGTGAGGGTACTTTCAGAAGGCTTTAATACACATATTGCACTGAAAAAGGATCAGGCTCAAATCTTTAAGCAACTTACACAGTAATGTCAAAATAGTTACCAAGAGTCTAAGAGTTCTATATAGCATAGCCTTGAATTCTTTAGAGAAAAAACTTCTTTTTTCATCAAATAGACCAAATCCTGTGTTAATGACCTAATTGAATTTTCCAAAAGGTTGGGAAGAAAAACTCCCCTGTATAACATAAATACTTTAAATAAAAGAAAATCAATCAAGTACAGATTACTGGTAGATAATCCCTCCCACCCTAAGAATTTTCAAATCTTATTATCAAGAAAACATCCAAGAATTTTAATTTCTTACAACAGCCTGAGGTTTTCAAGAAATCTCTTTCTTTGGCACTCACCACATTCCACCTATTTGTAAACATACTTTTTCTTCTCCAGATGGTTAATTCCTTGAGCAACCGTCCCTAAGTCTGGTTATCAGAACTTCAAAACTTTTGGAAAAGTTAACCCCTATTTTAAAAAGTCTTACCCCAGTCTGAGTCCTAATCTTGGGCCTGAGAATCTGTATTTTAACGTGTATCTCAGGTGTTTTGGATGCAGCATTTAAGATAGTAGCAGAAAGAAGAGGCACTGTCATATTCATATTGTATCCCAAGCATCTAAAATAAAAAAAAGACTGCCTGACACAAGAGTAGGTATCTGACAGATGTTTTGTTGAGTGAATGAATGAAAGTGCCATCTAGGGAGGAAGAAATAAGTCATTAATTTTTAAAAACCCATTTCTTATTAAGAAATAACAAAAGGCTTGGGGTGCCTGGGTGGCTCAGTGGGTTAAGTGTCTGTCTGACTCTTGATTTCGGCTCAGGTCATGATCTCAAGGGTTATGGGATGGAGCCCAGCATTGGCTCCGCGCTCAGTAGATTGTCTGCTTCAGATGCTCTCCCTCTGCCCATCCCCGCTCTCTCTCTCAAATAAATAAATAATAATATTAAAAAAAAGAAATAACAAAGGCTTATCAAATCAAAGAGGAACCCAACAGTCTTATATTTTCTTAAAACTTAATGAAAGATTACAGCTGTACAAAGAAATCTAAGAGGCCAATAAACTAGCTTAAGTCAAATAAAGGAGGAATTCATAACAAGTTACCTGATTTTTATCTTTAATTTGCAGGGAGAAAAGTTCCAGAAATGTAATGCTATTTTTATGAAATATTAAATTTAACAGGAATACAAACTGGGAGACACGTAGTGTCTTACCATAATTATCAAGCCAGCAGTTTCAATCAGGAAGAAGGAACCATTACTTGTACCGATTTCTGCATCCAGAGTTTCATTCCTCTGAGTAAATCAAAGGATCTTAGTTTCATTCGGTCAAAAAATACCAGGTACCTACTATGTGCCAGGCACTGTTCGCTCTCCAGTTTCTTCCCAACTACCAGATGATCTCTAATGTCTTTTTCAACTTTAAAATCCAACAGTTCTTTGATAATATCACCTATGAGCTACTATTATTTATTTTATTACTTTTTAAAACTTTAAGTAGGTTCCACGACCAACGACCAACGTAGGGCTTAAACTCACAACCCTGAGATTTGAGTTGCAGGCTCTACTGACTGAGCCAGCCAGGCGCCCCCAGCTACTCTTATTTTTAAATTTCCACCACTAGTAGCAAGATGAAGTACAACAATAATTAATATAAAATAGATTCTACTGAGCACTTAGTATATATCAAGTTGTGTTCTGGATAACTTCCTACATGTATTAACCTAACAGAATCCTAAAAATCCTATGAGAGAGATACTAACAACCCCATTTTAGGAGAGGAAACTGAAGGCCAAAGTTGCACAGCTAACTCCAGCAATACAGTAACATTTGAACAGACTTTATGCCTGTATCACTTTCAAAACTTACCTCATCCAATTCTGAAAAAAATATTATGGTAACATTGTATTGCTCTGGAGCTAAATAACAACAACATTCAGAAATCACATGTTGTAATAGGTATCAACTGCTGAGCACTAGACACCTTAACAAACGCAACCTTTAATAATCCTCAATTAAGTAGCTACTAGTAGTTACTAGATTATTCTTATTTTCCAGATGAAAACTGAGCATCTGATAGACAATGTTCATTGTTCAAAGTCATCCGAATAAACGAATAAGCGGCAGGCTTGGAATTTTAATCCCTACTGTAGAACACTCTGATTGAAAAGTCTCTACACTTTAACACCTTACTGTAGAGTATGGCAGTCAATTTATGATTAACTCACCATCGCTAACACACTTTTTACTGTTCTGTTCCACGTCTTTAAATATTTGCTGTTAAAAATTCATGATCCGCTAGATCAGACCATTCAAGAATGCTATGCTCCATTGGATTCCAAATAGCTATACCTGCGCTTTGTACCTTGGAATGATTAGGCAGATCGCCAACTTTGTGATTGTTTATTTTTGTGTCAACAATCTAGGTAATTTCAACACCTAAAACACTGGTGTCATCAAGATGCATTAAATAAAAGCTTAGAAACAAGAAAACTGAAAACCAAAACCAAATTTTGAACATGCAAGTATTTTTGTCATATCACACCAAAAGAATCTAAGAGACCGTGGCCATGGCTAAATGGAAAGTTTCTCCTTTAATTAAAAATACTCCTCATAAACTCACGTTTAAATAGAAGGTTATGCTCTGTCCTTGGCCAATCCACAGTAATGTTTGTTTTAAAATGCTAAAAATGTACCACTTAAAAAAATCTGCCTTATCTACAACTCTCAAACATAATTTGACTTTCTGCTAGATTATATTCTTTAAGAAATGTGACATTATTTTACATATGGTGCTAACAATGGCCACAACATAAAATATTGTACACATAAGAGTAATGTGCCATGGAGAATAATTTTATCGATTATTATAAATGCCCTAAGGCTCTTTTCCTGTAAATTCAAGATTATTTTTCCTATGCCTGACAAAGTCTATCATATTCCTAAATTCAATTATAAGTCACTTTTACTTAATGTGCTTTAAAACAGAAAATGATGCTACCATGCCCAACTACCACTATTAATTTTTTCAAATTGTTGACACCATTGAGCCTGGCATTTGAGTTTTAAAAATTCAAGGCAGGTAAGACTTGAATCTATGGCTATCAAATAGTTCTTCTTAATACGGATTAAAACATTAAATGAGATATAAAGGGCTTAACATGCCACTGGACATTATAGATTCTCTTAAAATATTAATTCCTTTCACCCAAACTTATTTGCGTGGTGCTGACCAACTTTGATAACATGGGAAATTTGATATGAAATGTGTGAGTAACAAACACGATCAATTAACATACAAAAAAATCCAACAAATTATATAATTATGGTATTGGACAGGGTCTGCAGAAATCAATCTCCAGTAGTTACCAGCACTTGGTAGAATTCAAAAATGTTGGATAACTGAACTGAAATTTTTACACCTCCAAGAACACAGAGTAGATTGTGACATACTTTTTTTTAAAAATTGAAGTATAGTTAACATACAATGTTATATTAGTTGGGACATAGTCTTTAAAAAATTTTCCGAAGGAAAAACATCAAAACCGAGGTGGAGGTTTCTTTTGAAAACGAATCATAAAAATAAGTAAGAATGACCAATCCTATTATAAACACAACCAAGTAGTTCCATGGCTCAAGAATAATACATTTACACAGAAGACAATATAGGGTTCTACAGAAGACTCTCTTTTTTTAAGTGTGCTGATTTAAATGGAAAAGATTTCATTCCCACCAAAAATCTTTACTAAAATCGTTTGAGTATTTTTTCCATAGGGGTTGGGAAAAAGCAGATAACGGATATGCTTTACTTTCTCTTTATTTTAAGAAATCTCTTAAACTTCTCTTTATTATGGAGAAGTAAATTGGCTTTCTTCAAATCCAAAGACATCAGAAGCAATAAAGTGCAGTCAGTATTTCATTTAACACACAAATATTTGACACTCCTATTTGCCAAGCACTGACTTAAGACATTAAGATTTTGAATTTCTCTAAAGCTCAGGCTAAGATTTTCAGTTAAATCTACATTACATCTTTCATTTCCACCTGGTAGTCCAGAAAAACACATCAGATAGATTTCTTAAAAACTAACAACACAACTTTCAAAGACGCAGTACTTTTGAGTTACCAAAACTCAACAACTCTAAACTCCATAAAGTCTTACAAAGCAACGTATATTACATCCAATCACTAGTTTTAACTACAGTCTGTCATGATTTGAAATCTGAGTAGGCAGTTCACGCCAACAAAACAGCATATAAAAACCCAAAGAACAAAAACTGTTCTCAAACAGAATACGCATCTGGTAGAACCAATCTGAGATTTAACTAGGATTAGATATTCCAAATTGCAATCATTGATACGTCAGAATGTCAAGAAATGAGTTCCGAAATCTTTCCTTTTCTTATCCAAAATTTACCAAAAAGGAAAAAAAAACAAAAAACAAAACAAAAACCCAAGCTCAGTAACTACAATTTCCAAACATTTGAGCGTATAGGATAACCGCTTAAAGATGTTATTTTTAAGGGCTCACTTTAAATCAGAACACTGCCCCGCCAAAAGATGGCTTGTTGCTGGAAAACTTAAACAAGAAAAACAAACGGTTCAAAAAGCCCTCCATATGCAAAACCATAAAAAGGCGGGAATTTCTTTATTTCAAATTTTGGTTAGAAATTAGTATGTCACAAATTGCCCTCCAGGGAGCGCTCTGAGACTCGATTACTAGTCATTTCAGTTAATAAAGCGGGAAAACGCTCGAACGTAACCTACTGCAGTTTCAGGCTGACCCTCCTCAAAAGGCTTTCCGAATCGGGCACGGAAGTCCCCGTCGAAATACCCACTCCCGACGGTCAAGGAACACCGAGCTATCCGCGAGCCACAGAAGAGCAAACGCCAACTTCACACCTTCCAGACACACAACCTCTAGTCCGCGGCCCCAACTTCGCGACTCTCCCCTCCAGCGGCCTCCCCTTCCAGAGCCTGCAAGCCCGCGGCGAAGGAGCCGAATCCTGCGTCCGCAGACCCACAGGCCTGCCTCCCGGTCCCGCGCGGGGACAGCCCCGGCGCCGAGGAGGCCCGAGGGGGCGCCAAGGAGGAAGGGCTGCGAGCGCGCGCGGGGCGGGGGGGTAGGGGCGACAACCGCCAACCGCCCGCCTTTGTGGTCCCGGCCGGGCGTCCTTACCCTGCCGACTGCGGCCCGGCTGCGGCCTGAGACGGCGGCCCCGGAGCCGAGGACTGGGGTGGGCTCGCGCTCCTCGTCGCTGGAGAAGTCCGGGGGCCCCTTGCTGTTGGCGCCGGCGGCGAGCGGCGGCCGGTTGCGCGCCGTGAGGTGCTGCAGGTAGAGCTGCACGTATACGTCTTTGCGCTGCTCCCCGATCGGGAGCGTCACATTGTTGGCGACCAACTCACTCTTCAACTTCTCCTTCGTCAGGACCGAGGGGTCTTCCAGGAACTCCGGCATCTCCGCGGCGAATCCCCTTCCCCGCAGACCTCACACCCGCAGCTCACGCCGGCGCGCTCGCTCTTTGCCCGGGGGGGGGGGGGGGGGAGGACCGCGCTGCCGCCTTCGAGCCTCACGGCTCCCGCCCGGGAGGAATGCCGCGGAGCAAAGCAAAAACTCGCACACACAAAGCAAAGCAAAAGCCGGACACAAAAGCCCCCCAAGCACAAGTGCAGACCAAGTGCGGCCAAGATAGGAGCCTCCACCAACCCCAGCCCACACACTACACAAGCAAGGAGAGAACAGCCTGTTTCGCCCATGCCCCAAGAACGCGCGCCGCCATTGGTCCGCGGTGGGAGGAAGCCGGGCGGTGATTGGTAGGAGCCCTCGCGCGGGTTCCATTAGCCGCTGCACCGTGCGAGAGGTTGTAGAAACGCAGTTTAAAAGCCGCTCGGGCGGGATCCTGGGCGACTGGTCCGTTTCTGTTTCCCTTTTCTCCACCCTTCCCCTAAGACGCTGATAAGGGACAAATCGTACTACTTGTGTGTGCGGTTTCCTTTCCCCCGCGCCCTGCTTGAGAAGAAGCTTTCCTTTCTGGGGTCGATCGCCTTCGAACGGGTCGAATTTCACGCCTGCTGCGAGGACCCTGGGCTGGGCCTTTCTAAATCGTAGGACACTGATTTACCGAAGAATGACCACAGCCTTTCCTTCCCCAAACGCTCACCATGAAGGGAAAGAAAAGGAGCAAGGCGTGCCTGTCGGCGCTCATCTTCCTTGATTTGGTTTACCTGGGGGGTGGAAAGGGTGAGAGCAAGCAGTTAAATCCCTCTCTGCTTGCGAACGCTTCTTTTGTTCCTGAAATTCAGGAAAAGCCAGACCTCGACTACTGGGCACTTTAAAATGCCCCTGAATTTGTGACAAAATTGTATCGTCAGATACTCCATTCGTTTTTTACCCTACAGGTTGGAACGTTTCTGAATTATTTCATTTTGGACATTGGGGCACAACTGCATTTTTGTTGAGAGCATCTCTGGGTTAGTCTTACATAAGTATCTTACCATAACTTAATCAAATCTAATGTTTAGTAATACAACAGGATGAAGCAAAACGTTTAGTAATGCCTTAATGGGCAACTTAAGATAACTGAAATGGTGCATACCTACATTTCAATCAGAATAGACTGGTGACCTATAATCAGGCTGGGAACCCTAATCAAACCTATATTACTGATCCAAATTAAAAAGTCTCAGAAATGTAGTAAGATTAAAATGTCTTCCTGAAAACAACACTGATGACAAATATTTGTGTTTCTTAACGAATATATATATATATATGTTCCAAGAAGCTTTCCTCCAAGAAAGAAAAGAAACTGACCTTGCATTTAGGGTACTTTAATCATTTCCCCCAAATTCTGACCTCCAAACTTTTATAAGCTGCTTAAATTTTTAAAAAAATGTTTATCTGATTTCTGCATGGTTGTTTTAAGTTTGAGGAAATTTTTAAAAAATGCCTTCACTAAAAATGTTCCCTATGAGTTAAGTCATTTTATTTTGTTCAAATTGAGGAGACACTATTTAATGATGGATTCTTTTCCTAGGGGCAATTTTATATTTAAATTATTTTCTAAAACTCTCAGTATTACATATATTTAAGCAATAGTAATAAGCTAGTAATGCAAATTAAAAATTGTACTTTAAGTAGCAAATTGTTTTGTACATTTTTAGGATGCCTTGTGAAAGTTACCTCATTTTTCTCCCCACAGCTTTCCTGGGCGCATAGGCAATTGCTTTTATCTTCATAGGGGTAACTGAGCTGAGAGGCAAAGAACCATGATTTTGCACCACAAATGTAATTAATACATGTGGGATAGTCCCAGTCTGCATAATCTTGGCAAGAACACAGTTGATGGGTCTATGCTACCCTATTTGAATTAGCAAGTTGAAGAATTTGGCTCCGGCCTGACTGTACTAACAGTTTTTAAAAGGTAGGTTTTGCTGCTGTATCTGAAAAGGGTCAGAGTTACCAGGACTATATATGATCTGACCAGGTTGGGTACATAGAAGGGTCTCCGGGCTCTGACAGCTGCCCTATGGTCTGAGGTAACCTGAGCAGCCTGGTCCCTGAAATGGATCCTTAAAGAGGCAGGCATCACTGATACCTGAGGATAATATTCTACCTAAATTTGATGTGAGTAGAATACAATGATGAAGTCACAGAATCACCCAAGGATAGTGCAATGACTTTTTTGAAAGGGCCCTTGCACCAGATATTTTTCCATTTTCCAGGCCGTTTAATTTTTAAAGGTTAAATTTTAAATTTTAATCTTTTTAAATTTTCATCCTACTTTTTAACCACACGCTAAAAAAAATCACCTGTTGAGTTTGCAAGGTGTTCGCTTGTTTTTGCAAGTTGTTTTAAATAGACACAGTATGGGGCACCTGTGTGGCTCAGTTGGTTAAGCGTCCAACTTCTGATTTCAGCTCAGGTCATGGTCTCAGGGTCATGAGATTGAGCCCCATGTGGGGCTCTGAGCTCAGCATGGAGTCTGCTTGTCCCTCTCCCTCTGCTTCTCCCCATCCCCACTCTCCCTTTCTCAAATAAATAAATAAAATCTTTAAAATAAATAGACAAGTACTATGCCCTACAGGCCAACAGTAAAGATAATATAATTCACAAAGAACTGCATTCTAGATCCTTGAAATGAATATTCCTTGAGCAAAAACATTTTCATTCCCTTTCATTAATTGTCTCTCCTTTTCTTATCCTTAGACACTATCAACTGGAGGTTACTTGCAGATTCTACATTTCTCAGGAGACATGGTTGATGTCATAAGCTATCAGACAGTGAGATCGCCTTTCTACATCATCCACAAAGTCATGACTTACCCAATTCAGACTTGGAATTGTCCTAGATGCATCCAGCTATATCCCCAGCACTATTAATTTTTAGTGATGAAGGTAATTTTTGCTTTTAACTCTGCTGTAGAGCTCCTAAGTAGGAGTTATTTTTTCCCTCATACTCTGTGTACCTTAAGTCCTAGAGGTTGGGCTACAGAGTTTGGGTGGCTTCTTTGTTCCTGATTAATACTTCAAAACATTTGCCCTCTTTCCTCCTTCAGAAACATTTGAAGTTCATATCATCTAGCTAAATCACCCTTTATCATCTTTATCATTTATCAACTTTCTGGCCACTCTCCCTCAGATATTATAGGCTGTTTTTCCTTGCTCTAGGTTTCCCCACCATTCCTGTCTATAGTCTCTGTGAATTTAACATTCTTATAGATGGCCCATGCAGCACCATCATTTTTTTTTTCCCAGAAAAAGTTATTTTATTGCCAATTTAATTTCTTTTTTTTAATTTTTTATTGTTATGTTAATCCCCATACATTACATCATTAGTTTTAGATATAGTGTTCCATGATTCATTGTTTGTGCATAACACCCAGTGCTCCATGCAGAACGTGCCCTCCTCAATACCCATCACCAGGCTAACCCATCCTCCCACCCCCCTCCCCTCTAGAACCCTCAGTTTGTTTTTCAGAGTCCATCGTCTCTCATGGTTCGTCTACCCCTCCGATTTCCCCCCCTTCATTCTTCCCCTCCTGCTACATTCTTCTTTTTTTTTTTCTTTCTTAACATATATTGCATTATTTGTTTCAGAGGTACAGATCTGAGATTCAACAGTCTTGCACAATTCACAGCGCTTACTAGAGCACATACCCTCCCCAGTGTCTATCACCCAGTCACCCCATCCCTCCCACTCCACCACCCACTCCAGCAACCATCAGTTTGTTTCCTGAGATTAAGAATTCCTCATATCAGTGAGGTCATATGATACATGTCTTTCTCTGTTTGACTTATTTCGCTCAGCATAATACCCTCCAGTTCCATCCACGTCGTTGCAAATGGCAAGATCTCATTCCTTTTGATGGCTGCATAATATTCCATTGTGTATATATACCATATCTTCTTTATCCATTCATCTGTTGATGGACATCTTGGCTCTTTCCACAGTTTGGCTATTGTGGACATTGCTGCTATAAACATTGGGGTGCATGTACCCTTTCAGATCCCTACTTTTGTATCTTGGGGGTAAATACCCAGTAGTGCAATTGCTGGATCATATGGTAGCTCTATTTTCAACTTTTTGAGGAATCTCCATACTGTTTTCCAGAGTGGCTGCACCAGCTTGCATTCCCACCAACAGTGTAGGAGGGTTCCTCTTTCTCCGCATCCCCGGCAACATCTGTCATTTCCTGACTTGTTAATTTTAGCCATTCTGACTGGTGTGAGGTGGTATCTCAT
Source organism: Phoca vitulina (assembly GCF_004348235.1). Taxonomy (NCBI): domain Eukaryota; kingdom Metazoa; phylum Chordata; class Mammalia; order Carnivora; family Phocidae; genus Phoca; species Phoca vitulina. The sequence goes on along the minus strand of NW_022589722.1, from coordinate 12,469,882 downwards.
TGAGGTTTTGATTTGGATTTCCCTGATGCCGAGCGATATTGAGCACTTTTTCATGTGTCTGTTGGCCATTTGGATGTCTTCTTTGGAAAAATGTCTGTTCATGTCTTCTGCCCATTTCTTGATTGGATTCTTTGTTCTTTGGGTGTTGAGTTTGATAAGTTCTTTATAGATTTTGGATACTAGCCCTTTATCTGATATGTCATTTGCAAATATCTTCTCCCATTCTGTCAGTTGTCTTTTGGTTTTGTTGACTGTTTCCTTTGCTTTGCAAAAGCTTTTTATCTTGATGAAGTCCCAATAGTTCATTTTTGCCCTTGCTTCCCTTGCCTTTGGCGATGTTTCTAGGAAGAAGTTGCTGCGGCTGAGGTCGAAGAGGTTGCTGCCTGTGTTCTCCTTTAGGATGTTGATGGACTCCTGTCTCACATTGAGGTCTTTTAACCATTTGGAGTCTATTTTTGTGTGTGGTGTAAGGAAATGGTCCAGTTTCATTCTTCTGCATGTGGCTGTCCAATTTTCCCAACACCATTTGTTGAAGAGACTGTCTTTTTTCCATTGGACATTCTTTCCTGCTTTGTCAAAGATGAGTTGACCATAGAGTTGAGGGTCCATTTCTGGGCTCTCTATTCTGTTCCATTGATCTATGTGCCTGTTTTTGTGCCAGTACCATACTGTCTTGATGATGACAGCTTTGTAATAGAGCTGGAAGTCCGGAATTGTGATGCCGCCAGCTTTGCTTTTCTTTTTCAACATTCCTCTGGCTATGCGGGGTCTTTTCTGCTTCCATACAAATTTTAGGATTATTTATTCCATTTGTTTGAAAAAAGTGGATGGTATTTTGATGGGGATTGCATTGAATGTGTAGATTGCTCTAGGTAGCATTGACATCTTCACAATATTTGTTCTTCCAATCCATGAGCATGGAACGTTTTTCCATTTCTTTGTGTCTTCCTCAATTTCTTTCATGAGTATTTTATAGTTTTCTGAGTACAGATCCTTTGCCTCTTTGGTTAGATTTATTCCTAGGTATCTTATGGTTTTGGGTGCAATTGTAAATGGGATCGACTCCTTAATTTCTCTTTCTTCTGTCTTGTTGTTGGGCAACACCATCATTTTATTTTTTTAATTTTTATTTTTTTAAAGTTTATTTATTTGGGGCGCCTGGGTGGCTCAGTCGTTAAGCGTCTGCCTTCGGCTCAGGTCATGATCCCAGGGTCCTGGGATTGAGCCCCGCATGGGGCTCCCCACTCTGCAGGAAGCCTGCTTCTCCCTCTCCCACTCCCCCTGCTTGTGTTCCCTCTCTCGCTGTGTCTCTCTCTGTCAAATAAATAAATAAAATCTTTAAAAAAAAAAAGTTTATTTATTTAAGTAATCTCTACACCCAACATGGGGCTCAAACTCATGAACCCTGAGATCAAAAGTCACATATTCTTCTGACTGAGCCAGCCAGGCACCCTCAGCACTTGGCCTTTTAGATTTTTAACCTCTTCATCTCCAACAACTTGTTCCTCTATTCCATATCATCCATCCACTCCAAGTGGTGAGACTTTGAACCTTGTCATCAATAACTGTTTTGCCTTCTAAATCTCAATTTCAAGCATCCCAATTGTCAATCACTAGCCTTTTTCCTCAGCTCATTTATTATACTCTCACTGAACTATTAACACCTCCAATCCATTAGGCCCAATACTTAAAAAAAAACTATTAATATGATTCTGACATCATAAACACTTCCAACTCATCCAACTTAGATTCCTCAATTAATCCTTGTAATTGCTCTTTTGCAGACATTTTCAATTCTCTTACCCCAATGTCTCTATCTTTCTTACTTGGAGGAACCTCCAGGTAGAAACTTAGTCTTGTTTGGACTGAACCCTACTGCAACAAACTTTTCCATTCAATTGCTGGTATCCAAGTAGCAAAGATTGCTATAGAAAAATCATATGACAGGGCTGACTGGTTTTAATTCATGACCTCAGACCTCATGGGAGCACTTCATACCGGCTGGCAAAACTATTCGTTCACTGGATTAACCATTCACACCTTAGCTTCTCTACTCAAATCTTTTACATCCTTTTCCCCCCACCTGTCCCCATTTTCAGCTGGTGAACTTGCATCATACTTGAGAAACTGGAAACCATCTGCAGGGAATGCCTCAACTTAAGAAGGTCATTTCTGTGCTCATTTGCTCTTGCATCTTTTTTGTTTCAATGGAAAACAGAGAACTCCTATCAGAAAGAACGCCACCCCTTGTACTCTGGATTTCATCCTTCTCTCCTGCTCAAGGATTTTTTGAGTCATCATCTGTGAAATTTCTTAAATCTTTTTTTTTTTTTAGTTTTAAGTAGGTTCCATGCCCAGCATAGTGCTCAAACTCATGACCCTAAAATCAAGAGTCACATGCTCTACTGCCCTGTGAAATTTCTTGATTGAAAAAAAAAGACTGGGCATTTTATTTTGTTATATTCATAAAAATAAAAATTTTAAAAATTACCTTTTATGTTGAAACAGGTATTAGGTTTTATTTATTTATTTATTTATTTATTTATTTATTTATGTTTTAGGTTTTTAAAAAAAATTTAGAATGTTTCAGCATTGATACCAAAAACCTTGGGAAACAGTGAAAAGATATTCCTATGTGAAGCCACAGCTTAAAAAATAAATCAATGGAATGACTTTGTCAGAAAACTGTTCTGACAGTTTTTTTTCCATATCACTTGGATAACTGCCTTCATTTTCCTTTTTGAAGTTTTTAATGTTATTAACATACAGCTGACTTGTTTTTCATTATTCCGTTTTGCATAGAGCTTGGTTGTGAATTTAAAGGTGTCACCTCAAACAAAGCAGATGACCAAATACTACATGATGGTCATAAAAGTCATGTTCTTGACATTTTTCTTAAGAATATGAAAGGATTTTCACAATAAAGCATTAAGTAAAAATAAGTAGAAAAAAATAGAGAACCATATTAGAGTAAGATCTCAGTTCTGTAAAGAACAGTGTGTATGAATATGTGTTTATTTAAAATATATACAAAGAAAAAAGACTAGAAATGTTTGTAGTAATTTTGTTTAGGTGGTGGGGAACAAGTAATTTTTATTTTCTTATTTTTTCTGTACTTATCAAGATTTCTACAATGAACACATGCTTTTATAAATATAACTACCTTTCTTTTGGAATTAGTGTGAGAAATTGGGAAATCACTTGGCTTATCAGAATTCAGTCTTTCAGTTTTATATTTCCAAAGGCTCCATTTTATCAGCTCATCAGTCTTAGGTAACTGATTAAAAATAATCTCAAAAGAGAAACCTAGGTTATTAAACAGGTGAAATAAATGCTCAGAGCATTCGATAGTAGTGGATAAATCCACTTGGAAGAATAAATGCCTGGAAAGTTTTTAGAGGAAAAGAACAAAATCACAGATCTATTAGGTGGGAATTCAAATATGGATCTGTATTTCAGAGCCTCTTTCCTGACATCATTCCTATATAATGGTTGTAGAAGTTAAAGTTAAAATGAAGTACTGGATTTCAAATTGTTTCAAAGTTATAGCAAGCCAGCAAATGGGCTATTCTAGGAAAGTACAGATGTCCAAACTTGGAAAGAAGCTGGAACCTGTGAAGTAACAGTTTTAGAGCTGCAGCAGTATAAATAATGACATGTATATATATACTATATATATACTGCTTTACAACATTTTTATGTATATCTCATTTGATTCTTTAAAAAAAAATTTTTTTTTTGAGTATAGTTGACACACAATGTTACATGAGTTTCAGGTGTACAACATAGTGACTCAACTTCTCTTATATGTTATGCTATGTCACCACAAGTGTAGCTACCATCTGTCACCATACAACGCTGTTATAGTATCATTGACAATATTCCCTATGCTGTGCCTTGTTTGATTCTCTTAACAATGCTGTCAGGTTAAGTGGGACCTCCAGTGGTTCTCAAACTTTAGCTGGCCCTCAGAATCACTTGGAAGGCCTGGTTAAAACTCTTGATTGTTAGGCCCCATCCCCAGACTTTTCTGAATCTGTAGGTATGGGGTGGGACCTGAACATTTGCATTTCTAACTTGTTCATAGGGTACTGGTCTGGAAACAACAGCTCGAGGCCATTTTATTTATTTATTTTTTACATTCTTTGTAAAGCCAGAGCTGACCTTGTCATAGTCTTGAATAATAGCTTTGCTTTGCCCTCAGAATAAAATCCAAATTAGTTAGGAGGTCCTGACTGATCTGACTCCTGTTTTACCTCAATAGCTTTCTCTCTCTCTTCCTCTCCAGCAGTGCTGGAGAACTAGCAGTTCTCCAAAGAAACTGTATTAGTTTGCTAGGGCTGCTATCACAAAATGATTAACAAGGTAACATTACCTGCTCTGCCTCACAAGAGTATGATTTTGTACAAATGAGATAACATGCTTGGTCCAAGCTAAGATCAAGTGAGTATTTTTACAGATACATGCTATACATGCAAAGGTTGCCAGGGGAGAAGGAACATTAACTTCTGTTATGGGTGGAATTGTGGCCCCTCACAATTCATGTTGAAGCCCTAACCCCCAGTACTTCAAAATGTGACTATATTTGGAGATAAGGACTGTTAGGAGGTAATTAAGTTAAAATGAGGCCATTAGAGCGGGCCTTAATCTAAACTGACTGGTTTCCTTATAAAAGGAAACTTGGACAACAGCAGAGATGTGCACATACAGAGGAATGACCATGTGAGGATACAGTAAGAAGGTGGCCACCTATAAGCCAAGGACAGGTCTCAGGAGAAACAAACCCTGCTGTCACTTGGATCTTGAACGTCTAGGCTCCCCAACTATGAGAAAATAAATTTCTTGTTTAAGCCTCCCAGCCTGTCATCTTTTGCTATGGCAGCCCTAGCAAACGAATATAAACCACTACTTTTATAATTGAAGAAATCAGGCCCAGGGATATTAAGTGAAAGTGCTTGACTCATGGAAGGCATTCATATATTTCTACTGGATAAATAAACGCCTTAAAGCAACATAGTAAACTTTTATTTTTGAAAATTCTCCTTTATGAGGCCTTCTTGAGCTATCCAAGGCAGAGTTAATGTCCTATTTTAGCATCTACATACCACTCTGTTCATGTTACTTTCATGGCACTTAGCTCAACATATTATGGTATTTGTTTACTCAGTGTATCCCTCAGTGCTGAGCACAGTATTAGGCTCATCATAGTTGGTGGTTCATATCTGTTGAAATGGATGGTCTAATCTCAATCCATCCAAGTAGGAGAAAGAACAAACTACACAAAGTGAAAATATAATGTCCAGCTATACTCCTGTATTAGGTTAAATCATACGAAATTAGTACTTGGTATTTTCAAAACAGAAAAACTCAAGGACTTTTATGGAACATAGCCAATAAAGATCTAAAAATATTTCTCATCATCTTGCTATTCATTTTTTGTACAACAAATGTTTGACACATGCCTGTCAGGCCCTATTCAGTACTAAGAGTCCTGGAGCTCAAAAAGGTGACTAAGCTTTGCTCCCTATTAAAGAGATTGAAAGTAGTATCTGACTTGTCCCCATTCACATGAATTGATGAAAATATAAAGGGGGCATTGATATATCACTTAGGTCCAATGGCTTCTAACACGTTCTTTCAACAAATTTCCCACCTTTTTAGTAAAACATTTGGTAAAGACAAGGATATGTAGTAAGTTACTTTGTTTGGAAACTTGGGTGACCCTTAGGGACTGTAAAAGTGGGATACTAATCACACGTTCTAAGATCGTTTATTGGCACACAGGCTAGGACGTGTAAACTGCAACAATATTCAAAGTTAGAAATTTTACTGTTGTCCTTGCTTTCAAAAGGGTCTAACCATTTTTGGGAAAACAGCTTGTACATTTCTTGTTAAGGACGGTTGGACTGATATGCCCACTAGTGTACAGTAGTAATAGTCACTTTAATAGTAATATGCACTTTTTACTTTAATTGACAGAAAACTCACTTTACAAAGCCAAACAGTACAAAACGATCAACGTTAAGACTACGATATAAAGTCAGCCTTGACTTTTTGCACACTAAGGATCACTAGGATTACATTTGAAGAAGGAAGATTTAACCCTAAAAGGCATTTTCAAAAAAGGCGGGAATACTCCTAAATCTCTAGAAGCGAGTGTTTTAAAAAAAGTCTACAAAAGTCCATGACCCCGACGTGATTCGAACACGCAGCCTTCTGATCTGGAGTCAGACGCGCTACCGTTGCGCCACGAGGTCCTGCTGGGCTGTGGCTCGCGCAGTTTCTTAGGACTCAAGTAACATGGCGTTTCTTCCGGCATCTTTTTTTTCAATTCTCTCCTTGCCCCTCCACCCGGTACACGTTGAAGATGAAGACTGATCACTTTAGCGCCCACATTTTCCTGATCGCTAACCCTCCACCTAACTTGGGACCGGACCAGTGGAGGTGGCAGAACTGAGTTTCCCTTTCAGTCGGTTCCCCAGGGTCAAGGGAAACTGCTCCTTCCTCTTCTACAGCAAGCAATTTCCGTTCTTACCCGCCCCTTTAGGGGCGGAAACTCCGCCTTCTCTCTCCCCTCCCCCCTTCGGGTTCCGCGCCCAGTTCATGACCTCAAGTTGGAATTTGGCGGGCGTCGCTGCGCAGGCGCACACCTGTGCCAGCCAGCAGCTGGTAGCTAACACGGAGTCCTCTCTGGTTCTCTTTCTCTTCCACCAACGATAAAAAGCTTTTACTGTCAGGGTAGGCTTTTATTTCAAGGTGAGCATTAAGCTTAAAAGTCACTCGTTTTAAAAAAGGCACACTCACAAAAGATATCTGGATATTGTCTTTGTCAGCAGGTTTGGTATCACGTAGTTGAATTATACGGAAAAGAGCAGTTGGATTAATAAAATCTATCATCCTCCCCGTCGGGGAATTGAACCCCGGTCTCCCGCGTGACAGGCGGGGATACTAACCACTATACTAACGAGGAGCTGCTGGTAGAAGGTCCTCCAAATATCTCTTCAAAAGTAAGAAAGATTCCCTCCCCAGGCTCGTTTCCTTTCTGCTTACCACGGGGAAGTGTGAAAATAGGAACATTCGGACCGCTCCTCCTCTCACTATCCCCTCTGGGCACCTTGGACTCGTGGTTGGTGGAAAGAGTAAATTATTTAGAATAAGTGAAACAAAATGCGCTTCCAGTTTGAGTAGTGATGAATTGATGAAAATTGTTTTCCGGAGCTCTTTATGCTTTCCAGATGATTTAGGTTTCTGGCGGGAGGTTTTTAATTTGATAGTGACCAAGAGGATGTGACTTGAAGCAGAGCTTTACCTTTACAAATTCATATTTTCGTTCTGAAGTCGAAGTTCAAGGCTATCCTATGGTTGCCAGATGTCCAGGGCAGTCAGGGTTGTCCGACAGTACGGTGCCTCTTCAAACAATTTGTAAGCTTTTGTGACACAAAGGGACTCATGCATTGGACCAGCTGTGGTCAAATGAAATTCTGTTAGCTGATTTTTTTCTTCTTCTGTATTTCGGTCTCTTTCTTGAGGTGTCTACAGTTTGCTTGAAAATGATAAACACGTTAAGTGGCAAAATAATAACACATTTAAGTAATTCAAAACAAGGATGTGCCGTTAATTAAACATAGGGTTAGGAAGGTGTGCTAATAGAATAATTTGTACCATCCTTAGCCTTTTCATAAACAGGATCAAACCTGTTCCAAGGAGGACCTCCCACATTAACTTTTGACATTATCTCTATGTAAGCAAATTCGTAGTCACAAACTGACATGATTGAAAATTTTCATTGTAGAACCTGAATTTACGGAATCCATTCCTTGTAGTGTAATGAATTAACACATTTTTGGGGGAATCATAGGTTACATGGTGTTTTCCATCTGATGAAAGGGATTATTTAGTGCAGACTTAAAAAAACGGCAATTTTTGAGGCCTGTTTTGGCATATTTTTTTCACTCTTAAATACACCAAAAGCCTCAAACTCCATGTCCTGTGGCCTCCTTCTACTTCTCTCTAGTAACTCTTATGAATTCCAAAGGGCATTGTGATAACTATGATGATTTCTTTTTCCTTGTCAGATTGAAAGAATTTGTCCCAGGTCTCTCTGTTGGCAAAAGTGCAGGGCAGTGGGAACCCAGATTAATTGAACAGCCTGTCTTCACTCCTCCCCCACTCCCGCTAGACGAAGCTTAATCCTTGTCCCTTCAGAAGAGACATCATCCTCTCCACCTAAGCTGTGGTAAAGCTATTCCAGTGTTCATATATGTGTTTTTACTTTTTTTTTTCCTCCCTAGGGAAATGAAGAAGCAGCCTGAGTCAGCAGAGATCATGGAGCAGGAAACAGCACCTGCTGCCTATTTTCCTAAAATGGAAAGGAAAAGAGGATAATTAACCTGAACAGGGTAAGGGAACTCAGAGATTCCTCACTGTCAGCACTGGGTGCAAGTAAAGGTTAAAATCTGATTGGCAGTAGAGAGGGCACAGAACTCTCTTTGGAGGTGAATAGCATGATGACAATCAATGTTATTGAAAGTTTCAAATCTTTCTCTACCTAAATAATTGGTTGTCTAGCTTATTATAGCTTGCAGAACCATTCACATTTATTTCATCTTCTCCATAGTCCTGTGAGGTCAATAGGATGGGTGTTTTATCCCTATTTTACAAGTGGAGAAAGGGAATCTTGTAGAGTCACACAGATAGGAAGTCGTGAGAGGCCAGGAATCACCCAAGCCTTGACTGCAAATCTTGTACAAAATTCACCGTGCTGTATAGTTCCACATTCTTTTATATTAACAAATCATGCGTTATGGAGAGAAAATCTTTATCACTAGTATCAACATAATGTGTCACACTCGTTCCTGTATTAATATTTACTAGTCTCTAATTGCTTAGACACTGTAGTTATTCATTCACTATTGAACCTACAACGTGCCAGACATTTTGTTGGCAACAAAATTGGATACATTTTGTTTTCGTGGAGCTTATATTCTAATAGAAGGAAGGTAGACAATAAAGAAGAATATAATACATGAATATGCTAGATGATGACAAGAGTGGAAATAGAAAAAAATAGCATTATAAGGGGGTTTAGAGAGTGGCAAATTAGATACAATGGTCAAATAGGCCTCATTTTAATAAGGTAGCATTTGAACAGACTTGAAGTAAGGGGTGTGGTCATATAGGTATCTAGAAGATGTGGGGCCTTAGAGGTTATTGTAAAGACTTTGACTTTTATTCTGAGGGGAAATGAACTGCTGTAGGGTTTTGAACAGAGAAGTGACCTGGTCTAATTTATGTTTTAGAGTTTTTGGCTACTGGGTTGAGAATAGACAGTAGGGGGCCAACAGCAGAAGCAGGGAGACCAATGAGATGTGTTGTAATTACCCACATAGGAGGTGAGGTGGTTCAGATTAGCTTGGGAGTTATGGAGAACGTGAGAGGTGCTGACAGATTTTGAAGGTAGAGCCTTCCTGACAGAATGCCCTGACATCATGAATGTGAGGTGTAAGAGTAAAAGAGGAATCAAAGATGCTTCCAAATTTTTTGGCTTGAGCAACCAGAAGGATAGAATTGCTATCAGCTGAAGTGGAGAAGAGTAGTGCACAACCTCAGAGGGCACCATCGATATTGATAGTCTACGTGAAGGGAGCAAGAATTCCTGTCCCCTTTAAGGCCCTTCTAGCTAGACTAAGAATCAAATTGACACAAGATTTCAGGGTTGTGAGATGGATACGTTGGGCTCTGTGCTGGGCATGGAGCCTGCTTAAGATTCTCTCTCTCCCTCTGCTCCTCCCTGACCTTCTTAAAAAAAAAACAACAACAAATTGACATGAGACATATTAATAGGAAGAAAATAAAATTTAATAGCATACATACAGGGAATCCATACAGACATGGAAATCCCAAAGACAGGCAAAATGAGGCATATATGTCATTAGGAACTAAGGAGAAGGGGGTAGGGGTCTTGGTATTCAAAGGGAAGGAATGCTTTCTTTCTGAAGAATGAAAAAGAGTAAATACTTAGTAAACAAGTATGTGCTGGGCCACTCAGAAACAATGGGATGAAGAGAGAACTTCAATCAAATAGGCCTTGCTAAATTCCTCCCTGTCTACCATACTTAGTTCATATTGTAATGTAGTTACTTATATCTTAATTATTTTAGGCGGTTGTGGGTTAGCTCAAGAGCTTTTTCTGAATCAGCTGGGTTTGGATTGCTTTTTAACTCAAAATAACATTAATGCCAAAGTGGCCCATTTTGGGGCAGCCTGCCCTTGGCCCCCAACAAGAGCACACTGGGGAGGAGGCAGGGCACCATTCACATAGATGCTCTGTGGCTGGCACTCCTTGGAAGGGTGGAATGTGGCAGCTCTGTATGTGGAGCAGTATTTGGAGGGATAATCAGCATTTCAGTTTGGGATGTGTTAAGGTTGAGACATTGAGTAGGTAGTTGAACATCATGGTTGAGTACTCATTGTACAAGCCAAGCATTGTGTGTGGTGCTCGAGGTGCCATGATGAACACAGATCCTGATCTCAAGGAACTTTCATTTGAGCGAAGGAGACACATATCATTAATTAAAGACTAATAACAACAAAAAAGTAAAATTACAATTGTGACAGTTACTAAGAAGAAGATGCAGAAGGAAGAGCTTTCTTGGTAGTTAGAATTGTATGTGCAAAGGTTATAGGAACTGAGTAAGTGTGGTGAGTAGAGGGATTGAAAGGCTGGAAGTGGGTAGGGATCCTGAGGAGGACCATGGGAGAGATGAGGGTGAAAGGCCCATGGCAGTAGGGTGGGTGATGCAGGATCTCTCAAGCTGTGTTAACCTTTTCTTGGCCTCTTATTCACTTTTAAAATAAATGTGTTTGTTTATTTACTATTTTTAGAGTTTATTGAGGTATAATTTATATCCAGTAAAATTCATTCTTTCTTAGGTGTACTGTTCTATCAGTTTTGACCACAATCAACTTATAGACTATTTCCATCACTCCTATCACTTCCATCACAAACTTCCCTTAAACCCTTTGGCAGTCAATCCCTTCCTTCCAGCCCCAGGCACCGCTGATATGATTTCCATGTCCAGAATGTCATATTAATGGAAAGGTACAGTTTGTAGTCTTTCGAATATGGCATCTTTCAGTTAGCACAATGTTTTTCGGAGTCATCCACATTGTTTCCTGTATCAGTGAGATTTTTTTTCCCATTGCTGATTAGTGTACCATTGTATGGATGTTTATCCACTCACTAGTTGATGGACATTTGAGATGTTTCCAGTTTTTGACTATTATAAATACAGCTATTATAAACATTAGTGTTGTTAAAAAGAAACAACAGACCAAAGTGGAGTCACTTTTGCTACACCCCACCAAGACTACCTATTTGTAGTTTCAGCTTCTCCCAGGAGTGAAATTTTAAACCAGTGGGTCTGGAATTTCCTGATCAGCACTTGTGAGGTAATCTGCATGATAAGACTACCCATTCTGCCCCTTAAAGGGAAGGTGAATTTGCCTGAAACAATCCTTTCTTTTCTTTTGCTAGCAACCTTCCTGTTTCTGCTTATAAAATTCTATTCTGTACAGTTCCTTGCAGCTCCTTTCTACTTGGTAGATAGGATGCTGCCCAATTTATGAATCATTGAATAAAGTCAAGTAAATCTTCAAATTTACTCAGTTGAATTTTGTTTTTTAACAGTACACAGGTTTTTGTCTCCTCATTTCTCTTGGGTCAATACCTAGGAGTGGATAGCTGGGTCTTGGGATGAGTGTGTTTGCATTTATACGAAACTACCAAACTAACTGGAATATTTTGCATTTCCACTGACAATACATGGGCATTTTTGTTGTTCCACATCTTTGCTAGCACTTGATATTGTAAGTAGTTTTTGTTTGAGCCATTCTAATAGGTGTGTAGTAGGATCTCTGTGTGGTTAATATGTCTTTCCCTAATGATTAATGATGTTGAGCATATTTTCATGGGTTTATTTAAGCATCTTAATATTTTGCCTATTTTTCAATTGGGTTGTTTTCTTATTGAATTTTGAAAGTTTTTTTTTTTTATATATTCTGATTGCTTGCTTTTTGAAATCTGATATATATCTTGGGATATATCAACACATATATAATATATCTTGGGAGATACATTTTCTCTCAAGCTGTTTCTTGTTTTTTTCACTCTCTTTTTTAAAAAAATTTTAACTTGTATAGCCTTATTTTTTTTAATTTAAATTCAATTAGCCAACATATAGTACATCATTAGTTTCAGATGTAGACTTCAAAAATTCATCAGTTGCATGTAACACCCAGTGCTCTTCACATCACGTGCCCTCCTTAATGCCCATCACCCTGTTACCCCATTCCCCTATCCACTTCCCCTCCAGCAACCCTCAGTTTGTTTCCTATAGTCAAGAGTAAAGAATTTTTGATTTTATCAGAGCATACATGACCTGGTTTCTTGTGTTTCTTCCCTTTTTTCTCTATTATTTTCACTTCCTCAACTTAGCCTTTGAACAACAGTGTAAACAAGAGCTTGGGCCAGCTCACTACGCAACATTCTCTTTTCCCCTTCCTCCTCCTCCATAAATAAAAAAGAGTCTAAATTGCTCCTGGGTAGTTTTTGGATTCTATAATCATTCATTCACAGAAACATGATTTACATTTATTAAAAATGCAACACTTCCTATGCAAATATGAAACTAACCCTCCATAAACATTCAAATTCAAATTCAAAGGTGAATGTTTATGATTTGGGCCTGGAAGACAGATCTAGCTGGGTACAAGTTTAGATTATTAAAGGAAAAATTTTCTATTGAGGATGCTCATACTTCACCATTTCCCAGTCTAATTTATCTAAATAATCCAGAGTTAAAACTGAGAGGCAAACATCTTTTCCCCTCCAGTGCAATCAACACTTTAGTCTGTTCCTTCTCATTAAAAAAACCCAACAAACAACGTACAACAACAAAAAACCCAACTTTGTTGATCTTTTCTTTGTGCCAGGTGTGGAGATAGATACTGGGGACAAAGATATGAATAATATTCCCTTCCTGCCCTCGAAGAACTCAGTTTTCACAGGGGAGGAGGACCCTCTTATTGAAGTGCTATGGTGGCCGCATTGTCCATGCTTACTGAGAGCCTACTGCGAATAGGCTCTGTTTTAAGTGTTTTACGTAAGACAACTGTTTAATGTTTGTTACAATCCTGTACATTTGGTACAGTAATTCTTCCCCTTTTACAGATGATGAAACTGAGGCACAAAAAGGTTAAGGTCACAAAGAAAGTTACACATAGTAGTGTAAACAGCTATGGGATTATAGAAAAAGAAGGACTGGGTCTGCCGGTGGTGGAGGGCCAGGGTTTCAAAGAAAACCACTTTCAGCTGGGCCTTCAAAAGATGATGATGAGGTCTGAAAGAGAAGGGAAAAGATTTTCCAGCACTTCTGGAAGAGGGAAGCACTAATGCAAAGGTTCAGAGCTGGTGAAAGAGTATGTGGGGATTTCGGAAACGCCAAGTAGAGGGCCTGCTGCTGGTGGGATAGGATTGCAGGAGGCAGGAAATGTCTTCACTGTTCATTATAATGCACAGTTGGGGATAGTTAAAAATCACAGACTTTAAGGAGCCAGCAGGAACCTTACAGATCTTTTCAACCCTTTCATTTATATAGGTAAGGAAACTGAGGCCCAGAGAGCTCCAATGACTTCCCTATTCTCAGGGCTGAGAACGTCACCACTTTTCCCTGTATTTGTTGCAGTGATGTGGGGGAATCCAGGGCATCAGATCTTGGCACCATCTTCCCTGTGGCTAACTCTTCCTGGGCTGGTCTCAGCTTCTTTTCCTTTGAGGAAAGCACCTGCTGGCATTGGCCACAAGCCTCAAGGTCATTGACCTTCCTGTTCCTGACTTTTTCCTGCCTTGCAGACCACCTGCTTGCTGGCTTGCTGGTGTTAGTAATTGTGCTCATTGATCTGTCTGGCCTTAGGGCAAGCACTGGCCCCACTGGGAGGACCACTGGGTCCTGTTGACCCACACTCTCCCCTAGCCCTTTGGGGTCGGTTCTCAGGCAGCCCGAAGGACAAATTCATTCTGCTTATTTGGGGTGGGATGAAATAGTGTCTACTTCTTTACTTGGTCTTTACCTGTTTCCTCTTCTAAATGCAAAGCAACAGAAAAATTCCTGCTTTAAATACTCAGGTATTGAAGTTGCCATCTTAGGAAAAAAGCTGCCTGTAACACTTTTGAAATTTCTTCCGTTTGTGAGTCACTCATGTGACTAGCAAGGTTATCAGAATTTATTGATAAAAATGAAGTTGATAATACAGTAAATGAGAACAAAACTAGCACAAAATAGTATGAGGAGTACTATTTTTCTATGCATTTATAAATATTTTTAAATCTTTTTTAAAAGTTTATTTATTTAAGTAATCCTTACACCCAAGGTGGGGCTCAAACTCATGACAACACCCCCCCACCCCAAGATCAAGAGCCTCCTGCTCAGTGGACTGAGACAGCCAGGCGCCCCTGCATTTATAAATATTGAAAGAAGTCTGGAAAGAAATATGTGAAAATATTAAAAGTAGTTATAGCTGGCTGAGAGCATGTCGATGATCCCTGTTCTTCTTGCTTTTCTCCATTTCTCAAATTTTCTACCATATGCATATATTATTCTTGAACTCAGAAAAACAGTAACTTTTTTTAAAAAAGTTACTAATACCAAGCAAAGCAAATAGCTTAAATGCACACCTGTGATAGTCTTCTCTAGAACTATAGTGACTATTCTACTCTGATTTTCCTTGTTAGTTGAAGATTTCATTTTGCAGTTTAAATTGTCTTACTTCCTTAAGGTAGGGAGGTGAAGGGATGAGGAAGCAAACTTCAACGTCAGTAAAACTGGGTGTGCAGCCTTTTTTCCTTGTCCCTTTGTCTTCCGGCCCCTGCGTTCCCAGTCTTTTGTTGTTCTCGACAAGGATTTCGATTCAGGGTTGAAAGGAAAACAAGTGCCGGGCCTCCGCGCGCCCTCTGGTGTCGCAGTGAGGTATAACTAGACATAACCCACAAAGATCACAGCCATTTTCACAGGACACTCGCCCCACAAGATGATGCCTTTTAGAGGAAGTAATCACACGCCAAAATGCTTGGCAGGTTTAGTCTTTGAAACTATAGGTGTGGTTGTTGATTTAAAAAAAAAAACACTTAAAATCAACATCTGCATATTTAAAAGAGATCTAATAAGTCAATTCTGAAGGCTGTCAGCATAGGTTTCCGGCTTCTGAACCTAAGAAAGCCACATTTTGTTCTATAATTATAGCAGGTCAGTACCTTGGAGTAATTGCCAACACATTAGGTGAAAGAGGTCTGGATACTTAGACTTTAGCTTGACTCCTGATAATGATTTCTTCCACTTAGAGATTTATCACTATACTACAAGAGTTAAAGTCCTTTTTTTAAGTTTGTTTATGTATGTATGTATGTATGTATGTATGCATGCATGTAGGTAAGTAATCTCTGCACCCCATATGGGGCTCAAACTCACAATGCTCAGATCAAGAGTCACATCCTCTTCTGACTGAGCGCACCAGGCACCCCTGAAAGTCCTTTTGCGCTGTAATTGATTCGTATTGCATTTTTTCATCAAACTATGTTTTTAAAAATTACATTTCCACTGAAAAAACAAAATAATAACAAAAACCTCACAAAGCAAACCAATGTAGACAAATAATATTTTTGGTTTAAATATTTATGAATTGACAAGATCCCATTAAGTTTTATTTGAATGGGTGTTGGGAAGGCAAAACTTTACCTCTGTTCTCTTAAGGATCTCCACTGGGTCTGAGAATTAAACTAACATAAAGCAGATTAACAGGAAAAAAACATACAGCTTTTACATGTGCGTGGGGGCCCCCCCATAGGAAAACGAAGGCTCAAGGAAGTGGCAAAACCTAAATGCTTATATACCAGTTTGAGCAAAGAGAGCCAATTTTGGACAAGGAACCAAAATATATGGGGAGGCTAGAGGAAGATAAGAGTTATTTTAATAAGATCTGTTTGTACAGAATTCTCTCAGCCTTGACACCCCATCTCTGGTGATAAGCATATTTCTTTCCTTTTGGTGTAAGAAGGATATCTTTCACATGGGAGTTTTATCTCCTGCTTTTAGGAAGGAAAACCTGCTGTTTTCCAACTTATTTTTCCAAAAGAATTCTTATGCCAAAGTGGCATATTTTGGGGTGGCATATTCTGCTATCTTTCATAGGTGATTCATGCACAAAATATGGAATTCAATAAGTACCAAAGTGTATACAAAAGAAAGTCTCTCTTCCATCCCAAGTGATGTGAGGATTGGTTCAGTAGCTCACCTAGGTCATCAAGATCTCTGGGTTCTTCTTTTTCCTCAGATGTTTTTTCCTCTGCAATCCTACACAAATTGACTTTTCTTTTCATGACTGTCACTTCATGGTTACAAGGTAGCTGCTGCAGCTCCAGACGTCATGGCCACTTTTGAGGTTGGAGCATGAGGTAGGAGGCAGTTTGAGCAAATGCTCCTTTTGAATTTGTCCCTTTTAACAGGAAGAAAACCATCCCGGAAGCCCTCTGGAGATTGTTTTCCTGTTTCTTTAGCCACTGTTGGATCGCAAGATTGGGAAAGTGACTATCTGGCAAAAGGAAATGAGTAGTGATTACAATATCAGTTTTCAGTATTCTAGTCTTCTGTGCTATTTTTAAGAACTGAAATTTGTTAGCATAATACTGTTTTTCCTTAATTTAACAATAATGTTTTAATCACTTTTATGTCTGGAGATATGCCCAGAAAATTATATAATTGCATTAACATTTAAATCAAAGGCACATGTTTTGAAAGTATTCTGATCATATTCTTTCTCTTTTTGAAATCATTCCAAGGCTTCTTACTGTTGATTTAATTCCATTTTTCCTCCTTATTAAAGAGGTTGAGTATCTTTTCATATTTATCTGTCATTTGTACTTTCTCTAAAGATAGTTTTGGGTCCTAATTTTCTTCCAGAGTGGACTGGAGGACTCCAGGTGGAGTCATGTTAGAATGGAAGGGCATTGTTTAGAACAGCAACTGAGACAGTGGTGGTATCACCTTTATTTCAGGATTACTAGAGATGACCATGTTTCCCAGTTTGCCTGGAAGAATCCCAGTTAGCACTTGTTGTCCCAGTGTATTTTATTAATAGCACTCCATTCACTCTCAAAAGTGTCTTAGTTTGGATGAAAATTATATAGTCATCTCTTATTTGAAATGTACATCAAAATACTACAGTTGGGTTTTTACTCTGGAATCTCAATTAGTTGGTGCAGGATTATCATGAAGAGTAGGTTTTGGTCTGCTTCCTTCACTGTTGTATCCCCAGAGCCTAGAACAGTGCACAGTACACAGAAACTGCTTAAATATGAATGAATCAATAAATAAACTCATTACTTGGAGCCTGGCACATTGCCACCTGAGCAACTGGATTCTGTTAGCAAGGAATATGGACGAATGATTTTGGGGTCTGCAGCTAATGGTGCCTGCCAAAATATGCATTTCAGATTTTGATAGATATTGTCAAATTGTTCTCCGCAGAGGTTGAGCCAGTTTATACTCCCACCAGCAATATGCGAGAGCATCTGTTTTTCTAACCTTCATCTACATGGTGTTATCAAAATTTTAATCTGACAATCTGGTAGTTTTAATTTGCATTTCCCTTATTATGGAGAAGATTGAGTATATTTTCATATGTTTAAAAGCCATTTGAAATTTCTTTTCTGGGAAATTTTTGTTCATTTCCTTTGCCCATTTTCAATTAAGTTATTGGTCTTTTTCTTATTGATTTGTAGGAATGTAAATTGATGTTCCTAGTTTTTTATGTCTTTTGAGTTTGTTTATGGTGTTTTTTTCTAAGTAGGATTTAAAAAATGTATTTATATTTAGCTTCTTTCCTGTTAGAGCTTCTATGTTTTGTATTATGCTCACAAAGACTTTCCCTACTACCAGATTATAAAATAATTCTTCCATATTTTATGCCTGTACTTTCAGGGTTTCAATTTTTCACATATAAATCTTGATCCATCTGGAATTTATTTCCACATAACTTTTGAGATATGAATTCAATCTATTACTGTTTATCAAAGATCCCACCTTTTTCCTACTAATGGAAACTCTAAAAAGGTTCCTGATTTTCAGGAGCTCCGTTTTCTTTTTTTAAGATTTTATTTTTTTTTAAGTAATCTCTACATCCAATGCAGGGCTTGAACTCCCAACCCTGAGATCAAGAGTTGCATGCTCTACTGACTGAGCCAGCCAGGTGTCCCCAGGGATCCCATTTCTTATGACTAGTACTTTTAATACTCTATTAAATTCTAAGGAAAGGAATTCAAGGGCAGAGGAGTCAGGAAGAAAATTTAATCTTTAGTTTTGTCTTACACTTCTCCATTTTACAATTAACACTACCTTTTGCTAAGCACTTATGTGAGCTTAATACACACAGAAGACTGTATGAAACATATGTAGAATATAAAGAATAATGGTAAAATGACACTCATGTACATGTTACCTAGGTTCACAAGTGAAACATGGCCAGTAACCTGAAATTCCGTCCTGTGCTCTACTTTAATCATATTCTCTGCTCTCCTCCTCAAGAGGTAACCGCTATCCTGATTTTTTGGTAATTATTCCTTGCTTTGTTTTATGCTTTTACCACCAATATGTATCCTTAGATAATACATTATTTGCCCCTGAAACCAATATTATACTCTATGTTAACGAACTAGAATTTAAATAAAAAATTGAAAAAAAAATACATTGTTCGGATTCTTGACAACTGAGTGGCAAGCACAACCGTAGCCACAGGCTCTCAAAAGACAGGCTGAACGGAGCTCCGAGACACGTTTAGTCCCCGTGTTTTTCAGAGAATCCACAAGCTCCTTCTGGGAGGTCAGGGATCAGGATCAAGAGTGAGTTCTGGGAAACACAGGTGATACCACAGTTGGGACACCTGGTAGAGGTGTAGTTTGTATCAGGTAATGTCCATCTGCAGAAATATAGTTGGGGTGGGCAGCTCTCTAGCTGTTGCTTTCTAGCTTTCTGTGGCCTCTCCCCTGTTCTCAAGAGGAAATCAAAGATGACCCCTTCTGTGGGGTGAAGTAAAGTTCCTCACCTCACCCAGACAGCAGGCAGTGGTGGGTATGATTTTGTTGCCGAGTAACAAATGCAGAGGCTTAAAAGGACACCCACTTATTATGCCATAGTTTCCACAGGCTAGGAGTCCAGTACATTTTAGCTGGCTCCTCTGTCCAGGGTATCGCAAGGCTGAAATCAGGGTGTCGATTGGTTGTGTCTCATCTGGAGGCTTGACTGGGGAAGGCTATGTGTCCATGCTACTTCAGGTTATTAGCAGAATTCATTTCCTTGCACCTCTAGGACGAAAGTCCCTATTGTCTTGCTGGCTCTCAGCGGGGACCTCTCTCAGCTTTGAGAGGTGGCCTTCAGATCTTTGCTCAGCAGCTGGGACCAAAAGCAGGGGCTTGCCTTAGAGTGCTGAGATGTTCAGAGGCTTGCAGGTGAAGTCCTGTGAATCACCTGCTTTGACTGGCTTCTCCCTGACCTTCATACCCCCAACCCTTAGTTGTATAAGCCTCTATTCCTTCTGCTAAAGCCCTTCCTATTTATCTACTTAGAGTAACTTCTGTTTTCTTGGATAAACCCTGACTTGTGCAGTTGTTTTGCCTCCAACAACTTGTACAGTTGTTTTGCTGTGTGGAAATCTGAAGCAATTTTGATTCTTCATATTTTATATGTGATCCCTTTTTTCTCTCTGCAGGCTGGTAGAATCATCTCTCTGACTCTCAGTCAGAGGGTTTTTCTGTATATGCTTATATATGCTATATATATGCTATGGGTTTATATATGCTTATATATACTTTATAAGCATATATATAACTTATATATGCTATGGGTTTTTCTCAGATGATTGGAAACCTTGGGTTGTCTCACTCCTGATTAAGAGTGAGCACCCAAGAGGCAATTTGCACTTTTCAGAGTGCAGGTAAATCTTGTTCACTTTGGGAACCTCACTGTGTAGGTGTCCTGAGTGACCATTCTCTATTCCCATAACTCTCTTTAGTTCTTTCCTCTTGAGCTGTTTAGATTACTCAGAGAGTATTTCAGTTATCTACATGGAGGATTCAGATCTGGTTGCCAACGTTTCGGGAGACAAATAAGGAAGGAGAACTGAGGGTCTCAGCATTCAGCCTTCTGTGAACACAGTTATTTAATACACCTGATTTCAGTACAGTATCCATGATGTCACTGAACCCTGAAGACTGTTGATTAGATGGCAACAAACCAGTAGGCAAGATCAGATTAAAAGTGTTTTGAGGGTACCAGGCTTGCTCAGTTAGTTGGGTGTCCAACTCTTGATTTCACTCAGGTCATGATCTCAGGGTTGTGAGATTGAGCTCCATGTCAGGCTTCATGCTCAGTGGAGAGTGTGCTTGAGATTCTCTCCCTCTCCCTCTGCCCCTCCCCCTGCTCATTCTCTCTCTCTCTCTCTAAAGTAAATAAATAAATCTTTTTTTTTAAGTGTTTTGAATGATTTGCGATTATGTAACATCATTTAAGGTGCAGTGCCCAATCCATCAGTAGAACAGAGGTAGAGGATAAGGATGAGATTTCATAAGAATGAAATAACTGACCAGAATGAGCAAAAGTTTTAGAGTTTGGCTTTAGGAATAAAGTTAAGACAGTGGAATACAAATTTGATCAAATTCATAGGTAGAACTAGGTATATCACATTAATATTTATTGCAAGAAAGCCAAGAAAGAAAATACTTCCAAAGGGAAAAAAGTATATTTGAAGTTTTTTGGGATTTCCACTTATGAAAGAAATGGTTCTCAGTTGGTGAAAAAGTCAGTGGTCTGTTCTACATAGCTGAGGAGGTTAGTTAGTCCCACCACTTTTGATGAATTATTAGAGGACTCATCCACTTAGAAAAAGTTGCGTGCATTTAATTTTTAATTTTTTTAAACTAGGCTCCACACCCAACGTGGGGCTCAAACTCACAACCCTAAGATCAAGAGTTGTATCCTCCACCGACTGGGCCAGCCAGGTGCCCCAAAAGCTGTGTGCATTTAAAATAAATGATTAATAAAGAACTGAATGTAGCTTGTGAAAAGCAAAACAATCAGGTGTATGTGGTTCCTTTTGAAATATTGGTTGAATTCTGAAGGGATTGTGCCAGTTGGGGTCTTAGTCCCATGTAACAGAGCTTAGTAGCTAGGTTAGCAGAAACAGAATTTATTGAGGACTGACTGACAGCTCAGAGAAACTCTGAGAGGGTCAGAGTCAGGATTGGTGGCCTCACAGCCAGAAACAAATGACATGGTGGTTACACCGAAGGCCGTGTTCGAGTGCTCTCGACTGTTGTCCACGGTGAAGACTCCGCTGGAACATCTGTCCCTGCTGCCTCCAGAGGTTGGCTGCTCCACCTGCACCTTTCCCAGAAGTATCCTGCCTGTTTTGCTCAGCATGCTGCCTGTTGCCTCCTCTTGTTCTGCAAGTTGAATTTTCATATGGATGCATCTGATTAGTAGAGCCTTGCCCAGCTGCAAGAGAGGCTGAGAAAGCAAGTCTCTGGTTTCTGTCTTTGAGAGTGGGACTCATCGTGTGAGAAATTCTTCAAACAGGAAGAACGTACAATAGATCCTGGGCCACCATGAAGAGGGCACATGCCAAATGGAAAGAGAACCAAAGGGGCTAAGAGCATGGATTTTGGAGTCGCATGGGCCCTGGTTCAAGACCAGCTCCACAACTTCCCCTGACTCACTCTGGGTCAGCCATTCAAGCCTGTTTCCTTATCTGTAAGTTACAGATAATAAGAGTGGAGATACCGTAGAGGTGCTGTTAATATTAAACATGGTAAAGCATAAAGCATTTAACCTGGTGAACACTCTGTAATTATAAGTTCAAATTATTATCCTTGATGTTGTTGGTATTATAGTTGATATAAGGACAATCAAAGCTGAGGATATAAAATTGAACCTTAAAGAAACCATTTGACGGTTTATGTTCCAGGAGTTATTTTAGTGTTAAATTCAGATCCCCCCTTTCTGGGTAGAAAACCAAAAAAAAAAACAAAAAAAACAAGAGGGGTTAGTACCAGTATCCTGATAAATTATAAATGCTTCTGTCATACACACTGTATTCCCATATATTCTCCCCACTTTATTTGTCCACCATTACATCACAGAATGGCAGTAATAAGTCAACATATGCCCTTACAAAAATCAAAAATAGAAAAAGAACAACTCAGAGCATGTTAATAATGTTATTTTTGGAGTTTCTTGGTGGAGGGGGTCTTTTATATGTGTATATGCTGACAAACTGGTTTGATAAAGATTTTGGTTGAGAAAAGGATATTAACTATGTAAACTGTGTAACTATATAAATATCCCCATGAAATAGAAGATTAGTGGCTGCATTGACAGAGTATTCCATCACACAAAAAGAACTAGGAATGAGGCTGTGGGATCCTCTCCATGACCATATTTCACTGAAATCCTCCCTCTGTTTTCAGGGGAATGGTGAAGAGTTGGTTTATTATGGCATATAAGCTTTCCTACAAAAGCTACACAGCTAACTCTTGTATGTAGCGGGCAGAGCATGGTGTTTTGGAGTTGAGGGTTGGCATTCAAATCTCTACTCTGCCATATATTAGCTGATTAAGTGTTTTGAGCCTCAAGATTTATTATCTGTAGCATGAGGATAAAATACTTTTCTTATAGACTTCTTGTGAATTAAATGAAGTGTTTAGTATGTTTGGTGTTTTATAAAGTATCTGACACATGCATTGGCCACACATGATGAAACCACACATGGACAAAGGGGAAATTTGGCAGAGAGAATTCAAAATAAATTTAAATCAGGGCTTGACTCTCACTGTACTGCATTAGATGTTTATAGAGAATTTGCTTTTTTAGTTAGTTTTTAGGCTGGCAACATTAGTTTTCCCTGTGTCTTAGTCTGTCTAGGCTGCTACAACAGAATGCCATAGACTGGGGACTTATAAATGGTAGAAATCTATTTCCCAGAGTCGTGGAAGCTGGGAAGTCTAAGATCAAGATTATGACAGATTCAGGTCTGGTGGGAGCTCTGTTACTGGTTCATAGATGATTGTCTTCTCCCCAGTGGAAGGGATAAGGGAGCTCTTGGACCTCTTTCATAAGGGCACTACCCTCATGACCTAATCCCCTCCAAAATGCCCCGCCTCTTAATACCATCACATCGGGGGATAAGATTTAATATATGAATTTTGGCTGGGATACATTCCGTCTATAGCATCTAGATACTGTTGGACTTGGGGTCTGGTTTTCAATCGCTGCAGAACTAACCACCGTGCAATTTAGTGGTTTAAAATAACAATTTTATAATGCTTCCAGATTTTGTGGGTTGGGAATCCAACGGGGGGCTGTGGAGATTGCTTGCCTCTTCTCCACAATATCTGGTGCCTCAGATGGGAAGACCTGAATAGCAAAGGAGGATTTAGAATGTGAGGGGCTGGAATCATCTGGAGACTTTTTACTTCCATGGCTGGTGCCTGGGTGGCTGGGACATCTTGAAGGCTGGGCTTGACTGGGGCTGTTACTGGGAGCACCTACATTTGGCCTCCCCCTGGGGCTTGGGCTTGTTACAGCATGGAGAGTCGGTTCCAAAAGAGAGCATTCAGCCAGCCAACAATGCAAGGGTACCAGGGGAGCTGCATGGCCTTTTCTGGCCTTGTGGCAGAAGTCACAAAGTGGTCACTTTTGCTACATTCTTTTGGTATAAGTGAATCACCAAGGCTAGCCCAGATTTCAGGGGGTGGGGATTAGTCTCCACTTCCTGATGGCAGAGGGCCAGGTCCCATTGCAGAAGAGCACGTGGGATAGGATATGTTGTTGAAGACTCTTTGGAAAATGCAGTTTCCTGGAGCCTGGAAGGGTGCTATGGATTGAACCCATTTCAGCCTGGTACTGAAAGTTTGGCTCATGGAAAGCTGTTTCAGGTATGTTATCAACTGAAAAAAGCAGATTATAGAACAGCATGTACAGTATCATTCCATTTACAAAAAGTATGCAAAGCTGTATTTCTACATGTATGTGTGCCTGCACGCACGTGTGTGTGTGTGTATGTGTGTGTGTGTGTGTGGAGAGTATAAAATATATCAAGGTCACAAAAATTTGGGTGTGCTAGAAATATGACTTACTTATATTCTAAAACTCAATTTATGACTACGATTCCCAATTCCCACACCTAGAATCCATGCCCTGCCCATTCTTTTGATCTAGAAAATGGTACTTAGCTGCTTCCGATAAACACACTTGGCTTCACTGGTTTCTCAGTCATTCAGTCTTAAAGTCCTGACATAGGCTTGTTTCCTCTCTGTGCTCCTCTTTTCCCCCTGGAGTTGATGCTAAGCCCTGGGGAGTGTTAAGAGATAAACTGAGGCATATTAAACATTTTAGGAGTTTATTTGAGCAAAAATTGATTCCAGTGGGGGCCGTGCCAAACCAGAAGTGGCTAGGAGCACTCTGTGGACAGGAATCAGGGGAAAGACATCTAGAGAAGGCCCAGAAGCAAAGAAAGGAAGGTATCTGATTGGCTACAGCTTAACGCCTAGATGGCTGTTTGTGTTTGCTTGTCCTTAGCATTTTGATTTTGTAAACTTGGGACATTTTCAGGCTTAGATGTTGGTTTCCTTATGTAGGCTCATTATGGCTTTAAAGCCACACCAGTCTAGTGGCCTCCTTGTTTAATGAACTTAACAGAAGCTTGTGTAAACGCCACTCTGGCAGCAGGGCAAAGGGTGTGCCCGCTTTCTCCTTTTGTG
The DNA here is from genome assembly GCF_004348235.1 of Phoca vitulina. Lineage (NCBI taxonomy): Eukaryota > Metazoa > Chordata > Mammalia > Carnivora > Phocidae > Phoca > Phoca vitulina. Next base: position 12,445,020 of record NW_022589722.1, on the reverse strand, counting down.
CACAGCATTCTGCATCAGATGTCTCCCTACCCACCTGCCAGTCTTAAGGCCCTTGCTTGGCTCCAACTAGTTTCCACTCTTTGGAGATGGGGCCTCATCCTCAACACTCCTCAAGTACAGCAAGTCTGTGTTCTACCTTTCATTGTAGGGATTTCTTGTCTGGGCTGAAGGATGATCTTATTGTCTAGACAGTTCCTTTCCTCACTCAGCTTACTTCTGAGCACCATTTGGACTCTGGGAAGCCTTTGGATGCTCTTGCATGGCAATCTGGGAACCATGGAGATCTAGGGGTCACTAGGCTCTTTTAATATGGAAATGTGCCTCTCTTCTGCTCTATGATTGCTGCTTCATGAGGCTGTCAGGAGCCTCTATACCTCCCCAGCTTACACTTGACTTACACATCTCTATTCTTGGCTCTCCAAAGTTTAAAGGGGTTCTTAAATTTCTACCCATTCTGAAACTCCACTTCAAGGACACTTGTATATGCCAGGAATGCTTTTGGTTGCAAGAAACTGATAATCTGATTAACAGCAATTTAATAAGGATTTATTATTTCTCATAAGCTTCAGTGGTACAATGACTCTATGATGTCATTCATGTTCTAGGGCAGCGCTGTCCGGTAGAAATATAATGTGAATCACATATGTAATTTAAACATTTCTAGTAGCAATATTAAAAAAAGTAAATAGGTAAAATTAATTTTAGTAATATATATCACTGAACCCAATATATTCCCAATAATGTCCTTTCAATATGCAATTAGAAATAAAATTATTTCAGAGATATTTTACATTATGGGGGGGTCCTAATTCTTCAAAATTTGATGTGTATTTTATACTTATGGCACATCTTCATTTGAAATAGCTGCATTTCAATTGCTTAAGAGCCCATGTAGCTAGCAGCTACTCTATTGGACAGTATAGATCTAAGGCTTTTACCTTTTTGTTTGCTATTCTATGTTAGCCTGTTGACTTGCTGCCTCATGGTAGCCAATTGGCTATTGCATACTGGGTCTCAGTTCTGCATTTAAGGAAGGAAGAAGGAAGAAATGGTGTCTATATAAAGAAAGCAAAATATTTTCTAGAACCTTCACAGACTTTTGCTCACATGTAATTGGCTAGTATTGTGTCACATGGCCATACTTTACTGTAAGAAGAAGGCTGGGAAAATGGCATCTGAACAAATTTGAGGTTGTATAAGTAAGGAAGAAAGTGGAGGATGGATACTGGGTCACAGTTAGCAGAGTCTGTTGCAGGGCCCAATGCACCCACTACACTCTGCACTTGACCTTGCTTCCTCTTTTGACTCTCCTCACATTTTCCAGCTCAGAGGGTCTTAACTAGTCAGGGAATGGGTGGTAGAGTAGGGGAGGGGCCGGTAAAAACTGTTTTCAACTATTTGCATATTCTTTCCAGTGGTTTCTATTTTACACTGCAATATGGCTTTTGGTATTAAAAGAAAAAAATATATACATGGTGTGTTCTCTTTAGTACCTTTGCTAAAAATGTCTAAAGCATTGGGTGCCCACCCATCTAGCTGAGGGTGGGGAGCGACAAACAAAGCAAAAAAAAATTAATATTTTAGAAATCATCCTGTTGCATATATATAGGAAAAGGAATGATGTACATCTGGATGGTGAGAAAATTGTGTTTTTTTTTTTCTCATTTTCCTTTTTAAAAAGATTTTACTTATTTGAGAAAGAGAGAACACAAGCAGGGAGGAGGGATGGGGGGGAGGGGGAAGAAGACCCCCTGCTGAGCAGGGAGCCTGACTCCACTTGAGCCCAGACTTGAGCTGAAGGCAGTCGCTTAAACAACCGAGCCACCCAGGTTCCCCCTCATTTTCTTTTATCTTTTCTTTTTATCTGTGTTTTTAAATTATACTATAAAGTATAATTCATAAGATTAAATTTTTTGATCCATGTAATCCACATGTGGAAAATCAAGGTTTAAAAAATATCAAATAGGGGCACCTGGGTGGCTCAGTTTGTTAGGCGACTGACTCTTGGTGTCGGCTCAGGTCCTGATCTCAGGGTTGTGAGATCAAGCCCCACATTGCCAGGCTCTGTGCTCAGCGGGGTCTGCTCTAGATTCTCTCTTTCCCTCTTCCTCTGCCCCCCACCCCCAGCCCCCATGCTCTCTCTCTCTCTAAAAAATAAATAAATCTTTAAAAAAGTAATCCCAGGTTATAATTTTAATTACTGTAATACAATAGCACTCAATTAAATATTAGTATATAAGTATATATTGCCAATGGGATATTTAGGGAGTTTATTTATTATTATTATTAAGATTTTATTCATTTATTTATTAGAGAGAGAGAGCGAGTGCTCACAAGCAGGGGGAGTGGCAGGTAGAGGGAGAAGCAGGTTCCCCACTGAGCAAGGAGCCTGATGCAGGACTCCATCGATCATGACCTGAGCCAAAGGCAGTGGCTTAACTGAGCCACCTAGGCATCTCTATTACTATTTTTTAATAGCCTTTATTTTTTAAAGCAGTTTTGGGTTCATAGCAAAATTGAGTGTAAAGTACAGAGAATACATAAATCTTTGCCTTCCCCTGTCCTCCCTCTTCCCTCACATGCACAATCTCCCCCACTATGAACATCCAGAACCAGAGTGGTATATCTGTTACAACTGATCAGCCTACATGGACACATCATTATCATCCCAAGCCCATGGTTTACATTAGGGTTCACTCTTGGTAACATTAGGCTTACATTCTATATGTTTGGATAAATAGGATGGTATGTATCCACCATTATAGCACCATACAGAATACTTTTACTGCAGGGATTGTATTTAAAAGAGTAGAATTATAAACCACTTGAGTCTCTGATTAATTTTTATCAGAGGCTGATTAAGTCATTGGAGGAAGAATAAATGCTGGTTTAATTCAGAGGCAACCCCTGGTTTAGCTTAGCTTAGGTTGGTGGATTTTAACTTGCCAACTCCTGAGTCATTCCAGGTCAGAAGAATCCTAGGTTCCTGGCTTGGAACAGTTGGTTTGCTCTGGGCTGGAAGTTTGGATCCTAGTCCAGATTACAAATCTGGCTTGAGCCACCCGGGTGTCTGAGGGAGGGAGATGGGGGTGCTGCTTTTCTTGGCAGTGTCATGGCAGTTGTTGGGCCAGAGCATGTTCTTGCTGCCAGGCTGATGTGCCCGTCCAACATCATCTATGAGGATGTGCTCGGCCTTCCTGGGCAACCAAACAGAGAGAGAAGATGAAGATTCCCTTGGAGCTGCCAATCTCCTTGAAAAGTACATGAGATGATTAGGAGAGCTCTGGAAAGGAGAATGTGTGTGTGTGTGTGTGTGTGTATTTGTGGCTTTGATTTTGTGTTTTAAACCAAGTTGTAACACTTGGAAAGCTTAAATAAAGGGAGAATCAGAGGAAGCTTCCAGACTGCTGAAATCAGTACAATACTAGGAGTTAAGCCATAGAAATCATCTAGGAGCGAAACCTTTTACAGGGGAAAAACAGGTGATGTGTTTTACTTAACTAGACCTGTTGATTCAGTATATTTTTTTCCAGGAACTTAAGACCTGCCTGCCAAAACAAAACCTAAATAGCATTTTGATTTCCAAAGGTTTATGTTCATTGATTGTTTTTTAAGTTTCAATAATGAGGAGGGTAGAAAAAATTTTTATTCTCATAAAAATCAATTGCAAGAAGTTATATTAAAATAATTTCCTTGCAGTTTGTTGATATTTTTCTCATACCAAATTCCTGAAAATGTGAAAACACAACCCAATATTTATTGTCTCAGTAATAAAGGAATTCTATTCTGAATAAGTCTGTTGAATTTTTACAGAGTTCTAAAGTTTTGATTTTAGAAGATGAAATGGCCTAACATTAAATAATTCAAATATTTTTAATACTCATTCACCTCTATTATTTATTTATTTATTTGAGAGAGAGAGAGAGGAGAGAGAGAGAGAGAGAGAGAGAGCTCAAGGGGAGGAGCAGAGGGAGAGGGACAAGCAGACTCTGTGCTGAGCCTGGCATGGGACTTGATCCCATGACCCTGAGATCATGACCTGAGCTGAAATCAAGAGTCAGATGCTTAACTGACTGAGCCACCCAGGTGCCCCAATACTCATGCACTTCTTAAGTGTTCAGCATTATGGAAACAAAGTTGAATGAGACAGTTGTCTAGTGTCAGTGTTTACACCGTAGGCCCCAAGGGGAAATTTCATTGAGATTCCCTGTACCTTTGTTAACTGCAAAAGAGCCCCTCTGTTTTCCAGCAGGGCAAGGACTGTCTCCTTTCCACTGTCTTGGAGCAGAGGGATAGCTTTAACCCCATTTTTTTTAGCTTTGATAAAAGAGGTTTATAAAACATGACTCTGAGAGACAAGGGTACACATACATGGCTTGTGTCAAGTTTGGAAAATGGAAATTATTTTCTTTTGGCAGAAAACTTCCAACTTCTCCAGATGCCCACTAACTCAGTGTCTCATCATGAGAACTGAATAAACAAATGTAACATTTTTTCTTTTTTCTCTGCAAGGTCATTCTGGCCTATTCTCACACTGGATTATTGCTGGGAAGTCTTGTATGAGGAATTATGAATAATGTAACTGATGTCAACATATGGTCAGACTTTAAGAGGGAGGTAAAGACCTTCATTAAGTTTGGCATTACCAGAATTTAAAAGAGGTTATAAATCAAGTGCATTATTTCAAAAAATTTAGAACTGCCTATTGGAGTGCAGTGCATGGAACAAGGCTTAGATGTCAGCTCTCAGCTGGCTAGGTGAATCCTTTATCTTTCATCAATAGGTTTGAAAGAAAAGGGACCTGAACATAATGAATAAGGAATATGGCTCTAAACCAAGACCATCAAAGCACAGCACCCATCCACTGTTACATAAGAAGAAAATTCTGTACCAGTCATTTGTATATCACTGTGTTCAAATGCTGAACTCTGAAAAGAGAAAAAAAGAGATTGGTAATTGTGACTCTTGGACTGTCCACCATTTCCTAAATGAAGTTCATGCCATCTTCAAGGATTTTAGCAACAAGTTGCTGATGTAGGTGGATTTATTTTGGCAATCAGATCTTGCAGCTCTGATTGGCTGCCTGACTGGTAAGTCTGGCCAGGGGAAAATGCTTCAGAGTATTGAGTGTTTGAGGCTCGTTGTTCACTTTTCTCTATGACTTGATTTTCTAATTGGTAAAATAGAGATAATAAAGTAGTTGTGGAAAGAGTACATGAGATAATGCAGGAAAAGCACTGTGGAAGAGATTGCTATGTCTGCCTGAATTATTTCCTCTTCTTTCTGGGCACATGCCTGGACCGTATTTTCCAGTCTCCTCTGCAGTTAAATGTGGCCCTATGTTGAGTTTTGCCCATTGGAATATGGGCAGAGGTGATCATGTGCAGGCCTGTTCCATAAGAATCTCCCAGGGACCATCTTCAGTACTAATTTCTTCTTCTGGATGGCTGGTGTGGAGACATCCCCCAGGGCTGACTTTGTGTGCTGTATGTTAAAGATGGTGAAGTCACAAGAAGCAGCCCCCGTCCCTAGATCACGGATGGAGGATTATTGCCCCACCAGTTACACTTGCATTGATCTGTGACGTGAGTGAGAAATAAGCTTGATTATAATATGACACTGAGATCTTAGGATTTATGTGTTATAGCAGCTACTGTTTAGGTGAAATAAGCCCAGTGTCTACTTGCTTGCCTGACAGTAAGTAAGCAGTAAAAGGCCAGGTGAAAAATGAAAGGAGAGCCTTATTTTTTGTGTCTTGTATTACAATACACCCTTAACCTGCGTAAGGCTGACTCTGGATTTTAATCTAAGCCACTACATTTTGATCGTGAAGCTCATCCTAGCTCTGATAAATTCACGAACATGTATTCCTGATATATAAGTAAGTTGGATTTATGGAACTGGATTTAGAAATATAGATATGAGAGTCATCATCCTTTGATGATATTTGAAGGCCCAATTGTGGGAGACTAAGCAAGAACAGAAGGAGCCCTGAGGAACCCTGAGGAACTACAATATTTATGGGAAGAAAAAAAAGGGAGGGAGAATAGGTGAGTGTGGCATCATGAAAGCCCAGGGAAGAGAGATGGGTTTTTCTTGGGGTAGGGGAGGTGACCCCAGGTGTGGAGGGTTGAGCCAACTGTACTCTCTAGCTCATGGCATACTATGAACTAGTATGCATAAGATCTTACTCTATTTATTTATTCCTTTTGTCCCCATCACCATGTGGGAAGCCATTCTAATGTATTTGAAAAAAATGTATATTGATGCTTTGTGTATATATTTTTAGTTTATATAAATTATGTGTTAGATATCTCTTTCCATTTCTTATTTTTCTCACCAAACATTATGTTTTAAAATCCACCCATGTCTGCTGTGATGTATATACATCTAACCAATAGTTTTTATTTTTATTTATTTATTTATTTAAAGATTTTATTTATTTATTTGCCAGAGAGAGACACAGCAAGAGAGGGAACACAAGCAGGGGGAGTGGGAGAGGGAGAAGCAGGCTTCCCACGGAGCAGGGAGCCCGATGCGGGGCTCGATCCCAGGACCCTGAGATCATGAACTGAGCCAAAGGCAGACACTTAACAACTGAGCCACCCAGGCACCCCTCTAACCAGTAGTTTTTAATTGCTGTAAATACTCCATGATATGCGTTGTTAGAGGGAGAGTTTTTTAAGAAGGCAAGAGTATTTGACAGCTGTGGCAGAGAGAGTCATTAAGAAAGGTTAAAAATTGGGGGATTTGGCAGCATGGAGACTTTGCTGGGGCAGTTTCATTGGGATGGTGAGGGCAGAAGCCAGAGCAGTGGGTGGGTTGAGGAGGGTTTGAGAAGAGAGCAAGTAGAGACAGTGGGTATAGATAGCCTTTGAGAGAAGGGAAGGAACAAGGGGTTGCAGAATCAAGGAAGGGTTTGGAAGTTTTTGTTTTTGTTTTTGTTTTTTTATTTATTTGACAGAGAGACACACAGCGAGAGAGGGAACACAAGCAAAGGGAGTGGGAGAGGGAGAAGCAGGTTTCCCGTGGAGCAGGGAGCCCGATGCGGGGCTCAATCCCAGGACCCTGGGATCATAACCTGAGCTGAAGGCAGATGCTTAATGACTGAGCCACCCAGGGGCCCCGGGTTTGGAATTTTTAAGTTTCTGTTGTCCAAATAATCCATGTCCATTGTAGAAAAATTAGAAAGTTCAAATGAGCAAGAAGAAAAATAACAAAATGGGAAGTGTATTGGTTTCCTAGAGCTACCATAACATAACATGATACCACAAACTGGGTGCCTTAAAACAACAGAAGTTTATTCATGTAGTTCTGGAGGATAGAAGTATGAAATCAAGATGTTGGTAGGGCCATGCTCTCTCTGAAGGCTCTAGCGGAGGGTGCTTTCTTGCCTCTTCCCAGCTTCCAGTGGTTGCTGGCAATCTTTGGCATTCCTTGGCTTGTAGATAGATATATTCCTCCAATTTCTGCCTGTGTTTCACATGGTATTCTCCCTGTGTGTCTCCTCTGGATCTCTGTTTTCTCTTATAAGGATACCAGTCATTAGATTAGGTCTCACCCTAATTCAGTATGATCTCTTAATCTAACTAATTACGTCTTCAAAGACTCTGTTTCCAAATAAGGTCACATTCTGAAGTTCCAGGTAGACATGAATTTGGGGGGCAGGGCACTATTCAATCTGGTACAAGAGGGTTGTGTTTTCTATTTTTCTCCCTCCCTTTTCCCCTCCTCCCTTTTCTTTCTTTAGGATGAGGAGCAATTTGAGCATGTTTATAGATTAAGTGGAAGAATCAGGAGAAAACTAGGTACAACCTTTCATGAGGCTAGTTTTATCAAAGGCTGTCATGCAGGGGAAGTGGAACGTACCCAGAGAGGGATCAAATGCAGGGCTGTGGGGAGAGTTCACTAGAAGGACATGTGCATCCCACCTTGCTTCCAACTTACTGGGACTTCAGGAAAACAAATGACTTTATTTTCCAAAAGATTGAAGATCTTTTTTTTTTCTTCCTCAAAAACTCCCTTCTAATAAACTGGACAAACCCAAAAAACTTCTAAGTTCTCTACAGTTCAGTAGAAGGTAGTAGCCTCTGTCAGTTCCCAACATTTAAACTTGGAAGTGAGTTCAGCCAGTAAATTTTTATTTGCTTATGACTAAACCACACTTTAAATAAAGCATACTAGATGTAGCAATTTTAAATATAGTTCAAATCACAAGGCATTTTCTGCTGCTAAGCTTTAGAATTACCACATCCATTTCAACTATTCTATGAATTTCTGTCAACTCTGGGGCTCTAAGTCTACCCTTTTAAAACCAGTGGGTTTATACCTACTGAGGGGCAGGGCTGAGAGACTGTGGAAAAGTCCTTCTTATAGTAGAAGACCATCCGTATGGTTCTGCTCAGACTCTAGCATGTGGTGCTTGCTAGTTAGCCCTTGTGTATTGGTTCATACTTTTTAGATGTTAGGTATCAGAAAACTGAATGCAAACTCTAACCCCTTAGAGAGTTTATTGGCTTATGTCACTGCCAAGTCCAGATGTAGAATGGCCTTCCAGGTTAGTTTGATCTAGGAGATCAAAGACATCACCCAGGACTCAGTTCATTTAAAAAAAATTTTTTTTTAAAGTAAACTCTACCCCCAGTGTGGGCCTCAGACTCTAGGATCCTGAGACCAAGAGTCGCATGCTCCACTGACTGGGCCAACCAGGTGCCCCAGTTCATTTTCTTCCTTCCTTCCTTCCTTCCTTCCTTCCTCCCTTCCTCCCTTCCTCCCTTCTTTCCTTCCTTCCT